>NW_006408531.1:20151160-20165561 GCF_000296735.1 Chrysochloris asiatica
CTTGAGATATCAAAGAGATTGTCAGATGATTTCCGCATTCTGTTGGGTCACCTCTCTTTGGAATGGGCATAAACATTGATCTCTTCCAATCAGTCGGCCAGACAGTTGTCTTCCAATGGTAGATATTAGATTTTAATTAAAACATATGAATAATAACCAAACATGAATTATCTATAAAGAGACTTTAAAGTAAAATACAAAACAAGACCCAAGTGTATGATGTCTTCAAAATACCCCTTTTAAATGCAAAGACTCATATAAAGTAAAAGTAAAAAGATGGAGAAAAGCATGCAAACATAATTCAAATGAAAACTGAAATAACTGTATTTCATCTAACAGATCTGAAAATAAAACTAGATGAATCAACAGTTACACTTGGATATTTCAGTTCTCCTAGTAATTGACCAATAAACAACATTCTTATCAACGGAGAAAAGATTGAAGTTGTCAAGGACTTCATTCTTCTTGGATCAACTATCAACACTCATGGAAGAAGCAGTCAAGAGATCAAATGACATATTGCATTAGACAAATCTGCTGCACAAGACCTTTTTAAAGTGTTGAAGAGCAAATGTGTCAGCTTGAGGACTAAGGTGCCCCTGACCCAAGCCATGGTGTTTTCAATAACCTCATATGCATGCAAAAGATAGACAGTAAATAATGAAGACCATAGAAAAATTGATGCCTTTGAGTTATAGTGTTAGAGGAGAATATTTAAAGTGCCATGGGCTGCCAAAAGAACCAATAGATCTGTTTTGGAGGAAGTGCAGCCAGAGTGCTCCTTAGAGGCCAAGATGGCCAAATTTCGTCTCTCATACTTTGGACATATTGTCAGGAGGGACCAGTCGCTGGAGAATGATATCAAGTTTGGTAAGGAAGAGGGTCAGAGAAAAAAAGGAAGACCCCCAACAAGATGGATTGGCCAAGTGGCAGCATCGATGGACTCATGTGTGGCAACAGTAGTGAGGTTGTCCCAGGATAAGACAGCGTTTCATTCTGCTGTGCATAAGGTCGCTATGGGTCGGTACCAACTTGATGGCATCTAACAACAACAACAAAGTAATTGATAAAAATAAGCAGCAAAAAATCAGTGAGAAAAACACAACTGTAAAAGCAGAAGTTGGGTAACATAAAGGCGGGAATAGATAATCTTACAGTCCAGGAACTTAGGACCCTCAAGAGAGAAGAGCATGAGCTGAACATGAGACCCTAACTAGAGAAACAGCAACACCAAAGATGGAAGCAAGGGTGATGAAATGGTGAGAGAGCACAGCTGACGACTCTAGACTCATGGAAAGGGAAAGACTGTATCCTGGCAGCCAGAAGCAGGCTTGCAGATTGTGCCCTTAGGCTGTTTAAATGATTAAATATTCCTGAGTGTTTTGGGGGTACATAAAGAGAGAGAGAGAGATCTGATTGCCTTTCAGAGAGTACCAGCCAAGCTAAGCCCACTACCGCTGAGTCAGTCATCTCTAATTTAACTGAATTTTTGTTGTTGTTGTTGCTTTTTAAAAATTCTTTTTAGTGGTCTGATCTGAGAAGCCTAGACCTAGCTTTTGTGTAGTTATCATAATTTTAATTTTGAAGCCTTTCATTTTCTAAAAAAAAAAAACTTTTCAAAGAAATGCTAGGTGTTTGCACATTGAAGGCCCATGTTCTAGTGTAAATTGCGGATCTACAAGTATCAGAATATAACTATGAAAGACTTTGAAATGGGCAAAAAAGATTACTAGTTGACATTGTTACAACTTAAAGGTAGAAGGTTTGTAACATAATGGGGGGAGTAGATAATCTTATAGTCCAAGAACAGAGCACCCTAAGACCACCAAGGGAGAAGAGCACGAGCAAAAGGTGGGATCCTATCCAGAGAAGCAATGACACCAGAGATGAGGACATGGAGAGAGGGAGCAGCTGAGGACTCTAGACTCAAGGAAAGAGAAAGGCTGTGTGCTGGCAGCCAGTAGGCAGGCTTGCAGAATGTGCCTTTTAGTTGTTTAAGTGATTATATATTCCTAAGTGTTTGGAGGTACATGTCCCCCCTAAAAAATAACAAAATCAGAGAGAATAGAAGCAAATACTGTTTAATGATGATGCACAGAGGAAATTGTAACTATTGCAATGAAATAAAATACAACAGGATGATTGCAAAACCGATATTCTCCCATATAAACTATTACTCAATTCACAATAAAAGCTTAAAAAAAAAAAAAGTGTAAAAAAAAAAAAAAATTGCCAGGTGGCTTGTCCCTCAGATTAATCCACCTTTCATTACCTTTGAGCTGTGTATACAACTTTGTAAGTTACAAAAAATAACCTGATAGTACATATGATTCTTATTCATAGAACTGCAAATTGTTCCTAGCATCCAACTGGTCTCTCTCATTCAATAAGTAAGTGTTGCATCTATTGTTCAGCAATTTAGTCTGTATCATTCTTTGGATTATCCTTTGAATCTGTTATGATATCTTACTCATTGATTAATAAGTTAAGTAAAATATTTGGTACATTTTTTTTTTTTAATGTATACGTAATAAAAGAAAAACAGTGGGAAAATAAATGACCTGAACAATACTATCACTAAATGACTTTGAGAAGGATCAGCATGAGGTTGGTCCCTATAAGATTAAGGATAAAGACATTCCAAATGTCCTACTTTTCTAAAGTGTTATTGTTGTCAATAAGTGCTATGAAGTTTGTTATGACTCATAGGGACCCTCTGTAGGGTTTCCAAAGAACAGCTAGTGGGTTTGAACCACTCACCTTGTGGTTCGCAGAACTGTGCTTATCCTACAGAGCCATGCCAACACACCATAATCCCTAATATCAGCCACTACTCTCCCCTCAAGCAGCTCTGGTAGGTAGTAGTTATGAGTTGGGCTGCTAATCTAATGGTCAGCAATTTAAAAACTAACAGTGATTCAGCTGGAAAAGATGAGGTTTCTGCTCCCATAATGATTTACAGCCTCAGAAACCCTATACAGGGTCGCTATGATTTAGAACCGACTCCACAGCACACAGCCACCCCCACTCCTCCCCTCAGTATTAGCTTACATGCCATAGGGTTCTGCAATTTGCTACAACATCTCATAGAACTCAGGACTGTCATGGAAATGGTTTACATGGCTGTGGAGACTGGCAAGTTCCCAATCTGCAGTTCAGATATCATTATGAAGGATTCTCCTCACTCACGCAAACTCAGACAGTTGACTCACAATAGAAGCTGGCAAATCAGGTCAGACTGCTAGCTCAAGTTTCAAGAACCAGAGGTCAACTGGAGGTGAACTTGATTAGTCAAGCAAAGGAGCACATAGCCCCTGCACATCCCCAAGATGGCTCATTTTATATGGAGCAGGATGGCTATCCACGGGATTAGCAACAACAACCAGCATCAGCCAAACATCTTAAACTGAGTGGCACAAACAGAGAACAATGCACATGCTTCCATTAACTAGCCACACCCCCAGAAGGCAATCGGTAAGTACTAAGAATATGCCAACATACAATTATCAGCATAATACAAATAGAACAGCACCACAATGTCTCAGAAGCAAGAGGCCATTTATGTTCACCCGAAAATGCAAATGGCTCAAACAATTGACCCAGAGGCAGAACTACTGGAAAAAGAATTAAAGAGAATGATATTTAGGTACCTCCAAATGATTGACAGAAAGGTCAAGGAAAATAAGGAAGAATTCAGGAAAACAATACATGAACAAACGAACAAATTAGAGAAAGGATTGGAGACAATACAAAACCTGCAAATAGAAATCCGGTAGATTAAGACTAAGATCTCAGAAATGGACAATACATTGAAAGGGCAAAGGAGTAGGTTTGAATCAATGGAACCCCAAATTATTGAGCTTGTAGATAAATCTCTCAATACCTAGTAAAATAGAAAATCAGAAAAAAAGAATGAAAAACTCTGAAGAAAGCCTAACATTCATGTGGGATGACAACATGTAAAGGAATATCTTATGGGTAATCAGAATTTCTTAAAAGGGAGACAAAAAACAAAACAAAACACAACAACACAGAAAAGATCTGTTTACAGAAAACTTCACTTATCTTATGAAAGATGAGAAGATAAGCACTCAAGAAGCTGAACAAATATCAGATAGGCTAGACCCTAGAAGAAAATCATAAAGACATATCATAATAAAACTTGAAAAGCAAAGACAAGATAAGAATTCTAAGAGCAGGTTGGGGAAAAAGAAGTTACTTACAAAATAGAAGCATAAACCATGTAGGCAAGAAGGCAATGGGAAGACATATTCAAACTTTGAAAGAAAAAAAAAAATTGACAACCAAGAATCATATACCCAGAAAAACTTATCCTCAAATATGATGGTGAAATTAGAACATCTCTAGATAAATTGAAATTAAAGAAATTTGTAATAAGCAGACCTACTTTACAAAAAACACTAATGGAAAAAATATATATCAAGTTAGCATGAAGCAAAAATGAGCAAGAGTAGCAATATTAGCTTCTAATAAAACAGACTTTAAGGCAAAAGCCAGCATAAGAGACAAAGAAGTACATTGTCTAATGATTAAAAGGTGAATTGAAAAAGAGGATATAACCATAATAAATATCTATGCTCCCAATGAAAGAGCCTCAAAATATATAAATCAAACAATAATAAAATTAAAGAAAGAAGTAGACAACTCTACAATACTAGTTGTTTTTGTTAAGTGCTGTCCTGTTGGTTCTGACTCGTTGTTGTTGTTAGGTGCCATCGAGTGGATACCAACTCATAGTGACCCTATGTACAAACAGAACAAAACACTCCCTGGTCCTGGGCCAACCTCACAATTGTTGCCACACTTGAGCCCACTAATGCTGCCACTTTGCTAATCCATCTCGCTGGGGGTCTTCCTCTTTTTCTCTGACTCTCCACCTTACCAAACATGATTTCCTTCTCCAGAGACTGGTCCCTCCTGACACTATCTCTGAAGTATGAGAGATGAAGTTTGGCCATCCTGGCCTCCAAGGAGAACTCTAGCTGCACTTCTTCCAACACAGATCTCTTGGTTCTTTTGGCAGCCCATGGAACTTTCAATATTCTCCTCCAACATCGTAATTCAAAAGCATCAATTCTTTTCTGGTCTTCCTTATTCACTGTCCAGCTTTCACTTTCGTATGCATATGCAAATTTGCCTAATGCAATACATTGTCTGATTTCTTGACTGCTGCTTTCATGAATGTTGATAGTTGATCCAAGAAGATTGAAATCCTTGACAACTTCAATCTTTTCTCCAATGATAAGAATGTTGTTTATTGGTCCAGTGGTGAGGATTTTTGTTTTCTTTACATTGAGATGTAATCCATACTGAAGGCTGTGCTCTTTGATCTTCAACAGTAAATACTTCAAGTCCTCTTCACTTTCAACAAGCAAGGTCATATAATATGCATATCACAGGTTGTCAAAAAGAGTCTTCCTCCAATCCTGATGGCAGGTTTTTCTTCATAGAAACCAGCTTCTTGGATTATTTGCTTATACAGGTTGAATAAATATGGTGAAAGAATACAACCTTGTCGCACACATTTCTTAATTTTAAACCATTCAGTGTTCCCATGTTCTGTTCAAACAACTGCCTCTTGGTCCATGTACAGATTCCTCATGACCACAATTAAGTTCTCAGGAATACTTATGCATTGCAATGTTGTCCATAGCTTGTTATGATCCACATAATTGAAAGCCTTTGCATAGTCAGTAAAGCACAGATAAACATCTTTCAGCCAAGATCCATTGGACATCAGCAATGATATTCCTCGTTCCATGCCCTCTTCTGAATCTGGCTTGAACATCTGGAAGTTTTCTGTCAATGTACGCTTGCAGCCGTTTTCTGTATTACCTTTAGTAAAACTTTACTCACTTGGAATATCAAAGATATTGTCCAATGATTTCTGCATTTCGTTGGGTCACCTCTCTTTGGAATGGGCACAGATATGGGTCTCTTCCAACCAGTCAGCCAGATAGTCTTCCAAATTTCTTGTCACCGAGAGTGAGTGCCTCCAGTGCCACCTCATTTTCTTGAAAGATTTCAATTTTTATTCCATCAATTCCTGGAGCCTTGTTCTTTACCAAGAACTCATAATGACCCTGTATAGGGTTTCCAAAGAGTGACTGGTTTGCTTGAACCCCAGAACTTGTGGTTCAAACCGACTTCACAGCCCAGAGCATTAACCCACAGCACCACACCACAACTCCACAATATTAGTAGGAAATTTTAATACACCACTTCCAATAAAGGACAGAACAACTAGAAAAAAATTCAAAAAAGACACCAAAGAACTAACAAGACAATCAACCATCTTGGCCTCATACACTTAAACAACAGAGCAGTAAACTCAACAATAGCACAATACACATTTTTTTTTCTCACTGCACATAGAATATTCTCTACACTAAGCCATATGTTAGGACACAAAACAAGCCTCAATTAATTTAAAAACATTGAACTACTGCAAAGTGTCTTTTCAGATCACAGTGGTATAAAATTAGAAACCAACAATAGGAAGATAAAGGAAAAAACTCAAACACATGGAAATTGGATAACAATCTACTGAAAAGTAATAAAACAAAATAAGAAATTTTCTTAAATCAATTGAGAATGAAAAACAACATGCCAAAACCTTAGGGAAACAGCAAAAGCAGTGCTTACAGGGCAATTTATAGCACTAAGCAGACACATCCAAAAAAAAAAAAAAAAGAAAGAACAAAATCAACACATCAACACAGCATCTCCAGCAATTAGAAAAAGAACAGCAAAAGAAGCCTACAGTCACCAGAAGTAGAGAAATAATGAAGACTAGAGCAAAAATAAATGAACTGGAAAACAGAAAAATGATAGAAAGAATCAACAACACAATAAGTAGATAGTGTTATATAAACAATCCTGGAACAACAGTGTTCTGGGGGGTAGATACATGGACAGTTTCCCTGGGTGAGTGGGTATAGGAGGGAGAGTGGGACTATACGATATTTGTACATTGATACTTATCTTCGTTGCAAACACATTGATGGGTATGGTGGAGCATTGTTGTTGTTGAGTGCCATCGAGTTGGTTCCAACACATAGCAATCCTGTCTGTATGGTTTTCAAGGAGCAGCACCGATCTTGTGGTCCAAACCAACTTTGCTGTCCAATGTCTTAATCCACAGCACCACAACAATGGTCATGTCAGCCTAGGCGTTAAGTGTTCCAAGGAGGTGGCCACAGTCATTCACGGGGCCATCATCTTGGCCAAGATGTCCATCGTCCCTGTGTGGCGAGACTACTGGGGGAACAAAAACCCACACAGTTCCTTACAAGATGACCGGCCGCTGCGGCTCTTTCCTGGTGCGTCTCATCCCTGCGCCCAGAGGCACTGGCATTGTTTTAGCCCCTATGCCCAAGAAGCTGCTGCTGATGGCTGGTATTGATGATTGTCACACCTCGGCCAGGGGCTGCACTGCCCCCTGGGCAACTTTGCCAAGGCCCCCTTTGATGCCATCTCCAAGACCTACAGCTATCTCACCCCTGACCTCTGGAAAGAGACTGTGTTCACAAAGTCTCCCTATCAGGGGTTCACTGATGACCTTGTGAAGACCCACACCAGAGTCTCCGTGCAGAGGACCCAGGCTCCAGCTGTGGCAACCACATAAGAGGCTTAGATAAAGAGAAATGAAAGTGAATGCAGCCTGAAAAATAAAAAAATAAATAAAAAGTTCATGAGTCAACATCTAAGGTGCAGCTATTGGTCTCTTCATGTACAAAAGAAAGGAAAATGATGAAAATCGAAGATTGTTGAAATCAACTAATCCTAGTTCATCAATGGAGCAGGTGAACAATTGTTAACTACAACTCTAAATACAGAATGACTAGATGGTGCCCAGCTACCACTACCAAGTGCTCTGAAAGGGATCACATTAGAAAGTTTTGGATAGAATGGCAGAAAATGTAGAACAAAACTCAAAATTATAAAAAAAGACCATGTTTACTGGTCAGAAAGAGTTTGGAGGAACCTCAGATCACCCTTCAGTTCTGGAACAGAACTCACCCTAGTGGCCCAATTTTCAGCCAAGCAGTAGATTGGTGTATAGGGGAGACAACATTAGTAAGATATCCTCACCATGGAATGGTCAATCATTCAAGATCAACAGGGCAAGATTTACTTAAGGACAAAATTGGGAAGGAGGGTGGAATGGAAATAGGAACCACACGGAGGAAGTTGGTAACTGTCGTTGAGTTGAAGGGATTGCAATCATTGAGATGAAACAAAAGTGTAAGATTTTTCTTAAAATTTTTTATTGTGAATTGAGTGAAAGTTTACAAAGCAGATCATTAGTTTTATATTCAACAACAAATCATATACTTAATTTTGTTACAATGTTTACAATCCCCTGCATATACCATCAGTTAACAGTACCTATCTTTAGTGTGGCGTTGTGGGTTAATGCGCCAGACAGAAAAGCCATTTAAACTGCATTCAAGCTCACCAGTTGTTCCTCGAAAACCCTATACAGGGTCACTATGGGTCAGAGTAGACTGGAAGGCACTTAAAATAACAACAACAACATCTCTATTTTTAACATTATTTACCTCTATTCATTTTATTTACTATTTTTCCACCCCCCACTTACCCTGTAACCATAATAGAATGTTTCATTTAGTAAGAAAATCTTTTGTTAACTTTTTATAACAGCTTTGTTGTTGTGTGGTGCCATTGAGTCGGTTCCAATCCATAGTTTCTGAGGAGTAGCTGGTGAGCTTGAACCTCCAACCTTGTGGTTCAAACTGACTTTTCAGTCCAGCACATTAACCCAAAACCACATCATGACTTTAGTGGTTTCATGCAATATTTGTCATCTTGTGATTGATTTCACTCAGCATATTGTCCTCCAGGTTCATCCATGTTGTGATGTGTTTTGCAGATTCTTCGTTATTCTTCAACATTGTATAATATTCCATTGTGTGTATGTACCAGTTTGTTTAACATTTCTTGTGTTGATGGGCATTTGACTGTATCTATCTTAAGGAGCTCTGGTAGCTAAGGAGCTCTGGTAGTGTAGTGGTTATGAATCAGGCTGCAAACTACAAGGTCAGCAGTTTGAAACTACCAGCTGTTTCGCTGGGAGAAAGATAAGGCTTTTTGCTCCCGTAAAGATTTACAGCCTCGGAAACCCTGTACAGGATCGCTATGAATCAGAACCAACTCCACGGCACATCACCACCACCACCACCTTCTTTTTGCTATTATGAATAGTGTTGCAATGAACATAGGTGTCACCGCTTTTATTTCTTGAACATGCATACAAAGTAGAAGGATTGCAGGGTCATATGGTATTTCTAGTTGCAACTTTTTGAAAAAGTGTCATAACATTTTTCATAGTGGTTGCACCATTTTACAGTCCCAAAAGCAGTGTAGGAAGATTCTAGTCTCTCCACACTCTCGCCAGCATTTGTTGTTTTCTAGTTTTTGGAACTTTGCTATTAATGCTGGCATAAGATGACATCTCATTGTTTTTTTGATTTGCGGTTCAAACTTACCAGTCACTCCTCATAAATCCCTTACAGGGTTGTTCAGAATGGAAACCGACTCGATGGCACTTACCAACAACAATGGCTAATGAACATGAACATTTCTTCATGTTTGTTGCCTGCTTTAATGTCTTCTTTGCTTAAGCGTCGGTTCATATCCTCTGTCCATTTTTTAATCCGACTATTTGTCTTCTTCCTATTGAGGCGATGAAGTGTTCTATAAATTTTGGAGAGTAGCCCACAAAGTGTAAGATTAATTGAATGGAAAACTGATGGTATTCTTTGTAAACCTTCACTCAATTCACAATAAAATGTTTTGTTTTAAAAAAATGTTGTTATTATTAGGTAGCCCCCAACATGAACATTTCTTCCTACGTTTGTTGGTCACCTGAAGACATGTTCATGATAATTAATCATTGTTGCAGTTGTTTAGTGCTGTGGAGTCAGTTCCAACTCACAGCGACCCTGTATAGGGTTTCTGAAGAGTGGCTGGTGAGTTTGAAGTGCCAATCTTGTAGTTCAAACCATCCATGGGGTCCAATGCTTATGAAGCAAATAAAAATAAAATGAGATAACATCTCACCCCAGCATTAATAGCAAACTTCAAAACAACAGAGGAAACAAACGCTGTTGAGGGTATGGAGAGACTGGGAGCCTCCTACATTGTTGGTGTGATTGTAAAATAGTACAACCACTATGGAAAATAGATCTTCCTCAAAATGTTAAAAATATCAATATCATGTGACCCAGAAATCCTTCTAGTTAGTATATATCTTCAATAAATAAGAGCTGTAACACAAATAGATACATGCACATCCATGTTTATTGCAGCATTAAAATGGATAAAACCCAATGCCAATCAAAAGAAAAATGGATGAAACAAACTTTGGTATATACACACAACAATGGAGTACTACATAATGGAGTACTATACAACGCTAAAGACAAATGATGAATCTGAAAAAACACTGGATGAATTTGGTGAATACTACACTGAATGAAATTGTTCAATCACAAATGGACAAATATTGTATGAGAGCACAATTATAAAAATTCAATAAAAGGCTTTCATGCTAAAGGAAACATTCTTTGATGGTTATTAGGGTTGGGAGGGAAGGGAGAGTAATTCATTGGCTAGAGAGTAGACACGAGGTTAGCCCAGGTGACAGGGAAGGCAATATACAACAAGAGAGAGGCTGGCAGAGGAATGATGATGACCAAGTGGTAGATAGGCATACGTTGCTGTTGCTCTTAAGTGCTGTCAAGTTGGTTCCAACTCAAGTGACCCTGTAAAGGTTTTCGAGGAGCTACTGGTGAATATGAACCACCAGCCTTGCAGTTCAAACCAAACTTTCAGTCCAGTGCTTGTCCTACAGCACAAGGGACAAAAATACTAGTAAGGTATGCTCATCATGGAATAGTTAAACATTCAAGTTCAAAAGGGAAGCATTTACTTAAGGAAAAAGTTCATAAAAATGGGAAGGTGGGTGTAATGGAAATAAGAACCACAGTGAGGAGGTGAGATAACTGTTGTTCCATGGAGGGGATTACAATCATTGAGATGAAACACAAGTGTCTGGTTTGTTGAATGTAATGTTGATGAAATGCTCTGTAAACCTTCACTCAATTTACAATAAAAAGTTTCCAAAATAGTATTTTATCAATGTGAATCTATACAGTTAATAACTATATAGAAGTTATGTAAGAAAATATCCTCCTTCTTAGAAAATATGCATTGAAGTCTTTGCATGTAAAGAGCCATGCTTGTGGGTAATTTACCCTCAAATAATGCAGACAAAGGTATGCATAAGCATATATAGCATTATAGAGAAGAGAGAGAGAATAAAACAAATGAAATAAACTGTAACTAATAAATAATCTGGGAAAAGTGATCACAGATGTACTTTATGCTATTTCAGTTTTGCAATTAATTGTAAGCTTAAAATGATTTCAAAATTAAAATCTGTAAAATGCAATATAAAAACAACAAAAACACAATTATAATAGCTACATTTCTGTTTTACTTCAACCTCAAAACACCTTTTCAAGTTAAAAAAGAAAAACCAGTTGTCGTCCAGTTGACTTCAACTCATGATGACCCAATGTGTGTCCCAAAAGAATTGGGCTCTGTAGAGTTTTCTGTGGCTGACTTTTTCAGAAGTTGATCACCAGGACTTTCTTACATGGTGTCTCTTAGTGACTCAAACCGTCATCGTTTCTGTTAGCAGCCTACCATCTTAAATGTTTGTACCACCCAATGACTTTCCTGAAGTACCTCTAAACCAGAGGTGCAGAACCTATTTGTGGGCAAAATTTAAAACATCATTCACAGGCCATACAAAATTATCAACTTAAAATTGGCCTACTACATTTGGTCAAACATTTAATGAATTCACCCCCAGTGTGACAGCCCACCACTCACCAATCAGTTGGTCATACTGTGGTGGCTTGTGTCTTGCTGTACTGCTGGAAGCTATTCCACCAGTATTTTAACTACCATCAGGGTTACCCATGATGGACAAGTTCCAACTGAGCTTCCAGACAAAGACAGACTAGGAAGAAGCAGAGACAGACTATTTCTGAATATTTAGTCACTGAAACATTATGAATAGAAGTATTCACTAGAATACTGAATATTGAAATGATAAAGAGCACCAGAATATTGTCAAATATAATGCCAGAATATGAGCCACTCATGTTGGAAGGCACTCAAAACACGACTGGGGAAGAGCTCCTTCTTCAAAGTAGAGTTGAGCATGATGGCATGAATGGAGTAAAGCCTTTGGGACCTTCATTTGTTGATGGAGCACAATTTAAAATAAAGGAAAACAGTGTTAAACATCCATTAATAATCAGAACATGGAATGTACAAAGTATGAGTGTAGGAAAACTGAAAATGGTCAAAAATAAAATGGAACACAAAAACATCAATATCCTAGGCATCAATGAACTGAAATGGACTGATATTGGCTACCTGAATCTGACAATCACATGATTTATTATGCCAGAATGACAAATTGGAGAGGAATGGTGTCAAATCCATCATCAAAAAGAACATATCAATATCTGCTTGAAGTACAATGCTGTTTGTGATAGGATAATATCCGTATGCCTACAAGAAAGATTGGAGTCCTGGTGTGGGTTGACGTGCTGGACTGCATTTGAAACACAAGATCAGTGATTCAGTGTCACCGGCCACTCCTCAGAAACCCTATACAGGGTCACTATGGGTCGGAACCAACTCGATGGCACTTAACAACAAAACAACACAAGGAATACCTGTTAATACCACAATTATTCAAATTTGCGCACCAACCACTAAAGCCAGAGATGAAGAAATTAAAGAATTTACTAAACTGCAAGGTCAGTTTGAACCACAAGTTCAGAGATTCAAACACAACTGCTCCTTGGAAACCCTATACAGGTTCCCTATAAGTTGGAACTGACTTGATGGCACTTAACAACAACAAAAACAAACCAATTTTTTCTGTCTGAAATTGATTAAACATGCAATCAAGGTTAGACACTAAGAGGAAGGATCAATAGTTGGAAAATATGGCCTTAGTGATAGAAATCATACTGAAGATTGCATGGTAGAATTTTCCAGGACCAATGTCTTCTTCATTGCCAGTACTCTTTTAAAACACCATGAAAGATGAGTATACACATGGACCTCACAAGACAGAAAACACTAAAATCAAACTGACTATACCTGTGGAAACAGACGGTGGAAAACCTACCTGTCAACAGCCATAGGAAGGCCAAGGGTAGGCTGAGAAACAGACCATCAAATGCTCATATGCAAGTTCAGGCTGAAGCTGAAGAAAATTAAAATATGTCCAAGAAAGCCAAAATATGTCCTTGAAGATATCCTATCTGAATTTAGAGATTACCTGAAAAACAGATTTGATCCAGTGAACACGAAAGACCAAAGACCAGAAGAGTTGTGGGATGACATTAAGAACATCATACAGAAAGAAATAAAAAAGTCATTAAGAAGACAACAAAGAAGGAAAAGACCAAAATGGAGGTCAGAAGGACTCTGAACCTTGCTCTGCAGCACAGAGATGCTAAAGCAAATGAAAGAAATGAGGAGATAAGAGAGCTGAATAGAAAATTTCAAAGGTCAGCTTGAGAACAGAAAGTCAACTGTTATAACGAAATGTGCAAAATCATGAATTAGAAAATCAAAAGGAAAGGATACGCTCAGTATTTCTCAAGCTGAGGGAATTGAAGAAAAAATTCAAGCCTGGACTTGAAATATTGAAGTATTCTATGGACAAAATATTGAATGATGCAGAAAGCATCAAAACAAGATGGAAGGAATGCACAGCATCACTGTACCAAAAAGAATTGGTCGATGTTCAACCATTTCAAGAGGTAGCAAGGAGCACAGTGGTTATGAGTCGGGCTGCTAAACTCAAAGTCAGCAGTTCAAAACTACCAGCCATTTCATAGAGTAAGGATGAGGCTTTCTGCTCCTGTAAAGATTTACAGCCTTGGAAACCCTATGCAGGGTCGCTATGAGTTGGAACCAACACCACAATACCACCACCACAAGCACACTGATACTGAAGGAAGAAGTTCCAGGTGCTTTGAAGCCCTTGGCAAAGAACAAGACACTGGGAACTGATGGAATATGCGGGAAGTGCTTAACTCTCAGTGCTTGGCAAAGCCGCATTAGGGGGTGAGACATTATGCACGGCATATGATTCTCAAAAGCTGACTCTTATCTTCCCTTCAAGTTAGCCCTGAATTTACTTGTAAAAATATATAATATGGCAATATTCTCAGCTTTCACTATGAATTCTACAAACCTTAGGAAAAACTAGCTTAGCAGCAATTGCTTTCAGCCTTGGTGGATTGAATACAAAGAG
>NW_006408531.1:20166240-20167689 GCF_000296735.1 Chrysochloris asiatica
CAGGAAGCAGAAGCAGGGGCAGAAGCTGGAGAGCATAGCTGGACAGCACAGCAAGTTGAAAAGCCTTTTGATTGTATTCATTCATTTCTTCACCCAAGGATTCCGCATATTCGCTCGTGTATTCCCACGACCCCCGCTGAGGGCAGGACCCCACCCCCTATCCCCCCCACCCCCCCACCCCCGTAATCTGGCGCCCAACGTGGGGCAAGAATCAATAATCTTCTCCGATTAACCCTTTCAGCACAGCACAGACGCTGCGTCTCCCATTTCAGACACCAACGGGTAAGTCTCTTAATTGTTTCCACGTGGATTCGTACTCCACTAAGAGGGCACTGCAAGCCCGTCAGTACAGACAGACTGATTTCAGAGAAGTAGTGGAAAGTTTAGCAGAACTAAGAAGGAGAAATGGGCCATTCAGAGTCCAAAGACAGACGGCTTTTCATTGAAATTATTAAACAGATGCTTGCAAAGACCGGTATAGAGGTTGACTCTAATGTGTTAGCAAGATTCTTACATTTTATTCAGTCCTGCTGTCCCTGGTTCTCTGAGGAGGGAGTTGTAAACCCAGAGACCTGGGAAAAGGTTGGTGTGGAAATTAAGAGATATTACTCCCGTAATGGACCTGAAAATGTTCCAGTAGAAGCATTTGCCCTCTGGAATTTACTTCGTGACGCCTTAAATCCTAGTCATGAAACTACTCATTTTAAACAATCTCTCTCTCCTCCAACTGAGAAATCTCCTCTCTTACCCCGCAAGCCTTGTACGTTTCCTGTTCAGAATAACAGTGACCCAGAACAGGCTTTGTTAAAGGAAAAGATTGCAAAATATCAATTAGAAGATTTTACTGTTCAGGAAAAGCTACCTATCTCTAGTCCTATACTCTCTCAGCAGGCTAATTACGGTACATTCAAAGAGCAAGCTCCTGAGCTCGGAGTCTCTCTTCTCAGGAATTCCTCCAAACCTCCTCCCTTACAAGTTGAGTTTCTAATCGTTTTTAAAGCAGCAGAGACTTTGCCTTCTACAACTAGTAAAGATAGATTAAGTGAGATTAAACAGAAGTCCTATGAGCCTTACAAAGATTTTATAGCTTGTCTTTTGCAGACAGTCAAAAAAGTTATTACTAATGAAGAATTAGCAAGTATTGTGGCTAAACAATTGGCTTTTGAAAATTGTTTCCAAGATAAGGGCACTGTGAATTCAGATAAGTGGGAAACAGCAAGTGTAGAAATGAGAAAGTATTATAAACAACACGGGCCTGAGAGAGTTTCAGTAAAAGTTTTTTCCCTGTGGAATTTATTTTGTGATGCTCTAGACCCCAGCATTAGATCGGAGACTCTCTCTCAGACCTTTGATATGCTCAATAAGAAAACACCTCTGTTAATGTTTAAATTGAGTGTTTTTTATGCTAGTAAACAAAAGAACAGTGATGATTCTGCAAATGGAAGCACT
>NW_006408531.1:20168026-20170857 GCF_000296735.1 Chrysochloris asiatica
TAAAGTCTGATCCTCAGAGCCTATGGTTTGGACGGTCAACAACGCTTGGGCCCACAGGGTCTTGACCTCCTGACCGGGTCTGCATGGTCTGCATCAGATTCCTCCTTTCCTAATGTCTTGAGCCCAGAGAATGGGGCTGAATTAAAAGAGAGAGCTGCCAAATTTCACCAGAGTTATTAACTTTCTCTTTCACGAAAGACCACCTTGAATAAATACACTTCCCCATAACTCCTACCCAGCAGTGTTGTAACTTTAATAAAGAAAGATAGGAGAAGAAGCCGATAGTTATTTGGAAAAGATTTCTCTAAAATCATCAGTACTTATACTTTGAACTGAATAATCATTCTTTTGCAGATTCGGGATAAACTCTATGCTATCTTTCCAGTAATCCTATGGTTCAGTTTATTCATAATCATCCTATAGCTTTCTCTTTGCAGTTTTTCAATGAATCTCTCCCTGAACCTGCTGACAGTCATTGCTCACAAGTTTTTTCACTGACCACAGCCAAGCTGCAACTCTTATCAGAGAAGTTTCACAGCTATAGCAGACCTCGGAGACATCAGCGCAGAGCACAGAATTAATTGCTGCTATCCTTACCTTTAATCACCTGTAACAAACCTCCTTTTAATCTGTATTTTAATTCTTATGGCTCATATGTGATATTAACCAAGGAGCGAAGATGTGTTTTAGTCTTCTTTACAGGACAATGACCCCAACTAGATTCTAGACCAACTAATCCAACCCTGTGCCGAGGAAACCGCCACTTCTCCCTACCTAGAACAGGGAAGCTGAGGAGCCATCTGAAGGCTTGTCTCCATCTGCACCTCCACTAACACCAGCACCACTGCAGTCTCCAGGAGCTGGACTTTTAATCTCTTCCCTCCATGTTTGCTGCACTACAGTTTCTTCCATATCCTCCACAGAGATTCCAGCGACGTGCAACTTCAACCAGAGAAAGACTAGCCCCACATGGGGGCAATTGAATTGCTTGACAAAGCACTGTGAGAACTGACTCTCAGAGAACTGAGATAACTCCAAAAACTCTCTTTGTTGTAATTCTTGCTTGTCAGGTATCCAGAGTGACAGCTAACAACTTCACTCACTATGCACCTGAAAAACATTTCATTCATGCCTGTGTGCAGGCTACCTATGCTATATTGTCACAAGGTTCAAATGGAAATGTTCATATATCTGTTAACAATAATTGTGTAATTGAAGTTAATTGTACATCCTGTATACTGTCTAATTGTATTTCATCATCAGATAATGTCAAAGTTTTGTTATTAGTTCAACAACCTCCCTGTTATGTTACCTGTTCATATTGATGGACCTTGGTATGATGATCCAGGTTTACAAGCTCTAAAAATTATTGATCAATCTCTAGCTTGAAAGAAACATTTTATTGTTGCACTTATTTTAGGTATAACAGCCTTAATTACTATAATTGCATCTGCATCTGCATTAGTTCAAGAAGTTCATACTGCACAACATGTAGATCACTTATCAAGAAATGTGTCTCTGGCCTTAATGGCTCAAGAGCGAATTGATAGAAATTTAGAAGCTAAAGTGAATTCTTTAGAAGAAGCAGTGTTATATATAATCAAATTCAAGCCATCAAAGTTCGCTTAACCACGTGGTGCCACATAGATTATAAATAGATGTGTGTCACCTCTCTACCTTACAACAACACTGAAGTGCCTTGGTTTAAAGTCCAGCAGCATTTACAAGGCATTTAGAATAATGGTGACAGTTCTATTGATTTAATAACTTTGCATAAAAAGATTAGTGATATTAGTCATGCAGATAGTGCCTTATTTCCTACTACTGAAGTAGCTAATTCTCTTTTAGAAAAAATTGTCTCTTTTGTGTCTCACAAAGCATTTTCTTCTTTTATCATTAACATAGGTGTTAGTATGGCAATTATTGGTATTCTTGCTTTGCTTCTCCCAGTCATCATTTGATTGATTGACAAGAGAATTCAAGACACCCAAGTGGAAATCAAAGCAGTGTATTTAAAAAATAAGAAAGGGGGAATATGCGGGAAGCGCTTAACTCTCAGTGCTTGGCAAAGCCACACTAGGGAGAGAGACATTATGCACGGCATATGATTCTCAAAAGCTGACCCTTATCTTCCCTTCAAGTTAGCGCTGAATTTACTTGTAAAAATATATATAATATGGCAATATTCTCAGCTTTCACTATGAATTCTACAAATCTTAGGAAAAACTAGCTTAGCAGCAATTGCTTTCAGCCTTGGTGGATTGAATACAAAGAGAAATTGTGTAAATTACTCCCTTTCCTTAGAAAACTTAAGTAACTGCATTTGTGAGGCCACAAAAACAGATAGCTTATTAAAGTCAAGCTGACCTACCCCCATAGGCCTCACCACATTCAGTCACTAGCTAGAATTCACAAACCCCTACATATAGACACCTGCGTAAATAAGCAGACATTAATGAACTTAAGTGAAGGATAGTTTTGACTTAATAATCTACACTTCTTGCAGTAAATAACCAAGTTGGGCTTTATGCCACATAGCTTCCAAGTGATTTAATGAATACCTTTATTATAAAAATAATAGCACATTATGTAGGATAGA
This sequence comes from Chrysochloris asiatica, assembly GCF_000296735.1. Classification (NCBI taxonomy): domain Eukaryota; kingdom Metazoa; phylum Chordata; class Mammalia; order Afrosoricida; family Chrysochloridae; genus Chrysochloris; species Chrysochloris asiatica. The sequence continues at coordinate 20,170,626 of NW_006408531.1, forward strand.
AAGTTTATAATCTTTTAGAAGAAACAGTGTTATCTCATACTGGGAAAGAACATGAAGGTCAGTCTGAACATCACAAAGTATTCTTGTTAAAGTTGTGTAAGGACCAGGTGCAAGAATGTTGTGACTAACTGTGTAATAATTCAAGAAATGATAAAAGTGTCAATGCATGTACTGTGTAATTTTAAGTATAAAAAATAAAGACTTGCTGAGCTGGGCTGGCAGAAGTGGCAGA
>NW_006408531.1:20170957-20198910 GCF_000296735.1 Chrysochloris asiatica
ACTTAATAATCTACACTTCTTGCAGCAAATAACCAAGTTGGGCTTTATGCCACATAGCTTCCAAGTGATTTAATGAATACCTTTATTATAAAAATAATAGCACATTATGTAGGATAGAAGTTTATAGTCTTTTAGTAGAAACAAGAAGAAACAGTTTTATCTCATACTGGGAAAGAACATGAAGGTCAGTCTGAACATCACAAAGTAGTCTTGTTAAAGCTGTCTAAGGACCAGGTGCAAGAATATTGTGACTAACTGTGTAATAATTCAAGAAATGATAAAAGTGTCAGTGCATGTACTGTGTAATTTTAAGTATAAAAAATAAAGACTTGCTGAGCTGGGCTGGCAGAAGTGGCAGAAAAAAGGAACTGGCAGAGCCAGGGAAGGCAGAGCTAGAAGGAAGAAGCAGAGGGCAGGAGGGAGAAGGCAGAGGGCAGACAGTAGAGAGAACAGACAGCAGAGAGCAGAGGGCAGACAGCAAAGAGAACAGGAAGCAGAAGCAGGGGCAGAAGCTGGAGAGCATAGCTGGACAGCACAGCAAGTTGAAAAGCCTTTTGATTGTATTCATTCATTTCTTCACCCGACGATTCCGCGTATTCGCTCGTGTCCCACGACCCCTGCAGAGGGCAGGAACCCCCCGCAGGAATACAAATTGAAATCTTTCAACAAACTAATGTGGCACTGGAAGCATGCCAAAAAATTTGGACAACTACCTGATCAACTAACTGAAAGAAATCCATGATTGTGTCCATTCCAAAGAGAGGTAACCCAACAGAATACGGAACTCATCAGACAGTATCATTAATATTGCATGCAAATAAAATTTTACTAAAGATAAAACAAAGACAGCTGTAACCATACATTGACAGGGAACTTCCAGAAGTTCAAGCCAGATTCAGAAGAGGATGTGGAACAAGAAATATCATTGTTGATGTCATATGGATCTTGGCCAAAAACAGAGAATACCAGATTTTACTATGCAAAGGCTTTCGATTGTGTGAATCATGACACATTATGGACAGCACTGAGGAGAATGAGTAGTCCAGAACATTTAATTATGTCATATGCACGTGAAAATTGGACATGAATAAGGAAGCCCCTAGAGAAATGGATTCTTTTGAGTTATGATATTGGAGGAAATATTAAAATTACCATGAACTGCCAAAAACAAACCAGTATTTTTTTTTTTAAGAAGAGCAGCTAGAATGCTCCTTGGAAGCCAGAATGGCCAGACCTTGTCTCTCCTTGGAGAAGGATACCATGGTTGTTAAGAGGAGGGTTGGAAAACAAAAGGAAGACCCCAAATGAGATGAATTGACCCAGTGTCAGCAACAATGGGCTGAAATATAGTAATGATTGTGAAATTGGCACAGGACCGGGCAGTGTTTTGTTCCATTGTGCATAGGATCACTATGAGTCGGTACCAACTTGATGCCACCTAACAACAACAATAATGTGGTGGCTGGAACTGCGATTGCCTTGGCAGGGCCAGATCAAATGCTTTTGTGAGCCTTATACAGCTGTGGGACAGATGTTCCCCCACCTCTGCTCTAATTTAAACCAAGGAGTCAAAATGGGTCTATCAATGAGAACTGGAAAGAATATATGGAAAGTCCACAAGGCCTCAAGGTCTAAGTTTCTACATGATAGTTCCTTGAATGAATGAGGCCCTTCTTCCTAGATTCAAAAGCCACTTCCTAATTCTCAAGTCCAATGCACAAGTTTCAGTTTTTAGTTTAGTGGGACTTTGTGTACATGTGACATCATGGTAAACGATTCCCTCTTTTTCAGATAATATTCTTTAATTCTCCCGCTCATCTCTTTGAGATTTAGTTTCAATGTCTCTTATAACTTCATTACATAGTTTTCTTTCTATGTGCATTCTTCAAATACAGGTAGTTTTAACATCCCACCTATTAATTTAATGAGCTCATCTCTTTCCATGTTGTTGTTGGTAAGTGTCCTTGAGGCAGTTCTGGATCGTAACAACATTGTACAGGGTTTCTGCAGAGCTGCTGCTTGGTTTGAACTGCCAATCTTGTGATTAGCAGTCCAGTGTTTATCCTACAGTGCCACACAAGGACTCTCATCTCTTCCCATACCTCCAATCAGATCTCTACCCTGAACTTCAGCACACATTTTCAAATGCCTAGACTTCTACTGGATTATCTCTTCCCAAGAATATTTTTTCTATTGTTGCAAGAATATAGATAGCATGACATTTACCAATTCAACATTTTTCTCATATACAACTCAGTGATACCTATTGCATCATTATTGAGAAATTCAGTACAATATCTTACTTAGTCACTGCATCCCCAATCTACTGGATAAACAAATGCTTTCTTAGTAATCTTAGATTTTGGTAACTACATCATTTGCTGATGGAATACAATGAAAATGAGCAGAAACAGCTGCAAACACCCATCAACAACTGGAAGACGGAATGTAAAAATTTGAATCTAGGAAAAATGGAAGTTGTAAAAAATGAAATGGAATGTATAAAGATCAATATCCTAGACATTAGTGGGCTGAAATGGACATTTATGAATCAGAAAATCATGTAGTTTACTAATTTAGGAACAACAAATTCAAGAAGAATAGCATAGCATTCATCACCAAAAAGAACATTGCAAGATCTAATTTGAAGCAGAATACTGTCTGTGATAGGATAATATACATACACGCTCTAATAGCATAGTGGTTATGAATCGGGCTGCGAACTGCAAGGTCAGCAGTTCGAAACCACCAGCTGTTCCACGGGAGAAAGATGAGGCTTTCTGCTCTCGTAAAAGATTTTCAGCCTCGGAAACCTTGTACAGGGTCGCTATGAGTTGGAACCGACTCCACGGCACATAACCAACCAACCAAAAAGGAACACCAGTCAATATCACTGTTATGTAAATGTACACACCAAACACTAAAGCAAGTGATGATGAAATTTATGATTTCTCATACTTTGGACATATTGTCAGGAGGGAACAGTCACTGGAGAAGGATATCATGTTTGGTAAGATGGAGGGTCAGAGAAAAATAGGAAGACCCCCAACGAGAGGAATTGGCCAGGTGGCAGCATCGATGGACTCAAGTGTGACAACAAGTAGTGAGGTTGGCCCAGGATCAGACATTGTTTCATTCTGCTGTGCATAGGGTTGCTATGAGTCGGTGCCGACTTGATGGCACCTAACAACAACAACGACAAACCAACTTCTTCAGTTGAAATTGATCAAACACGTAATCAAGGTATGAGGGTGAGTAAAAAATTATTCACACTAGGGCTGTAGAATTTATTTTAATCAACTTTTAGAAAAGACAAGTACATCATTTTCCCACATAATCTCCTTGCTTTTCAATATACTTTGCCCATCTGTCAATAAACTTTCATATTTCCCTTATTAAAAAATGATTTCGACTGGGCTATGAGCCATGAATGCACTACTCTCTTCACTTCTTCATCAGAGGTGAATTTTCGTCCTCAGAAGGCTGCTTTCAGGGACCAAACAGGTGCAAGTCTGATGGAGCAAGATCAGTAACATAGAGAGGATGCTTTAATAACTAAAAACAAAGTATTTGCAGAGTTTCAACAGTGTGGGCAGAGGTGTGTGAATATACATTTTCATGCAAGATTACAACAATCTTGGATAGCAGTCCTCTGTGTTTAATCTGAAGTTTAGGCTTCAGCTCTTAGTAAGCATCTCCCGGTAATGAGTACTGTTGGTTGTTGAACCTTTTTCCTGACAGTGTTCCAATACTGGCCCTTGAGAATCTCAAAACTGTACGTATCAGTTTTCCAGCTGATGGTTAACTTGTAAACTTTTGGTGGGTTAGCGATTGAGGATTTTTCCATTCTATATTCTGCCATTTACACTCTGGCTTGTAGTGATGAATCCGTGTCTCATCAACAGTAATGATTTTTTTAAAAGAAAATTTTGCCTTCCTTATGAGTTCCGGTCCAAATTCTGTTTGTAGATGTCCAAACGCTTCTGTTTATGCTTTTCTATGAGTTGTTTCAGTACCCATCTCACACAAACTTTTCAAAACCCAAGATTGTCATGGATTATTATAGGAAGAGCCATGACTCATTTGCGAATGATTTGCCACACAATCCACTGTCACTTGTTAATTCAACAGAATCAATTTATATGCAGGCTCAATGTTGTAATCATCCATAGATGTGTACTGGAGAGCAGATAATTTTTGGCTCACCCATGTATATTGACAACTACTGGTGATTGGAATGCAGAGGTCAGAATGAAAGAAGATGGTTCAGCAGTTGGAAAACATGGCCTGGGTAACAAATGATTTGGAGATCTCACTATAGAATTTTGCAACACCAATAACGTATTCATTGTAAATACCTTTGTTAAGCAACATAAAAGACAATTTTATGCATGGACCTCATCAGATGGAACACACAGGAATAAAATTGATTGCATCTGTCAGGAGAGATGGTGGAAAAGCTCTGTATCATTAGTCCAAACAAGGCCAGGGGCCAACTGAGGAAAAGACCATCAATTGCTAATATGCAAATTCATGTTGAAGCTGAAGAAAATTAAAACAAGCTCCCAATAGACAAAATAGTACCTTAAGAATATCAAACCTGAATTTACAAACCAACCAAAGAGCATATTTGAAGATTTTGACACTAATTACTGAAGACCAGAGAGTTGTGGGATGACATCAATAACATCATCATACAGGAAAAAAGCAAAAGGTTATTAAGAAGACAAGAAAAACGGGAAAGACCAAAATGGATGTCAGAAGAGACTCTGAAACTTGCTCTCTTGTGTAAATATGCTACAGAAAATGAAAAAAATGAGGAGGTAAAAGAATCAGAAAATTTCAAAAGGTAGCTCTAGAAAACAAAATCACTATTGTAATAAACTGTGCAAAGATATGGAGTTAGAAAATCAAAAGGGAAGAACATGCTTAGCATTTCTCAAGCTGAAAGAACTGAAAAAAAAAAAAAAAAGTTTAAGCCTCAACTTGAAATACTGAAGGATTCTCTGGGTAAAATACTGAATGATGCAGAAAGCATCAAAAGAAAATGGAAGGAATGCACAGAGTCACTGTTCCAGAAGAAATGGTAGATGTTCGACCACTTCCATAGGTTTTATCAAGAATCAATCGTACTGGAGGCAGAAGTCCACAGTGTACTGTGGGCACTGGCAAAGAGCCTGGTTCCAGGAATTGATGGAATACAAATTGACATCTTTCAATAAACTGATGCAGCACTAAAGGCACTCAATCATCTATGCCAAGAAATTTGCAAGACAGCTACCTATCCAACTGATTGGAAAAGATCCATATTTGTGATCATTCCAAGTAGAGGTGACTTAACAGAATGAGGAAAACATTGGACAATATCATTAATATCATATGAAAGTGGAATGTTGCTAAAGGTATTTTTTAAATGGCTGCAACAGTACATTGACAGGGAACTGCAAAAGGTTCAAGCTGGATTCAGATGAGAATATGGAATGAGAGATAGCATTGCTGATGTCAGATGGATCTTGACTGAAAGCAGAGAACACCAGAAAGATGTTTACCTGTAGCTTATTGACTGTGCAAAGGCTTTCAACTGTGTGGATCATGACAAACTATGGACAACATTGTGAAGAACGGATATTCGAGAACACTTACTTGTGCTCATGAGGAACCTGTATATAGATCAAAAGGCAGTCATTCGAGAAAAACTGGTGGATACTGAATGATTTAAAATCAGGTAGAGTGTGTCACAGTTATATTCTTTCCCCATACTATTCAATCTGTATGCTGAGCAAATAATCTAAGAAAATGGATTATATGAAGAAGAATGTGGTGTCAGGATAAGAGGAAGACTCCTTAGCAATCTGCAATATACAGATGATAAGGAGCTCTGGTAGCATAGTGGTTATGAGTCAGGATGCTAACCTCAAGGAAACAATCAGCCATTCCATGGGAGAAAGATGAGGGTTTCTGCTCCCATAAAGATTTGCAGCCTCGGAAACCCTATACAGAGTCACTATGAATTGGAACCAACTCAAGGCACATAACCACTGCCACTATATGCAGATGATACAATCTTTCTTGCTGAAATTAAAGAGAACTTAAAATACTTATGAAGACCAAGACCACCGTCTTCAGTAAGGGTTGTACTTCAATGTAAAGAAAACAAAAATCCTCACCACTGGACCAATAAAAACTTGATGATAAATGGGAGAAAGATTGAAGCTGTTAGAGACTTCATTTTTCGTGCTTCCAGTATATCAGTCATGGAGTCTACAGTCAAGAAATCAAACGTTCTTTTGCATTAAGCAAATCTGCTGTGCAAGACCTCTCTAAAGTGTTGAAGAGCAGAGATGTCAGTTTCAGGACTAAGCTGCAACTGTCTCAAATCACGTGTTTTCAATAGCCTAATATGCATATGAAAGTTGGATAATGAATTAGAAAGGTTGTAGAGGAATTGATGTATTTGAGTTATGGTGTTGGAAAAGAATATTAAAATTATCATGGACTGCCAGAAGAATAAAGCAATCTGTGTTGGAAGAAGTACAGCCAAAATGCTTCTTAGAATCCAAGATTATGAGACTTAGTCCTTCATACTTCAGTCATATTATCAAAAGGGACGGCTCTCTGGTTAATGATATCATGCTTGGCAACGTGGAGAGCAAGTGAAAAAGAGGAAGACGCCAATGAGATTGTTTGACACAGAGGCAGCAGCCATGGACTCCAGCGTAACAATAACTGTCAGGATGGTGCACGACCAGAGGGTTTTGGTCTATTGCATATAAGGTTGCTAAGAGTTGGAACTGACTCGATGGTACCTAATAACAATAATGGACTGCCAGAAGAACAAAAAATCCATGTTGGAAGAGTCATGTATGCTCCTTTAGAAGTTGGGATCTCCAGACATTGTCTCTCAAGTTTGGGCACGTTATTAGAAGGGATCAGTCACTGGAGAAGAACATCATGAATGAATGATGATAGAAACAACTCTAGATTGTGAAGCAAATAATCTAGACCTGTGATGCTGGAAATTATCTGTGTGACTGATTAAGTTTTTTTTGGTTTCAGTTTCTTTAATGTGTGAAAAGAGGAAGTAGAGCTAAATTTTCTGTAAGGTTCTTTCCAGCTTTAATACTCTATGGTCCATGCCATTGCCTATTATAGAGGTTGACTACTAACCGTGTCTCAGTTAATCGGACTGTGGTCATCTGCATGTTCCTATGATGCTGGATGCTATGATACCTCTATGTCAAATACCAGCAGGATCATCCAAATTAGATAGATTTCAGTGGAGCTTCCTGACTAAGACAATGTAGGAAGAAAGGCCTGGATTTTATTAAGTGAAAACTCTGGTAGCGTTGTTGTTGTTGTTTTGTGCTGTCGAGTTGGTTCCGACCCATAGAGACCCTGTACAGGGTTTCTGAGGCTGTAAATATTTACAGGAGCAGAAAGCCTCATCTTTCTCCCACACAACACCTGGTAGTTTTGAACTGCTGACCTTAAGGTTCACAGCCCGATTCGTAACCACTACGCTACCAGAGCTCCTTTTTACAAATTGGACCGCGAACAGTAAGGTCAGCAGTTCGAAACTACCAGCTGCTCCATGGGAGAAAGATGAGGCTTCCTGCTCCGGTAAAGATTTACAGCTCCGGAAACCCTGTTCAGGGTCACTATGGGTCGTAACCGACTCGACGGCACTTAACAACAACAACAAATAGATCAGAACAAAATATATTGTCCTACTGGACTCAAACATATCAACAATTGTGAAGATGGCACCAGAAGACCAGGCCACAGTTCTTTCTGGTAGGCACAGGGTTACCATGAATTGGAGTCAATTTAATGTCAGCTAACAACAGAGAGGTTGAAACACACATATTTTGTCTTCTTTTCCCAATATTGCTAAATTTCATAAAATATATTGAAACACACATATGTTTATGAAAATTAGGAATATTGGGGAAAGAATAGATTTCACATAAAAATCTGAATTTCTATTGTATCTTTGGAAAAATCAGATAATTTGACAATGCATGTAGCCTCAGGTTATGAGTGCGATACCACCCAAAGTGTGTCTTAAATTGAATTTATAGGTTAGACAAAAGAAGTGCATACAGTTTTTATTTATTAAGCCATACTTTAGTTAAGGAGCTCTGGTAGCATAGTGGTTACGAATCGGGCTGTGAACCGCAAGGCCAGCAGTTCGAAACTACCAGCAGTTCCGCGGGAGAAAGATGAGGTATTCTGCTCCCGTAAAGATTTACAGCCTCGGAAACCCTGTGCAGGGTCGCTATGAGTCGGAACCGACTCCACGGCACTTAACAACAACTTTAGTGCATGAAAAAGGAGCCTCAGTGGTACAGTGGGTAAACAAACAAAAACGTTGGTAGTTCAAACCCTCCAGCTGCCCTGAGCAGTTTGCTTCCATAAAGATTTACAGACTCAGAAACCCTATGGAGCAGTTTAACTTTGCAGTGTATGAGAGTCCTGGTGTGACGCTGTGGGTCAATGCGCAGGACTGCAAGGTCGGTCTGAACCACAAGGTCAGCAGTTCAAGCTCACCAGTCACTCTGCAGAAACCCTAATCAGAGTCTTTATGGGTCGGAACTGACTCAATGGCACTTAACAACAACCACAGCAAATAAGGTCGCTGCAATTGGAATTAACTCAATGGCAATGATTTTTTGTTTTTTTAATGCAAACAAACAAACAAAAAACACACAGGTAGGCTTTTCAATAATTTAACAGCTGCATGCACAGCAAATGAAGGTGATTATGATGAAGAATTTGTTGTGAGCAGGGGTTGGTATAAAGTGCTTATGTGATGCTGTAAGAAAAGTACTAGACTGTTAACCACAAGTCTGGTTGTTCAAACCCACCTTGGAAACCATATACAGGGTCACTTTGAGTCAGAACCAACTCAATGACACCTAACAACAGCAAGAGTTGGTTTAAACATTTTAAAGTAAGGGGAGATTTACATTTTCGTAACTCAGGGGCTGCCTGTATTGATCTACAACAACAACGATTGGTTCTAGTTGAATCATGCTGCCTCTCTGGATGGAGTGTGTGCTTCATCTTAACCCACCATTTCTACAGCACCCATCTCTCCCTGTTGGCCCACCACAGGAAGGCAGTGTGTAAATGCTGTTAATTTTCACAGCTATACTGTAGTTTTCTTTGCTAAAGACAAGATACAAAATATTTTTAGTATCTATTTCTCTGTCAAAATAAGAAAATAAAAATAGATTAAGAGATATTTGGTTTCTAAACCCTCACTGTTTGGACATATTGTCAGGAGGGAACAGTCGCTAGAGAAGGATGTCATACTGGGTAAGATGGAGGGTCAGAGAAAAAGAGGAAGACTCCCAACGAGATGGATCGGCCAGGTGGCATCATTGATGGCGTCAAGTGTGGCAGCGGTAGTGAGGTTGGCCCAGGATCAGACATTGGTTCGTTCTGCTGTGCATGGGGTCGCTATGAGTCGGTTCCAACTCGATGGCACCTGACAACAACAACAACCCTCACTGACATAACTCATTTATGTATGAGGGGAGCTTCAAAAAGTTTGTGGAAAGATTCCATAATCTTTTAATTACACTTTCCACAAACTTGTCAAAGCCCCTTCACATGTTTGTATATATAACATGACGTCTCTGGATGAAGTAAAAGAACTTGACTCAAACCAACCCAGAGGCACCTGCAGGAAGCCCAAAGTCACACCTTTGAAAACCTTATGGAATGCTGTTCTACTCTGTCTACATGAGGTCACCGTGACTGTGAATCAGCTTAAGGGAAATTGGCTTAATTTCTTTTCTTTTTTTTTTTTTTTTTGGTACATAGGAGAGTAAGTAAAAGTGTATTTCTACTAGGGCTCCAGTTCATACATACATGGGTTCATTCCAAATGACATGTGTTTAAGCATGTGATTAGTGGAAGGCTGTAAACATGTTCTCTCAGTAAAATGTTTGCCTTGGCCTTATTGTTGTTGTTGTTGTTAAGCGCCGTCGAGTCTGTTCCGACCCTGTACAGGGTTTCCGAGGGTGTAAATCTTTACGGGAGTAGAAAGCCTCATCTTTCTCCTGCGGAGCGGCTGATAGTTTCGAACCGCTGACCTTAAGGTTTGCAGCCTGATTCGTAACCACTACGCTACCAGAGCTCCTTTGGCCTTATTAGGGGGCCTTCAAAAAAAAAGGTTCAGTCAAAACAGTGACTTCTAAGGGGATTCACTGGACCAACTAAATTCAGGGTAGAGGCCAACTTAGAAGCTTATGGCAACAGTTTTTAGGATTCCAACAGAGTAATCTTGATAGATCTTCTTGAGAGACTTTCTTGATTATGGGAACGTATTAGGAAGAAGTTTTAAGAAACCGGAAAACTGCATCAGTGAGAAAAAGTTGTGTTGAAGAATTGTTTCCCATCTTGACAATGTACCTGCTCATTCTTGAAGAGTAGCAAGGATTGTTCTATGAGAATTTCTTTGGGAAACCTCACACCCAGCATCCCTGATCATGCCTCTTCACACTTCTTTTTGTTCCCCCAACTCAAAGAACATTGAAAAGGAAAACAATTTGAGGCCCTCAAGGATGTGTGGTATATATTGAAGAGCCCAGAAGTCTTCTGGGAAGGGTTGTTGTTGTTGTTGTTGTTGTTAAATGCCAGCGAGTTGGCTCCAACTCAGCGACCCAGTGTAAGAGTTTCCTAGGAGCAGCTGATGATCACAATGAGAACTGCCAACATTATGATTAGCAGTCTAGTGCTTACCCTACAGCACTGCATCAGAACTGAAACATTACTGTCAGGAGTGGAGGATATGATGAAAAATATAGCTTCACATTTTGATATTTTTGCTTAGAAACAGTTTCTATCACTTTGTAGCAATAGAGTCCTGGTGTGGCCTTGTCGGTTAATGCACTGGACTTTCAAAGTCAGTTTGAACGCAAGATCAGCATTTCGAATTCATCTTCTGCTCCTTGGAAACCCTATACAGCGTCGCTATTGGTAGAAACCAACTCGACGGCACTTTAAAACAACAACAACAGCAAGACTCAACATAGTGAGAACATGTGGTACAGAGGAGAACTGCATTACAGGGTTTGTGCTTTGTTCTGTTTGTTTTCTGTAATCTCTGCCCAGGTCCTTACTTCTGTTGTACCAAGGTGTTTTCAACCTTTAGACTACCAGTTGCTATAAATTGGAATTGCCTCCACAGCAGCAATGTGGATTGACACATGGCAGCAACAATGGGCTCAACATAACAATTGTGAGGATGGCACAGGATCTGCCCGGTATGGTATATTTCTAGTTGCTATGGTTGTTGTGACTAAGAACCTTCCGATGGCACCTAACAACTACCACAGCAGCTAACAGCAACGAACACCAAATAATTTAGAATTTGTTCAGGTAGTCCCAATTAAAAATATTTTGCTCCCTTTTGTCCCTGTCTGGACTTTTGATACTGTATATCCTCCGGCTTCTTTCAGAAAAATTCATTGCCTTAATATAGGGAACAATCAAGTCCATTTATCTTCTAATTAACTTAGTAAATATTTCAACTGTAGTAATTGTTGTATTCCATCTAACAATTGCACTATGTTTGGATATTTGTTATTAGAATATTCTAAGCCCCTTTTTCAAACCACATGAAAACTGAACCCTGCTTTTCAAGAATGCTTGGAATAGATTGTCTGTACAAGGATCAAACTGTGAGGTGACTCTTCACTTATTCTTTCATTGTCCCTGCTAGGTTCGCTTATTGTATTCCCACATTTTCACAGAGCTTTGAAGATGGTACTGCAGAGTAAGGGTTAGGAAACAAGACAGGCATGAGCTAATGGGGCGTGGTGAAGAGACGTGTCCAGGAAGGCTGGCTCCATCCGATAAAGAAGACAGCTACCCTCCGTGCCCTCCCCTTCTTTGTTGCACGCAGGCTAAGTCTTTCACCATATGTAAGACAGGCTGCATAAAACACCTTCCGCCAGTATTGCTAGTACCCCCATTCCTTAGCCAAAATCAGAGGGGGCGGAGGAGGGACGCTATGAGCCCAACGGACCAATGAGAGAGAAGGAAGCTCCACCTCCCTCCCTGGACAGAGATGCACGCATGCGCACCGGACGCTCCAGTGCCACCGCCCATCAGCTGAGAATTGTAGCTGGGTTCGCTGGGGCGGGTCTGTCACCGTGGCCGGAGGAGGCGGAGGAAACCGTGGAGGTCGGGGTAAGACGACCCCCGGGAGAGGGCTTCCTGGCCTGGTGTCCCGGAGGCGCGGTGCTCCTGCGGCTGCCGCGCCTCCTGGCTTGTGCACCTTGTCAGGTGGCCGCCGCCCTGTGCTCTGCGGCGGGCGTTCAGGATGGGTTGGGCCCGGGCTCCCAGAGCGTCGGCTCCAGCCCACTCCCCCAGCCCGGGGCGGTTCGCATTCCCGGCGCCGCGGGGAGGGAAGCGGGGGCCGGGCCGGCTCGTTCAGCCGGTCTGCAGTCGGGTGGCGCTGGCGGGGCGCGCTGGCCGAGCCGGGCACTGACGGCGCGGGTAGAGCTCAGGCATCCAGGCTAGACTTGTGCCTCCTCGGATCGCATTGACCTCTTCCTCTTTCTATCTCAGGAATTTAATAAACACACTTTAAAGTTCTCTTCCTGAATAGAGAGGAACTGGAAAAGATATGAGTATAGTAAACGGACCATCTACATTTTTTCAATAAGCTCTTTGTATTCGGTTTGCTGCTTGGTGTGGTGGCGTTGTTTTACACCCTAACTTACTGTGGCCTTAATACAGGTCTTTAGCTGGTTTGCATGAAGACCTTTAAAAATACATAAAATAATCCAAGACGACTCCACCCACCCCCATCCTTGTCTTCTAGGTTGCTTCCTTTAAAATGCAAAAAGAATGAGGGAAAACAAACAAAAAACATTGCCTGCCTTGTGGTCAAATGCTATATATTTTTTCTCTCGACTTTCTTACATTTCCTGAACTCATATGCTTACACTGAATTTTGTTTTCTTTAGATCATTGTGTCCCGAGTGTTTGTACAATTTAAAACGTGCTCAAAATCTGTAAGCAAGTAATTATGAAGGCTGTGCTGTTTAGTAATGCAGGTAGACATTTCTTTGACCCTGGAGAAGAAGCCTGAGCAACACCTAGGCAGAGATTGATAACTGTCCAGTGGTGCCTTGTGACAGTCTTTGCATGTCACTTTTAAGAAACTTGGTGCAGACTTGTGACTAGTTAAGAATTACGCTGTAGTTTCAAAGTTTCTCTAAAAAGTTAATATTAACTCAGTAACGTCTGCATCATTTGTTTTTCTTCAGATATTTTACTTAGTCAACCTTATAAAGTCAAAATAATTACGAATTAGGCTGCTAACCTCAAGGTCGGCAGTTTGAAACTACCACCTGTTTTATGGGAGAAAGATGAGGCTTTCTGCTCCCGTAAAGATTTACAGCCTCGGAAACCCTGTGCAGGGTCACTATGAGTCCGAACAGACTCCATGGTACTTAACAACAACTACAACCAAACGTTAGCTAAGTGCTGGTGATTCAAAAGTAAATCACTTGAAACACTTTCAATAGACCTGAGTTAAGTTTGCTAGGATTCCATTTCATTTGAAAGCTTAGCATATGAAAGGTTGAAAAATAATCTTTTGTATTGTGAACTAAACCAAGAGTGTAAAAGTTAAGTGGATAGAGGAGCTGCCCTAAAAGAAATTTGTAGTTATCATATTGCATTTACTCAGGATCCCCTAGGCCCCAGATACTGTGCACCTCAAGACCAAGTCTTTCATGTTTATATTTCAGATGTTGGAATCCATAATAACAATAAATAAATCATTTTAAATAGTAAGGAATGCTTTGAGGCCTTGAGACAGACGGACTAGAGTGGAGGAGGTGGTGGTTTCTCAGTTCACAAACCTTCTCAAAGAAGGTTTCTCTAGTGTGAGACCTCACTAATGAGAAGGAACCTGTCACATGGCGGTCATGTGGGAGAGCTTTCCAAGGACAGGAAATGGCCCTGAGCAAAGGCCAGGGGCAGCAGAGAGCCTGGGACTTTCCAAGGAGAAAGAAGGCTCTGGAATTCACTGCCTTCTATATGGTAATATTTGACACCAGACAGTAAATGAGTACTTGTATTCTTTGATTATTGTTACCATAAATATTTAATCATCTAATTTTTAATCAGATACTAAGGATAGAGCAATCGACAGCCCCCCACCCTAACCCACCTCCATGTCTAGTGCTTTATTCAGGTTCTCACAATTGTTGTTTAGTCGTAAGTGCCTTTGAGTGGGTTCTGACTCAGTGATACTGTACTGGGTTATCTGAGAAGTGGCTGATGGGTTTGAACTGCCAGCCTTTCTGTTAACAGTGCAGTGCTTACCTTACCGTGCCACACCGGGACTTGTTGCTCACAATTAGCAATATGAAACTGACTATTTCAATGTCTTTGCCATGCTAAATTTAAAAAGCATGAAGGTTTATGCTTGATGAGAATCCTGAGGATTCTCTAACATGTCTGATAATATGAGGATAGTGTTTGACATTCAACATTCTATTTAAAATTTTACTTTGTTCTTTCCTTTAGACTCTTTAGGAACAATTTGAGAAGGCTTTCACTAAGATTGTTGTGCTTTGAACCCCCCTCCCCGATTTGTGCCCAAACCCCGTGGAGTTTGGGGGTAGTGATGGTTGGGTGTTGCCCCTCACTCACTGCAACCTACACTGGGAAGGGACCCATCTCATCCTCCATCTGCCCCTGCCTAGGAGCCTATACATCTCCTTCCCTCTTTTCCCCTTCTTGCTTCTCCCCACTAACCTTTGCAGTACCTTCAGGCTCTCTCCCAGCCTCCCTCTGCCTATCCCAAATGTTGCCTCATCCTCCCACCACCTTGTACCCCTGTGACCGGACTGAGACATCGTGGATGAATGAGAGAAGGCAGTCCGGGGCTTGTCAACTTCCATCCCTCACGTAGCGCAATTGTCATAGGGGCTTCTGGTGTATCTTTCTAGGTGGTCTGCGGAGGGTACCTGAGTCCCTCAGTCCTGACAATGGCCCTGCATAGGGCCTGGACCATTGGATTTGCTACCTGAGAATTGTTTCAGAGTTGTAAATGCAGACTGTTCGATAAGGAGATGGTCTATAAGTGAGTAGGTGGTGTATTGTTCGCTGATGTCGAGTTGACTCCTGGTGGGCCCATGCTCAATGGAACAAAACGCTCTCTGGTCCCATACCATACTGATCTGTTGTTGTTGTTAAGTGCCGTTGAGTCGGTTCCGACCCATAGCGACCCTGTACAGGGTTTCCGAGGGTGTAAATCCTTACGGGATTAGAAAGCCTCATCTTTCTCCCGCGGAGCGGCTGGTAGTTTCGAACCGCTGACCTTAAGGTTCGCAGCCCGATTCGTAACCACTACGCACTGGTCTAGGTACTTAAAAAGTGCTAATTGATTTCTTTAGAGAAAAGGAGGGATTTTAAAGAAAACAGAAAGCTTAGGTTAAGTTTGCATGAATTTTGAGGGTTCAGGGAAATCCTACAGTACTTTGGCAGGATCCAGCGATTGTACTTAAACTCTGTATGACAGAGAAAAGAGGCCTTCGATAATTATGTGCTTGTGTGATCCTGAAGCAGGTGAGGTTGGCGTGGTCTTGTGTTAGTGCTGATCTTGCAAGGGCAAGAACACATCATAACTTCCATCTGTGCATGGTAGAAAGGCCGTTCGTCCATGGACATACATGATCTCCTTTTGACCCTGGATACAGCCTTTAAATGTCAAGATTCTTGCCCAAAGTAGGGCATCAAGTTGGCATAGAATTTCCATTGGAAACTGAAAATACAATTGGTGAATTCTTGTAGCTTCTAAGACATGTAGGCACTAGAAAGTCCAGAGTATGACTCGGGGTGTATATTGTAATGGAACCCTGTGAGTAGAGGAGCTCTCCTAAGAGAGTACATGGATTGGTCCCTGGGTAGTGCCAATGGTACACAAATAAGAAAAAGGAACATTTCCTCATTCCATGCATTTATGTTGACTCCAAGCCAGATTTTCCAGATACCAAGTTGATAGTAGGGAAGGAAAAAGGAAAATGTCATTGAGCCAAGAAAAAAGTCTTGCATTCTATAATTAAATTGTTGGGGGAAAAAAATCAAATTCATAGGCCTTTACCCCAAAGGACTTTTTGTGAGAGTCTTGAGGACAGAGTTGAATAGATATGTGGACCTTATAGCATACATAAAAAATTAGCTCAAAAAGGATCATAGACTTAAATGTAAGAGCTAAAATTCTTAGAAGAAAGTATTGGAGTAAATGTTTATGACCTTTAGCTAGGCAAAGATGTCAAAAGTATACCATCCAAAGCACAAGTCACAAAAGAAAAATATGGTAAATTGGACCTCACAAAATGGAAAACGTTTGCTTGAAAGAGTATCATCAGGAAAATTCTAAGCCAACCCATAAAATGGGAGAAAATACTGTATCTGAGAATGTAATTATATCTAAAATGTGTATTGAGCTCGTACAACTTAGGAAGTATGCACAGAGTCTGAATAGACATTTCTCCAAAGAAGTGTAATTGGCCAATAAGCACTAGGAAAGATGCTTGGCATCAGTAGCCATCAAAGAAGCACCCATTGAAACCACACTGAAATTCTACTTTATACCTAGCAATCACTGGAGTTCTGATGTGGTGCTGCAGAATAAACACTGTACCGCAAGGTCAGCGGTTCAAACTCACTCCTTGGAAAGTCTATACAGGGTCTCTATGAGTCATGAACGAACTTGATGACATTTCACAGTAACAACAATCACTATAATATGGGGAAAAGACGAGTCTTTCTACTCCCCAAAAGATTTGTTGTTGTTAAGTGCTGTCGAGTTGATTTCAACCTATAGCTACGCCATATAGATTTTCCAAGGGGCAGCTGGTGAGCGTGAACCATCCACCTTGCAGTCTGACACATTAGCTCACAGCACTACACCAGGACTCCTCAAAAAGATTTACAGCCATGCGGATTGTACACAGGATCGCTATGAGTCACATGTGACTTGATGGCACTTAACAGCAACAACAACACTCACTCTAATGGCGCACAATGGCTCCATACAATAAGCATTGGACTGCTAACCACAAGGTCTGTGGTTTAAGCTCACCAGCAGCTCCTTGGGAAAAAGATGAGGCTTTCTGCTCCCTTGAAGATTTAAAGCCTTGGAAACCCTATGTTGTTGTGAAGTGCCGTCAAGTCGGTTCCGACCCATAATGACCCTGTCTAGGGTTTCCAAGGAGCAGCTGGTAAGCTTGAACTGCAGACCTTGCAGTTCAAACGGCTTTGTAGTCTGGGTCATTAACCCACAGCACCACCCAGGGTTGCTATGAGTGGGAGCTGACTTGATGGTACTTAACAACAACAATCGCTGTAATAGAGGCCTGGTGTGGTGCTATAGAATAAACACTAGACTGCGAACCACAAGCTCTGTGGTAAACCCAGCAGCTGTTCCTTGGAAATGCCATACAGGGTTATTATGAATCAGAACCGACTCGATAGCACTTAACATCAGCAATAATTGCTATAATGATGGTGCCCAGGAGCTCTGGTAGCGTAGTGGTTACAAGTCGGGCTGCTAATCTCAAGGTCAGCAGTTCGAAACTACTAGCTGTTCTGCAGGAGAAAGATGAGACATTCTGCTCCTGTAAAGATTTACAGCCTCGGACACCCTGTACAGGGTTGCTATGGGTCAGAACCGACTTCACAGCACATAACCACCATCACCACCACCACCAAGTAGTTAGCGTAGTGGGTTATGTATTGGGCTACCAACCTCAAGGTCATCAGTTCAAATCTACTAGCCACACCCACAAGAGAAAGATGAGGCTTTCTGCTCCCATAAACATTTACAGCCTCGGACATCCTGTACAGGGCTGCTATGAATTGGAACTGACTCGGCAGCACACAACAACAAAAGAGCTGGAGAGGAATCCTGGTGTGGCACTGTAGGATGAATACTGGACTGCTAAATGCAAGGTCAGTGGTTCAAACCCACCAAACTGCTCTTACGAAACCCTATACAGTGTTGCTGTGAATCATTTAACGACAACAAGGAGGCTGGGGCGAGTGGGAGGAAATGGAGAGTGGCTGCTATTGGATACAGGATTTCTTTGTTACCGTTAAGTGCTATAGTGTCAGTTCGGACTCACAGCAACCCTGCATAAGGTTTCCAAGGAGCACCTAGTAGGTTTGAACCACCAATCTTGTGGTTAGCAGTCCTGTTCTTATTCTACAGTGCCCCACCAGGACTCTTTTAGGGTGATGAGAATGTTCTAAAACTGATTGTGGTTATACAACTCTGAATATTCTAAAAAAATCACTGACTTGTATACTTTAAATGGTAGAATTGTCTTCTTGATGTATCTCAAAGCTCTTACTTTAAAAAAGATGCATAATTTAGGGGTCTGACTGGTGCTTTGGTGGTGGATACGTAGGAAGTTGCTGGTCTCTTTGAATCCCCAGGTCCTGTTTTGTTCTGTCTGGCCCTAACTCTTCAGGTTGCTCCAGTATCAAGTCCAAGAACAAAGTTTACTTTTGCCAGTTGCTGCAGCAGTTCGTCTTCTAAGATGAGATTTGAATTTCCCCTTTGGTTAAAGTTGCTTTGGAGCCTGTTCTTTAGGATTTAGGGAGGCTGTTGAGCCCAGAATAGATAAACTGGTCCTATTAACTGACACAGAGAATGAAGAGCATCTAAAAGCTTCCATGGTGGCCAGGCACATTTCATGCTGTGTTAGAGTTTCAGGCATGGAACCTGTCAGTTCAGCTCTTGTACTGTCCCACCTGTACTGTGCCTTTGAGAGCAAAGACACTTATCTCATTCTTCTACTAGGAATCTATATAGTGGTTACTTGCTGCAACAAGCCACCTAAGCCAGGCAATTGGGGCTCTTCATTTTTCATGACATTAGTTTTGTGTGGTAGCAAGTATAAATAACTTTGGAATAAAATGGGATTAAATCTCACTTCTACTTTGTACTAGTTGGGTTACCTTGACCAATTATGTAATCTTTATAAGCCAGAGTTTGTTCATCATGAAGGCAGGGATAATGCTACCTGCTTTAAGGGGAAGTGTGTGAAAGTTAAAAGAGCTATCTATGTGGAGAATTTAGCACTTCACAGATGTGCAGTGTTAGATTACTTCTCTCTTTCTCTTACTGTGCTTGCTCCTCTTGTCTCAGCAATGAACCATTTGGTACAGGACTGACTTAGGACCTACCCTCCTTTTGGTAAGTACCCTACTGCGTTTGCCTGCGCCACATATTCTGGGTCTGTCTGCTCCCATCTTCATCATATCTTTGCCTTTGTTAGTAGACAAATGCAATAGTAATTTTTCCTTTTCATGTTGTTGCTAGGTGATGTGGACTCAGATCTGGTTGATAGTGCCCCTGTGTACAACAGATGCTGCCTGATCCTGTACTATTCCTCACAGCTGTTGCTATTCTTGAGCCAATTGTTCAACCTCTGTGTCTGTCCATCTCACTGAGCCTCTTCCTCTTTTTCACTGACTCTCTACCAAGTATGATGTTCTACAGGGATTGGTCCCTCCCAGTAGCATGTCTAAAGTACATGAGATGAAGTCTTATCTTCTCATTTCTAAGAAGCATTCTGGCTGTACTTCTTCCAAGACAGACTTGTTCTTTCTTCTGGCAGCTCATGGTATATTTAATACTTTTCACCAACATCATAATTCAAAGCCATCAGTTCTTCCTTGGTGTTCCTTATTCTTTGTCCAGCTTTCACATGCATAGGAGGCAGTTGAAAATACCATGGCTTGGGTCCTCAAAGTGACGACATCTTTGCTCTTAACACTTTAAAGAGGTTTTTGCAGCAAATTTGTCTAATGTAATATGCCATTAGATTTCTTGACTGCTATTCTATGGACATTGATTCAAGTAAAATTAAAACCTTCACAACTTCATGGATTTTTCTCTGTTTATCATGATAATTGCTTATTGATCCAGTTGTGAGGATTTTTGTTCTCTTTATGTGGACATGTAATTCCTGCTGAAGGTTGAAGTCTTTGATCATCATCAGGAAATGCTTCAAGTCCTATTCACTGAGTTTTTTGAAGACCCTGTCAATTTTTGCCTAGCACTTAAGCTTTTACTGCTTTGTAATATGTTTTTCAAGGAGCCCTGGTAGCATAGTGGATTATGAGCTGGGCTGCTGACTTTGAGGTCAGCAGTTCAAATCTACCAGTAGCTCAGTAAAGATTTACAGGTGCAAAAACCCTGTACAGGGTCATTTTGAGTGAGAACCAATACGACAGCACACAACCACCACCACCATCAATGTGTTTTGCAGTTTGTCATTGATTCCTTTTTCCTTTCTTCTAAAGTACAAGCTTCATTTTTAGCAGATACTTTATCTTTGTTTTTGTTTATATTTTTAATCTTACAAGTGCTTAGCTTAATGCTAGACATGCAGCACACTCAGAGGAAAGAGGGGTTTAGGGGTAGTTGAAATGCTTTGCCAGGCACAGTCTTCTATGCAAGGACTCCCCTGTTGGCCCTGCTTTCCAAACCCTGTGTGGTGTTGTGGTGTGGTGTGGATTGAAGAAGTAAAGGACTTCATTTTACTTCTGTCCTAGCTTTGCTTCCCATCCTACGATGCTGGCCTATGGAACAGGACAGTTGTTCATTGGTTTTCTGTGTTGGGAATGTTTAATGAGCATGTCTTCGTGGTAGTTGGTTCTTCTTTTTCAAATTTGACCTTTTAACCCCAGTAAAATTAGAGACTTTTTCCCCCCAATGAAATTAGTCATATGTTCCTGAGGTCTTCCTGTGTGTGTTGAATTCAATATATTGATGTTTCTAGGGATAACCTGAAGTCTGTATTCATTGAACAAATATGTAAATGCCTGCTCTGTGTCAGGAAGCACCCTAAATGTTGGAGAATGGAGCAATTATATGAAAACCTTACTTTATAGGTAAGTTTAGTTAAGGAGAAAATATGTTAACAATTAAAAGGACATCACAAAAGGAACCTAATAAGTCTGCCTTAGAAAGATGAAGGAAGTTTTCAAAGGCAATGTGCATTTTGAGCCATATCCTAATTGTTTAACATGGTTAACATGACTCTGTCCTGTAAAGACCAGACGTGAGAGTTATGTTGTTTGCTGTGTCCCTTTGCTAGATCTTCTGTTAAATGAATCAAGCTAATCCTTGTAACCTCTCAGATCATTAGTATGGAGAATGTAAGCTAATAATTTTTGGAAAGTATACTGTTGTTTCTTTTATGTTGTTTAGGTGACTGCTTGGAAAACATTCTGGACGGTGTACCAACATCTGATGAAATTAGTGGATAAGCAAATCAGCCATGTCTTATACTCTCGGAGTTGGTGGTGACCCTGCCCTGCTTGCCCAGCGCATCTCTTCCAACATCCAGAAGATCACACAATGTTGTGAGTTGATTCCTAAACTGACTTCATTGACTTGTATTCAGATCTTACCTGAACTTAGTGGAAGTGTCCATATGGAATAATGATGCCAGGCACATGGATAAAATACAGAGAGAAAAGGACAGATGCTCATATTTGCTGTAAAGCTGTATGGTTCTACATGAGACTCGTAAGACTTGCTGACTAAATCCCATAGGTTTGGAACTGCAGCACACCTCCAAGACTTTAAAGGAACTGGTTTCTAAAGACGATACGGTTTAGGTTAATTTTGTAATGGGCAAATACATGGCACATTATTAAAAAGCATGGAAACATTTTAGGGGAGGTACATCATAGCGTAGTGGTTACGAATCGGGCTGCGAACCTTAAGGTCAGCGGTTCAAAACTACCAGCTGCTCCGCGGGAGAAAGATGAGGCTTTCTACTCCCGTAAAGATTTACACCCTCGGAAACCCTATACAGGGTCGCTATGGGTCGGAACCAACTCGATGGCACATAACAACAACAACAACAACAACATCTTAACTATGACTGCAGACATTATAGAAGATAACTACCTATATTTACCACCTGTTACATTTGTTATATCTGTCTGAAACAAAGTAATGGTAGAATGATCCTATGTGACATTTCTTATTTTCTTAGGAAATATTACTCTTTGCAATATATATATATACATATATATATATATACATATATGAAAATGAAAAGAAAGATAAAAAATCAGTGTAGCAAATATTAACCTTTAATTTTTTTAAGCTTTGGTGTCCTTGTAGGATAAGCACAGGACTGCTAACTGAAAGGTCAACAGTTCAAACCCACCAGCTGCTCCTTGTTTCCCATAATGATTTATAGCCTTGGAAACCCTAATCAGGGTCACTGTGATCTGGAATCCACTTGTTAACAGTGGGTTTGGTGTTTGGTTTCATTACAGCTAATCATATGCCATGGAGTATTCTAGTCAGTCTTCTCTCAGTGTTTGGTCCTTTGGGCATTGCCTGGGCTCTTTCAGAGTAAATTAATTTAGTCCAGGTATGGCACTGTGGCTAATGCGTCCGACTGCAAAGTCGTTTGAACTGCAAGGTCCATGATTCAAGCTTACCATCTACTCCTTGGAAACCCTATACAGGGTCGCTATGGGTTGGAATTGACTTGACAGCACTTAACAACAACTTCCTTATGGTTGCTTTCTTTCTAAAAATGTGTGAACACACTGGTGAAATACAGTTTTAAATGGTTATACTATGCATGAGGGCACTTCACAAAGTTAGTGGAAGGTGCACATTAATTGTATAACTATACTGTAATCATTAACTTCTCAACAGTTCTTACTTTGCCTGGATGAATTAAATGCGATGTCAGTGATTTATGGAGGGAAAAGTAGTCCCATTAGATAACAGATAATTCTAAAAAGAAATCACTGTGTACAGCTGTGTAAATTAGCCTTATTTTGATTTGTGGCCATTCTTGTTTTCTTTGGCTATGGATCAAGGATGTGAATAGCATGGGGGTCTTCTGTTACCCACAGTTGGAACTGTGGGGATGGTTCCTTATCAAGGATTGTTTTCTTGTGTCCGAGGAAACCACCTTAACAGTGATTTCAGATCTGTTCTAGTGAGAACAGCCTTCTTCTTTGCTACTCCTTGCTACTGGTTAGAAATGTTTCTGGTCTACCTTGGGTGATTTTTTTTTTTTTTTTCTTCCTATATCTGGTGTTACAAAGACCTGGAGTTAGAAAACCAAAAGTGAAGAACATGCTCAGCATATCTCAAGCTGAGGGAACTGAAATAAAAAAGCAGATATGTCTAATGCAATATAGTGTTGGATTGCTTGACTGCTGCTTTTATGAGTGTGTTGATTGTGGATCCAAGCAAAATGAAGTCTCACAACTTCAGCCTTTTCTCCATATATCATGATGTTATTTATGATCCAGTCGTTAGGAATTTTGTTTTCTTTACATTGAGGTGTGATCCATAGTGAAGGCTGTAGTCTTTGATCTTCATAAATGAATATTTTACATTCCCTTAGCTTACAGCAAACAAGGTTGTATTTTCTGCATATTGCAAGTTGTGAATGACTCTTCCTTCGGTCCTGATGACATATTCTTCTTCATATTTTCCAGCCTCTGATGTTTTTCTTAGCATACAGTCTGAATAAGTATGGTGAAAGGATACAACCCTGATGCACACACCTTTCCTGATTTTAAACCTTTGTTCTGTTCAAATGATTGCTTCGTGGTCTATGTACAAGTTCCTGATAAGCACAATTAAATGTTATGGAATACTCATTCTTTGCAATGTTACCCATAACTTGTCATGATCCACTCAGTCAAAAGCCTTTGTGTAGTAAATAAAACACAACTGAACATCTTTCTGGTGTTCTCTGCTTTCATCCAAGATCCATCTGATGTCATGTCAGCAGTTGTATCCCTAGTCACACGTCCTCTTCTGATTCAGGCTTGGGTTTCCCTATTGGTGTGCTGTGGCAGCTATTTTAAAATTATTGTCAGCAAAATATCACAGCTATTTGCATGTGATGTTAATGGTATTACTCGATGATTTCCACATTCCGTTGGGTTACTTGTTTTTAGAATGGACACAAATATGGTTCTTTTTCATTCAATTGACCACATTCTGTTGGGTTACTTGTTTTTAGAATGGACACAAATACGGGTTTCTGTCATTCAGTTGACCAGGTAGCTGTTTTTGGCATAGTTGAGTAAGCACCTCGAGTGCTTTTGTTGAAATTTTCCATTTGTATTCTGTCGGTTGCTGGAGGCTTTTTTTTTTTTTTTTCTCACCAGCTGCCTTCAGTGCAGCCTAGAGTTCTTCCTTGGTCATTGATTACCTTTTGAAATGGTTGAACATCGCCCATTTCTTTTTGGTACAGTGGTTCTGTGTATACCCTCCATCCTCTTTTGATGCTTTATGCATCATTCAGTATTTTGCCCATTGATTCCTGCAAGTGCTTTGCCATTTGCAATATCAACATTAAAAATGCCAGAAGTAGCTAGAAGCTACTAGGCAACAGACTTCAACATGAATAAAGGAAGTGCTTTTGAATACCCCAAGTTTTTTGAGATGGAATTGCCAGCCTTAGGAAGTAAGAGATCCCTGGTGCTAAAAATGACTGGCAGATACTTCTCAGATCTATTATTAAGAGTTTAAATTTTTTCATAGATGTTTTGATTAACTGACTTCTTCTTTTAAGATTCCATATTGATTCTTTCAAACAGATTATTGACTGAGTACTGACTGTCATGTACTGTCATAGACCTTGGGAATACAGCTCTAAACATGATCCATAGGACCCTGCTCTGGTTTACCGTGTTGAAGGAGACACAGATAGTAAACACTTCCCATTAAGAAACTAAAGCAGGGGCGATGTGAGAGTGGGTTTCTGGCAGGAGACTACAGTAGCATACATGGTCCCTGAATGAGCATGAGAAAGGGCTCATGGGAAGAAGATAGAAGGACAGAGCTTTATAGATGGAGGAATAACTTACATTAAAATCTCAGAGTTATGCAGAGTTTGGTGTGTTCAGAACACAGTACCTGAGGGAAGGAGTGTCAGGAGATGAGATTAGAGAACAGAGCAGGGTAGGTCACCTAGGGACTTTTGGCCTGTGAAGGATTTGGATTTAGTTCAAGCTCTGGTAGCACAGTGGTTACGAATCAGGCTGCGAACCGCAAGGTCAGCAGTTTGAAACTACCAGCCGCTCCGTGGGAGAAAGATGAGACTTTCTGCTCCCATAAAGATTTACAGCCTTGGAAACCCTGTTCAGGGTCGCTATGTGTCGGAATTGACTCTACACCACTTAACAACAACAACAAACTAAGTTTAGTTTAAACTAGACTAGAGGCAGTGGGAGTCCACTGGGAAATACTCAATCACATTTGTATTTTGAAAAAATGTCTTGGTCTGCTGCTCAGAGAATAAATTTTGGGGAAATAAGAGGAGCAGGAGGGGGATATGCAATTGAGAGACGTTGTTCAGTTGTACCAGACTGGCAGCAGCAGCAAAAATGGAGACAAGCGATGGCTGTATTTCAAGGTAGAGCTAGCAAGATATGCTGATGACTATGGGTTGGGGGAAAAGAGATAGTCAGAAATAGCTCCATCGTCTGTCCTTTGGGTAGCCGCTGGACATTGATGAGTCTGTACTGACAAGGGAAGGATTAAGGCTCAGGAGAAATGGGGAAAAATTTTGCTTAGGCCAAGTCCATTTTAATACACCTTTAGATCTCTAAAAGGAGCTAGTGAGCTTGGCTATGTACACTTGAATTTCAGGGCATCTTCATCAGAGTATAAATGTTATTTAAAATTGCAGGCCTAAAATAATCACAGAAAGGAATGGAGTTATGAGAAGAGACCTGAGACATTGAAACTGTAGACGTTGGGGGAGGCAGAAAGAGAACATTGGCACAAGAAGAAAAATCGAGCGATGTGGATTTCCAGAAATCAAAAATAGAGTGTTTCATGAATAATCAAGGCATCATCTGTGTCTAATGCTGCTGAGAGGCTGAGTAAGATAGAAGCAGAGAATCTGATTTGGCAAAGTGGAGCTCACTGATAACTTTGGAAACAGTATCCGTGTTTGAGTCTGAGATAGAGGAAGGGAGTAAGAAGGAACTGCTCTTTCCATCACAGAATCCTACTAATGTCGGCCTATGTTACTGACGTGAACTAAGGTGTAAGTCACATGGCTGGTTTGCACTGTGCTTAGAAAAACAGAGGTTTGCTTCAGTTGAGAGAGAAGGGAAGAATCGATATTTGGTCAGCAATTAGCAGACTCTATCATACAAGTAGACAGATGGTCAAAGGAAGGGTTTGTATTTTTTCACCTGTAGCATTTGTATTCTAGTGGTTATGCTCCAGAAGAAAGGGAGAAATTAGAAAGCAAACAGGGGAGGTGTAATCGCAAAAGAAATGGTTTTGAAAGTCAAAAGGCCTGTGGAATGGATCTCTGAGTAAGGAGTTTGTCACTGTTAAATACAAGGGCAGTTCATCCTCTCTACAGGATTTAGTGTGGTCTGGATTCTAAGTGCGGCGGGAAGATGGTCAAGTCCTTGTCTGAGGGAGTCTGGTTTTGAACGAAATACGAGGCCAAGGGGGGCTTTGGAAATTTATGGAGAGAGGGAAAAGTTGCCTACATGTGGTAATTGAGCGTTGATCATTGAGAGAATGAACGAGGAAGTAGAGAAGGGTTGTTGATGGGCTGAATACACCTTTGAGATTTGGAGGTCTGAATTGAGTGAAACCAGTCAGTATTTTGTTTTCTAATTCTGAGATTCAGTGTCTAGATGAAGAGAAGTCAAGATTTAGAGACAGTAACTTACTGTAACAAAAAAATCTCGCCCACCGGCTGATCTGTGTTGCTGATAAGGAATGTGCAGAAATCATGTGGAAGCGAAATGCAGAAGTATGAAATTTCGGTTCACTTTTCCCCTCATCTGGTAATGCTATTAATACTGAATGTGATTAAATGAGCCTTTGTACTATATGTAGGTGTTTTTTGTTCCTCCCCCCCCACACACACACACACTAATTTTGCATTACAAAAATGTTTGTGTTGGTAAAATCATATGGCTTTATGAAATACAGAGAAAGGATATTATAAGTAAATTAACAGCCTTATAGTTAGAATATGTGCACTGTTCAACTAAAGCTAAAGCTTTCCTGAGTACTCCAGTGGGGACAGTTTATTTTCATTAAGATAAAACACTTATAAAATATTGATTTGTATGATTTGATTTGTACTAAAAGAAAATAATCAAAAAGAATTTTGATTCTTGGAGGAATGAAAGAATAATATTTACTAAAATCAAATTGGTATTCTTGTAATTCTTTACAAAAAATAGTACAGATGAAGCAGTATGTTTTAAAACAATTTTTTTGTTACACGACTTTTTTAAAAGTAATCTGTAGCCATCCTTGCTTCACTAGTAAACAATTTAAATGATTAAAACAATTTAAATTAGCCATTAAATATTGTGGAATCCTGGTGTGGTACTGTAGAATAAGCTCTGGGCTGCTAACCACAAGTTTGGCAGTTCAAACCCACCAGCTGCTCCTTGAATACCTTATACTGGGTTGCTGTGAGTCAGAACCAACTTGACAGCATTTAACATCATTAAATGTTGTAAACATTTTTAATATATTAGATGTAAATATAATTATATTAAAATAATGTAACTGCATGAGGATAGGATTGTAAATAAGCACAGCAAACTAGAACTTTATTAGGAATTTCTTTTTTCCTTAAATGTTTTATTGTGAATTATGTGATGGTTTACATGGGAGAACATTAGTTTTACTTTCATTCTATCCTATATTGTCTCATTGCCATGGTTACAATCCCCTCCATGCAATCCTTCCCCAGTACCCCCCAGGTCTTCAGCCTACAGTCGCTCTCCCTTTCTGGATCTAAAGTCTCCAGCTGCTCCATCGTTCCACGTCATCATCTCTGGTCCATTTCAGGCATCACTGCTTCTCTGGGTAAGGTCCCGCTCTCTGCTCTTCTCCCTTGATGGTCCTAGGG
>NW_006408531.1:20199949-20215835 GCF_000296735.1 Chrysochloris asiatica
CAGGAAGCCTCCTTCACCGGGCACGTTGTAGCCCCATTTTAGGTATTCCAATCAGTTATAGGCAGAAGACGGACTTACAAGCTCTCTATGGTGATGCTTTTCGCTATTCCTTTCTCTCCCCCTCCATTGTCTATTTTATAATATAATGCAAGGAAAACCATGGTTCAAAAGACAGCCAAGCATCTTAATATTATTCCCCCTTTTTCCACATTCCAACCATGGCTCGATCTCTGTATCCCAGAACCCTGTTGTTCTCAGGTTGTGCATATATCATTATTTACCTCTGTCTCACTTAGCCCATTGAGACTTGTCTAATTGTTCTCCCATCTGCTTTGTTCTTCCATTCCCCTCTCCCTACTTGTATATTCCCCCATCCCTACTTGTATATTGCCCCCTCCCTACCACCCATACTATCCTGTGTCTAATCCCTGCCCTGTGCTCCTCCTTCTATTAGAGATATTTTTGTGCATTTCTCTGTGGGACATTTAGAATGATTCAGAAAATATTTCTACCCTGTGAATACTAGCATTTTATTGACTGTATTAAAGTCAGCAAGGTGTTTTTGCCATCAGCGCTCTGTCTTGTACCAAGAGCACAGAAGATGTTTTCTGCCGTCGGCCCTCACATGGCACTCAGTCTTTCTTAACTCTCTGCTCCAGGCAACCATTCCCAGCAGACTGGGGTTGGCAAGCAAATAAAACTGATTGTTATCCAAGGTCTAGAAGATCATTATACATTCAAAAGAGCGCATACCTTTAGTTTTCAAATGTTAGATTGAGAGATGCTTTTTAAAAGAGAACATTTTTATCACAGTATCTAGAAATGAGATAATACACCCATTCACCATTATCACTCCTCTGAAATTTTCCTTGAGACAAACTTTTACCTCTGAAATAGGTTCTGTAGATAAGTAAGCCTTTGTAGGTTGAAATGGCTAAGGATATGGAGTCCTGGCATAGCTCTATGGGTTAATGCAGTAGACTTTAAAGCTGTTTGAACCACAAGGTCAGTGGTTCTAGCTAACCAGCCACTCCTCTGAAACCCTATACAGGGTCACTATGGGTTGGAACCTACTCAACAGCACTTAACAGCAACAAATGACATTAACACTTATGGAAGCAGCAGTCAAGATATCAAACGATGTATTGCATTAGGCAAATGTGTTACACAAGACTAAAGTGTTGAAGAGAAAAGATAGTTTGAGGACTAAGATGCACCTGACCCAAGCCATGGTATTTTCAATAACCTCATATGCATGTGAAAGCTGGACAGTGAATAAGGAAGACTGTAGACGAATTGATGCATGTGTGAGTTATGGTGTTGGAGGGGAATATTAAAAGTACAATGGACTGATAAAAGAACAAAGAGATCTGTGTAGGAAGAAGTACAGCCAGAGTGCTCCTTAGAAGCCAGGATGAGCAGACTTTTTCTCTCATACATCAGACATATTGTCAGGAAGGACTAGTCCCTGGAGAATGATAACCATGTTTGCTAAAATGGAGGGTCAGAGAAAAAGAGAAAGACCCCTAATGAGATGCAGCAGTGATGGACTCAAATGTACCTATCGTGAGGTTGGCATAGGACCGGGCAATATTTTGTTCTGTTGTACATAGGATTGCTATGAGTTGGTACCAACTTGATGGTACCTAACAACAACATGGCACTGTAAGATAAACACTGGAATGCTAATCCCAAGGCCGGCAGTTTAAACCCACTGCTACTCCTCAGAAACCCTATGCAGGTCGCTATGATTTAGAATTAACTTAATGGCACTTCACAACAACAGCAACAACAACAATCATAGAAGGCTATTCAGAGTAGGATCTGTTCACAGGGGCTGTTCCTCCTCACTTAGATTCAAACAGTACAGGACGAAAGTCTTTATGACACAGAAAGATGTCTCTCGGTAGTTTTAGTTTTCGAGTCTTTGAATTCAGAGAAAATATATTGAGCTCCATCACGTAAATAAAGATAGGAATCTACAAGGAGGCTTCAAAAAGTTCATGGAAAAAGTCCATTTTCTTTTCATTCCATTTTTTCTTCGAAGCTCTTGGAGCACCTTCATAGTTTCGAATTTTATAAAATTATATAATGTATATGTTGAGTAGAACACAAATTATTGGTTTATAGCTGCTATTTGTCATAAAAGATGCATTCAGGTTCAAAAAACAGAACATCACTAGGAGTCCTGGTGTGGCGCCATCGATGTAGATGAAGCACTCGACCTCAAGGTCAGCTTGGCAAACTTACCAGCTGCTGGTCTCTGTGGGTCAGAACCAACTCGATGCCACTTAACAACAACAATAGCCCCCAAAAGCCTTTTTCAGAATCTTGATGGGATGCTGTTGGATAAGCACTAGACTGGTAACTGCAAGGTTGGCAGTTCAAACCTACTCCTGCTTCTTGGAAAACCTGCACAGGGTTGATATGAGTGGGCGCCAAGGGCGCAACAATAACAAGAAGCCTTTTCATGCATGTGTCCCCCATCATCACCATAACCACTGTCTTGACCTCAGACACTATAGGTTGATTTTACTAGTGTTTTAACTTTGTGTAATACAATCAAGTAAGGAGCTCTGGTAGCGTAGTGGTTATGAATCGGGATGCGAACCACAGGTCAGCAGTTTGAAACTACCAGCTGTTCTGCAGGAGAAAGATGAGGCTTTCTGCTCCTGTAAAGATTTACAGCCTTGGTTACCCTGTACAGGGTTACTGTGAGTCAGATCTGATTCCATGGCACATAACAACAACAATAATACAATCAAGTAATATGTTGTATTTGGCATGGCCTTCATTTTCTCATTATGTTTGTGTGATTTCCTCCATGTTGTTGGATTTACATTTGCTTTATGTTGTATTCCATATTTAACCATACCACAGGTTACTTATCCTTTCTACTGTTGGGAAACATTTGCACTGCTTCCAGTTTTTTTTTACTTTTATGAACGATGCTCTGTGAACATTTGTATCTACCTAACAATTGGTTTGCTGGATCATAGGGTATTGGTATGTTCAACTTTAATAGGTACAACGAAACAGTTTCCTAAAGTGATTTTACTAGTGCATGTTGGTTTTGCTAAGTGTCAAGTCAGTTCCCATAGCAACCTTGCGTAGGTTTCCGAGGCGAGCTCTAACTGCCAGCTTTGTGGTTCAAACCAACTTTGCAGTCCAGTGCATTAACTCACAGTGCCACACCAGGGCTCTTTACACCAGCTAATGTGTGTGAGTTCACGTTGCTTCAAATCCTTGTCAATCCTTGTTTTTCCCAGTCTTTTAAATGTTAGTCATTTTAACTGTTGTTTATGCTAAGTAACCGTCGAGTCGGTTCCAACCCATAGCGACCCTATATAGGATTTCTGAGAAGCAGCTGGTGAGCTTGAACTGCTGACAGTGCTGTTCAAACTGACTTTGTAATCCTGCGCATCAACCAGATCCCATTGTGGAATCTTACGGTGCTTTGATTTCTAATTCCCTGATTAGGATCAGAGTGTGTGTGAATGTTGCTGAATTAGGAAAATAAGTGAGCTGATAGAAAAAATTGCCAATTAGGCTCGCTGTATGCATGCTTGCTTATTTCCTGAAATCAGATCCAGATAGCTGTGTGACCTTGAGTTAAGCTATTTAACTTTCCAGGGCCTGGTTTTCTTGTGTATGTTTTTTGTGGAGTGGATTGTGGCCCTTCCAATTTTAACTGGTTATAATTGTAATAAAAATTTGTAAGAGCTGAAAGTTCTCACAAAGAAAGGTTATTTTCTTTGTTATTGAGAAACGTTTTGCCTAATAAGGCCCATGTTGTGATTTAGTGCTGAGGCAGTTCTGCCTCATAATGACCCTGTATAAGGTTTCTGAAGAGCAGTTGGTAGGTTTGAACCACCAACCTGCAGTTAGTCATCCAGTGCTTATCTAACAGCCCCACTCCATAGTATATGATTAGAAAACACTAGAAAACAGTCATTCGTAAGACCTGCTCGAGTTCCACTAGGATGGATGTATTATTCCTAAGTATTAGCAGAATGGAGAATTGTAGGGACAGAGAAACACAAGGGATTCTGGGATGGATAAAGTGTCAGAATGAATTATCAGTTCAAGGAAACTGACAAATAGACATGGGAGCAGCTGACCTGAAACATAGTCCATGAGATAAAAAATTTCCACACTTAGTCTTTCCATTAGTACTGATGAAAATTCTAGCATCTGTCTAAGTATATTTTTAAAAGCATAATCTGAAAGGGGATGATGGAAAAACATAGTCTGGAAGATGAACAGAACGGATCCATTGATAAAATAAAATCTGCTCTTTGGAATCCATGGTGCAGAAATTGTTAAAAGGTTGCATAATATATATTGTGTGTATTTTCCAGAAAATGTGGGAAGGGAGGACTTTTCTAAAACTCACTGTTATTCCTACTTTAAGTGACCCTATTGAGATAGTGTTGTTGTTGAGTGCCATCGAGTTAGTTTCTACTTAGAGTGACCCTGTATAGAGTTTTCAGTGAGCAGTTGGTGAGTTTGAACTGCCAACCTTGCTGTTCAAACTGGCCTTGTACTACAGTGCTTATCTTACAGTGCCACACCAGTACTCCATATAGAGACAGAATAGAGCTTCCCAATAGGGTTACCAAGACTGTAATCTTTACCAATGCAGCCAGCCTCATCTTTTCCCCAGGCACAGCTAGTAGATTTGAACTGCCAACCTATTGGTGTACAGCTGAGCACTTTAACCACTGTGCTACCAAGGCTCCATAGCCTTTTTTCCGAGAAGCATATAGTCTGAATAGAAAAATGTTTATATTGAATCTTTATTGCTTCGTTGTTTTATTGCTTGTTTCCTACAGATTAAAACTGTTCATCCAACATAGACTTCCTTAGAATTGGAAAACAGTATTGATGGCAGTTACCTTCTCAGGCTGTGTTCATAATTTAGATGATTAATGAGAAGGGTCGGTGTGTGTCCCAATAAGGTTGTCAGGACTGTGAGATGAAATTCAAAGCTCTGTACGCTATAGGATAAGCACTTCACTGAATGAATGATCAGTTTGAACCACAATGTCAGTGGTTCAAACCCACCAGCTGCTCCTTGGAATCGCTATTGTTGTTGTTATGTGCCATGGAGTCTGTTTAGTCTCATAGCAACCCTGTACAGGGTTTCCGAAGCTGTAAATCTTTGCAGGAGCAGAAAGCCCCATCTTTCTCCCCCGGAACAGCTGGTAGTTTTGAACTGCTGACCCTGAGGTTAGCAGCCTGATTCGTAACCACTATCAGAACCAATTCCACAGCACTGAACAACAGTAACAGGACATGAGTCATTTTGTTACTTTTGAGAACAAATACAGTTCTTTTAGTTAAGTGTCTGTGAGGAGGACACTTGTTTTTGGGTCTTAACACATGAATGCACAAAAGGGAAGCTGCTATCACCAACTTCTCCTTTTGGTGCCAAGGAAAGCTTTTCTTTTCAAAAAGGCCATCAGTCTGGAACAACAGATTTAATCAGGAATTGGAATGTTTCTTTTTTCCTGGGATAACCTTTTAGTAGATGGGAAGGCAGTTGGTAGAGGAAAAAGACTTGAGAAATGTAGCCTTTTTTTTTTCCCATCCTGGAGTGGTGGTGTAGAATAAACACTAGACTTAACAACCGCAAGATCAGTGGTTCACACCCATCAGGCACCCCTCAGAAACCCCGTACAGGGTCACTGGGATTGGGCAACGACTCAGTGGCACTTAACAACAATGTAACAATCTATATTTGATGTGTCTATTTATAACAACACAGCTTCTGAAAATAGTTGATTGAAGTTGCCCCCTTTTGAGGAGAAAAACGTCAATATTTTTGACTTTATTGATGTGATTTTCTTTATAACTGTGATGTTGACAGAGTGCTGTCCACTAATGGTCATATTAATCCAAGATTATATGTTTAAAAGTTGGCAAACTTACCATTTATATTGCTTCCACAAATGAATTCTTCTGAGTTTAATATAGATCAAAATACAATGCTGAGTATACAAAAGGGTTTTGGTATGTTTCAACATTCCACTTATTTAAAAAGTATAATTAATATTAGAATTGTTCACCCTAAATACAGTTAATTTGGCTAGTAATTGTATTACAGGGTTGTTGTTGTTGTTGTTGTTGAGTGCTGTTGAGTTGATTCCAACCCAGAGTGACCCTGTATAGGGTTTCCTAGGAGCAGCAGTGAGCCTGAACCACCGACCTTGCAATTCAAACAACTTTGCAGTCTGACACATTAGCCCACAGTGCCATACCAGGATTCCATAGTTTCTCTTTTATTGAAACAAAGTTTGTGCTTTGTTGTATAACAGCCAGTCAACATTTAGGCATAGTGCCCTCTGTGCATTGTAGTTGGTGCTGACATGGGAGTCAGCAGAAGTTAGTCTTGTTGTTGTTGTTAGGTGTCTTCAAGTCAGTTCAGACTCATGGTAACCCTCTATAGGATTTCCAACCCTATAAATCTTTACAAGAGCAGAAAGCCTCATCTCTCTCTCAGAGCTGCTGGTGGGCTTGCCAACCTGGTGGTTATCAGTCCAGTGCTTATCTTACAGTGCCAGTAGCGCTCCTTTCCTGTAAAGGTATTTAGCAGTTCTGTCCTCATTGTTTTCACCAGTTATAGAGCCATGTTGGTGTTAGGTGCTGACTCATGGTGACCGTATGCACACAGAACATAACACTGTCCTGTCCTGTTCTATCCTCACCGTTGTTATGTGTGACTGCATTGTTGCTGCCACTGTGACAGGCCTTCTTGTTTGGGGTCTTCCTCTTGTTTGCTGACCTTCCATTTTCCAAGCATAATGCCCTTCTCTAGGGATTGGTCCCGCCTGATAATATGTCCAAAGTACAAGAGACAGAGTCTCACCATCATCACTTCTAAGAATTCTGAGAATACTTCTTCTAAGACTGATTTGTTAGTCCTTTTGGCAGTCCTTGGCACTTTTAGTACATCTCTCCAACACCATAACTCAAATGCATTAATTCTTCTACAGTCTTCCTTATTCATTGTTAGCTTTCACATGCATATGATGTGATTGAAAATACCATGGCTTGGGTCAGGCACACCTTAGTCCTCAAACTGACATCTTTGCTCTTGAACACTTTAGAGAGGTCTTGAGTAGCAGATTTGCCTAAAATACAATACATTGATTTCTTGGCTGCTGCTTCCATGAGAATTGACTGTGGATCCAAGCAATTGAAGCCTTTGACAACATAGTTTTTTGTGTGATTTTATTTATTGTTCCAGTTGTAAGGATTTTCCTTTTCTTTACATTGAGTTGCAATCCATACTGAAGGCTGTAATCTTTGATCTTCATCAGTATTTCCAGCCCTCTTCACTTTCATTAAGGCTCTGTCATCTCCATATCACAGGTTGTTTATGAATCCTCCTCCAATCCTGATGCCATGCTCTTCTCAGATTATTTGCTCAGCAAACAGATTGAATAAGTGTGATAAAAGGATACAACTCTAACCCACACATTTCCTGATTTTAAGCCATTCAGTATTCCCTTAATTTGTTCAAACGACTGCCTCTTGATCTATGTACAGGTTACACATGCACACAGTAAAGTGTTATGGAATACCATTTTTCATGATATTGTCCATAGTTTGTGATTCACACAATTGAAAGCCTTTACATAGTCAACAAAGCACAGTTAGACATCTTTTTGGTACAAATCTGCTGTCAGTCAAGCTCCATCTGACATCTGCAATGATACCCCTGACTCTACATCCTCTTCTGAATGTGGCTTGCATTTCTGACAGATCTCTGTCAATGTATTGCTAAAACCATGTTTGAGTAATCTTGCACAAAATTTTACTTGCATGTGATATTAATGATATTGTTGAATTTCTGCTTTCTATTGGACCACCTTTCTTTGGAATGGATAAATCTGGATCCCTTCTAATCAGTTTGACCAGATATCTGTCTTCCAAATTTCTTGGCATAGATGGGTGAGCACCTGAAATACTGTATCAGTTTCTTGAAAGATTTCAATTTGTATTTCATCAGTTCCTGGAGCCTTGTTTATCGACAGTGCCTTCAGTGCTACTTGGACTTCTTCATTCAACACCATTTGTTCTTGATCATATGCTACCTCTTGAAATGCCTGAGCACCAACCATTTCTTTTTGGTACAGAGATTCTGTGTATTCCTTCTGTCTTCTTTTGAAATTTCCAATGTCATTTCAGTATTTTGTTTATAGAATCCTTCAGTATGCAACTCAAAGCTTTCATTATGTTCTTCACTTCTTTCAGCTTGTGAAATGCTGAGCATGTTCTTCCCTTTTGATTTTCTAACTCCCAGTTTTTTCTCATTTCATTATAATATTTGACTTTGTCTTCTTAAGCTATCCTTTGAAATTTTCTACTCAGCTCTTTTACTTCCTCATTTCCTGTAGTCACTTTAGCTTTTCTATACTCAAGAGCAAGTTTCAGAGTCTTTTCTGACATCCACTTTGGTCTCTTTTTTTTTTTTTTTTTCCTGTCTTTTTAATGACCTTTTGCTGTATTCATGTATGCTATTCTTGATGTCATTCCATAACTCTTCTGGTCTTCGGTCATTAGTGTCTACAGTATCAAATGTATTCTTAAGATGGGCTCTAAATTCAGGTGGGATGTTCTCAAAGGTCATATTTTGGCTTTTGTGAGGCCAAGATGGTAGAAGGACCATCAGTCTGTGAATTGAAATTACTAGAAAGTAATGCTGGACAGAATAACTGTGACCTCTGAGAGCTAAAATCATAAAGAGAGAATAAATTAGGGTGCTGAAAACTACAAAAACAGCAGTGGGTATTAGTAATGGGGTATGGTGCTTTCTGTGTGTCTATTTTATTTTCTGTTTGTCATTGATTCTTCATTTCAGAATTTTTCTCTTTCTTTCCTGAGTTTTTACAGTTTCTAGCTCAATGCTGATTATCTAGTCATCTCATTCATGAGTTCTTTTGTGTCCACTCTGTGATCTGCTCTTAAAACTCTGATTGCCTCAATCAGAGTTCTTAAAATTTATGTTGACATTCAGGGTTATAAGTTTGACCCTACCTGCTCTGTGGCAACGTTTTTTGTTTGTTTGCGTCACATATTCTTTGTAGGAAACTTTGCTGCTCTTGTCCACATTTTTTCTCATTGTCTTTTGTATGGTGGCTACATCCTCTTTGTTGTTGTTCGTTGGAAACAGAGATTTTCCTATTAAGAGACTTCAATTGAGGGAGAGGAAAATGCCTACTCTCTGCTCAAGGACTCAATTTCTGCAAAACTGGCCAGTCTTGCATTCAGGCCTCCTCTGTCTCCTAGAACCTAGCTTGGTGTAAGAGGGCGTCTCTTCTGGTCCTGATGTTGACCCATCACTTTATTGACCTCAGGATGTACAACCACATCTTTCCAAGGCTTTCCTCTCCTTTTGGAGAAAAGTAGTACTTCCAGGGTCATTTGCCTGTGAACCTTAAGATTGTTCCAAACCTCCTTTCCCACTTTTCCCTGCAGAGTGCCAGTTCCATTTCAGTTCCGCTTCTGGTCGTTTCCACTCAGAACTTAGCATCTGCTTCTTCTGGTGACTGTGCCCCACACCTCCTCTGCAGCCCCCATTATTTCCTACTACATACCCATGACTTCCCTCTCAAGATCAATTCTTTGCTTTGCTTTTGACCATATTAACATGTTTTTCATAATATTTTTTGTTCTCTTGCTTTTTCTGGAGATGGCTTATTTTTGTTATATTAAGGAGAGAAGATACAGAAACAAGCTTCTATCATGTTTCTATGTTGTTGTTATGTGCCATGGAGTCGGTTCCGACTCATAGCGACCCTGCACAGGGTTTCCGAGGCTGTTAATCTTTACGGGAGCAGAATGCCTCATCTTTCTCCCGCGGAACTGCTGGTAGTTTCGAACTGCTAACCTTGCGGTTCACAGCCCGATTCGTAACCACTACGCTACCAGAGCTGTTTCTATAGGAAGCAGAAATCCATTTTCAGATGTTTAAGAGTATCTGAGGCGCCTCCGCCATCTTTCCATCCGTCAGTCAGTCACGGCCCAGAAACTCTTCTGGAAGAACCATCGCGATGGCCACCCAAGGAGAACCCCAAGTGCAGTTCAAACTCGTATTGGTGGGTGATGGCGGTACTGGAAAAACGACATTTGTGAAATGTCATCTGACTGGTGAATTTGAGAAGAAGTATGTAGCCACCTTGGGAGTTGAGGTCCATCTCTTGTGTTCCACACTAACAGAAGACCGCTTAAATTCAATGTGTGGGACACGGCTGGTCAGGAGAAATTTGGGGGACTTAGAGATGGCTATTATATCCAAGCTCAGTGTGCCATTATAATGTTTGATGTAACCTCAAGAGTTACTTATAAGAGCATGCCTAACTGGCATAGGGATCTGGTTTGAGTATGTGAAAACATCCCCATTGTCTTGTGTGCTAACAAAGTGGACATTAAGGACAGGAAAGTTAAAGCAAAATCCATCGTCTTCTACCGAAAGAAGAATCTTCAGTACTATGACAGTTCAGCAAAAAGTAACTACAAGTTTGAAAAGCTCTTCCTTTGGCTTGCTAGAAAACTAATTAGAGATCCTAACTTGGAGTTTGTTGCAATGCCTGCTCTTGCCCCACCAAAAGTTGTCCTGGACCCAGCTTTGGCAGCACAATATGAGCATGATTTAGAGGTTGCGCAGACAACTGCTCTCCCAGACGAGGATGATGATCTGTAAGAGAATGAAGCTGGAGCCCAGCGTCAGAAGTCTAGTTTTATAGGCAACTGTCCTGTGATGTCAGTGGTGCCGTGTGTTTGCCACTTTATTATATAGCTAAGCAGAACATGTGCTATTCTTTGGGATGCTGAAGGAGATGAATGGGCTTCCGAGTGAATGTGGCAGTTAAAAATACCTTCATTTTTTGGACCTGCATATCTAGTTGTTGGAACATGCAATTGTTTCTTTTTTGAGTTTCAAATATATGACTGCTACAGTCGCATCACACCATTCAGTCGTGAAATCTTGTTTGTTACTGTCATTCCCATTCCTTACCATTTAGAACCAGAATAAAGTTGTATTTCAAATATCTAAAAAAAAAAAAAAAGAGTATCTGAGTAGCACTGTCTTGCCAGCTAGAATTGATCAGAAATCAGGACCTATTGAGGTTAAGATTTGGGAATCACTGCCATGAAGTCTTTGAGCCATGGCCAATACTGTGCTCTTGGAGCAGAAGAAGGAATATTGGGCCATCTAATGGAATCCTAGAAGGAGCTCTGGTAGCGTAGTGGTTACAGATTGGGCTGTGAACCTTAGGGTCAGCAGTTCGAAACTACCAGCTGTTCCACGGGAGAAAGATGAGGCTTTCTGCTCCGGTAAAGATTTACAGCCTCAGAAACCCTGTACAGGGTCGCTCTGGGTTGGAACCAACTCGATGGCACTTAACAACAAAAATGGAGTCCTGGTGTGGCGCTGTGGGCTAATGCATCAGACTGCAGAGTCATTTCAACTGCAAGATCAGTGGTTCAAGCTCACCTTCTGCTCCTTGGAAACCTTATACAGGGTTACTATACAGGAATCAACTCAACAGCACTTACCAACAACAACAATGGAAATCAGGAAGGAAGATTTCTAAGGATATGGGCAACGTCATGGTGCTGTAGGATAAACCACAAGGTCGGTTTTGAATCACAAGGTCGGCAGTTCAAACTCACCAGCCACTCCTTGGAAACCCTATCCAGGGTGCAATGAGTTGGAACCGACTTGATGGCTCATAACAACAAGAAGAAGAAGGAGGGTGAGGGAACTAGACGGAGCAGTGCTTTACTGCTACAACATTCTTGCCTTTGTTTGCTGCTCACAGAAACCACATTCTCTAGGGGCCAGGTTCTCCTCTGAGTCCTTGTTACTTCTGATTTTAGGCTACCTCAGAGCAGTTCAATTGAGCAGTGCTAGGTGTTAAAATAGTAGGACTGTGAGAGGGCTTGCAGGGTTCTCAGTACCTAGAATCCACAGTGTTTATTGTATTAACGTTGTACTTTGCTATTTATCTATTTTTAATTTTATTTATCAGGTTGTTG
The DNA here is from genome assembly GCF_000296735.1 of Chrysochloris asiatica. Classification (NCBI taxonomy): domain Eukaryota; kingdom Metazoa; phylum Chordata; class Mammalia; order Afrosoricida; family Chrysochloridae; genus Chrysochloris; species Chrysochloris asiatica. The sequence continues at coordinate 20,212,001 of NW_006408531.1, forward strand.
TTGAGAATGCCCACAGACAAAGAGATCAGCAGTTTCTGTGTGTATAATCTACCAACATTTAGGACATTCTTCAAGTTCTGCATCCATTCTCACCCTCCTTTTCTGACTTGTTCATTCCCCATTAACGTAGATTCTTTGCCCCCGAAGGTTCCTATTTGGAGTTACTATTGTAGATTTGTTTTAAGAATGTGCCTTCAGATTTAACCCGTTATTAATCTACCATCTCTTTAAAATGCCGAAATTCCCAATTTTGTCAACCTGCACTCTTTTCCTCCTTTGACATATCTGGGAACAAAGCCAATTAAAACCTTGAAAGTATTTATTCTAAATTTGAGATAACTTCTGTGGTAGTCGGATATGATTAGATAGTGTAGTGCTGGAAGAGAGCACAGGAAACCCGTAGACTCGACTCAAGTCAACTCATGAGTCATCTTTTAGAAGGTCCTTCTCGATCATCCCCATTTTCCACAGTTTGTTTCTGCTGCAGAATAAGCAATGAACTGCTGACCACAAGGTCAGCAATTTGAGCCCACAAGCTGCTCTATGGGAGAAAGATGAGGCTTTCTGCTTCTGAAAAGCTTTACATCCTTGGAAACCCTGTACATGGTTACTATGAATCGGAATTGACTCGATATTACTTAACAATACCACCAAATGTATGCACACATGTGGCACTGTAGGATAAGCACCCCACCACAAGGTTGGTGTGAACTGCAAGGTATATATATGTTGTTGTTGTTAAATGCCATCAAGTCGACTCCAACCCATAGCGACCCTGTATATGGTTTCCATGCATATGTGTCTCTCTCTCTCTCTCTCTCTCTCTCTCTCTCTATAGAGAGAGAGAGAGAGAGAGAGAGAGAGAGAGAGAGAGAGACACAGAGCTCTGGTACTGTAATGGTTATGAGTTGGGCTGCAGACCTCAAGGTCATCAGTTTGATACTACCAGCGGTTCCATGGGAGAAAGATGAGGCTTTCTGCTCCCGTAAAGATTTACAGCCTTTCCAGGGTTGCTAAGAGTCGGAACCGACTCCACGGCACTTAACAACAACAACAACAAGAAGCATGGTTCACATTAGGTCATTAAGATATGCTAATAAATATATTCTTAGTGTTCATTTTTAACTTTCAGGAGAAAACAATAAATGATCCCATATTGGTGATGGTGGCTATGTGCTGTGGAGTCGGTTCCGACTCATAGCAACTCTGCATAGGGTTTCTGAGGCTTTGCATCATAACAAGAGCAGAAGGCCTCATCTTTCTCTATGGACCGCTTTTGAACTCCTGATCCTGAGGTTAGCCATCCCACTTGTAACCACTATGCTACCAGAGCTCCTTATTAGGACCTATTTATTGATCTCTTACTAGTTCCATTTTGATATAGTTGCCCACATTTTTCTCAGTTTTCATGATAATTGAGAAATGTTGGTTTTCTCTCCACTTGACTGTTGACGTAACTTAGAGAGATTAGGTAAATTGTCCAACGTCACCAGCTATGAAGAAGTGAGGTTGGACTCATAAAGCAGGTTGTCTGGCTCCAAACAGGTTTCTGGTTGCATTAAACTATACTTGTTATGCGAGACTGAGCGGGAAATCTCAGAATCACCCACCCAAAGATTTTACTCACTATTACTTTTATCACTGGCTGTTACAACTCTGAGTTGTTTTGGGTTGTGCAACAGAAGTGTTTTGTACTGAAAGAGAAGTTCTGCTCTGTACCATTATATGGAGCCTGCTGTTGGAAGGCTCTTTTGTGTGCATGATGGGTCTGGCCTAGGGTGTTCCATAGCCTGGCCACTCTCCCTGCTCAGACAGCACACTCAAGAATGCTCCTATTCACCCCTGAACTCCAGCAGCTTGGAACATTATGCGCCTGTCATAGGAAATTCTGCCTACAATTTTATTTACAAAAAAAAACATAATTATTTTCCATAAAGTAGTTTTTGATGCTCCACTAGGTGGCAGTAGACCCATGTGGAACAAGAATAGGTCTTAAATACTGGACTGAAGGTGGTAAAGAAATAGTTGCTGTGAAGTGCAGTCAAGTTGGTTCTGACTCATAGTGACCCTATATAGGGTTTCCAAGAAGCAACTGGTGAATATGAACCACCAACCTTACAGTTAGCACTTCAGTGTTTTATTCCACAGCGCCACCCTAGAACTCCCTTTTTGAATGTATAGAAAATAGTGTTTTTCTTCATTATGAAGAATGTAATATACTCTCCCATTTTAAAGTGTGATGGTGTCAGCAGTTCTAAATTGTAGATAATGTTTAAAAAAGTGGTGTCATCATTCTTGAAGCGAGTGATGGTGTCAGCAGTTCTAAATTGTAGATAATGTTTAAAAAAATCTATTCATTATGTTTTTATAGAGGTAAAGTTTAACTGAATCCAGTGCGTTATGAACTAGGCTGCTAACTGTAAAGTCAGTAGTTCAGATATTCCAGTTGCTCTTCAGTAGAAAGATGAGGTTTTCTACTCCCGTAAAGATATTTACAGCCTCGGAAACCACATACAGGGTCACTATGAATCAGAACATACAACTACCAACTACCACCACCATATATTTAATTTTCTCCATGTATTAGTCCTGGTGTGGCACTGTAGGATAAGCCCTGGAATGCTAACCATCAAGTTGGTGATTCAAACGTACCATCTGCTCCTTGGAAACCCTATGAGTTGGAACCTATTTGACGGCACTTAACAACAACAAAAGTCATATATTAGGAGTCCTGGTGTGGTGGTGTCGGATCAGCACTGTACTGCTAACTTCAAGGTTGGTGGTTCAGACCCACCAGCTGCTCCTTGGAAACCCAATACAGGGTTGTGGAGTCAGAACTGACTCAATAGCACTTACACCCACCACCCACCCCCATCTATTAGGTGAGTTTTTCTTCAAGATACTATTTGTAATATAAAAATATGGCTGTCTGGTTTATATGGGCATATCAAGTAGCTTCTACAAGTCACTATGGTCATTGCCCTCTGCATCCTCCAGACAGAACAGTGAAATGTGAAGGTATAAGGCATCACCTTGAAATGAGAGACTTTCATGTCTTTGTGCTGGTATTTCTTTGCCTTCCCCCAGGAACAGGCGCGGTGCCTATGGTTGACTCCCTTATTAGTTCAGGAGCCCACAGGGACTTCCAATTGTATCTTCTTTCTTTTAAGAGTTTACTGAGGAGTCCTGGTGTGGCGCTGTGGGTTAATGCGCCAGACTCTAAAGCTGTTTGAACTGCAAGGTTGGTGGTTCAAGCTTACCAGCTGTTCCTCAGAAACTCTATAAGGGTCGCTATAGGTCAGAACTGACTAGACGGCACTTCACAGCAACAACAACTGAGTATATCTGTTCAGAAACTGGGGAAATAACTACAGTGTGGAATTGGCTTCCCACTGGGTCTATCAGCAGTAGTTCTACTCAATTCTTTCCATGGCTTCATGCTTTTCTGTTGTGTTTATATATTACAATCATTTGTTCTTTTGAAGATCAATATGATTTTCAATCTTTTTTTTTTTCTGTTCATCTGTTACTATTTATCTATTCAGCAAATATTAAAGATCCTGCTGCTGTTCTTAATCTGTTTTCTATTGGATTGTCTGGCCTTCATCAGTTATTATTAGTTCTTGAGCCATTCTAGATATTGCTTCTTTATTTCTTCATAACATACATGTTATATAGTCTCTACTTTTGTTTTTAAGGCCTTTGATTTTAAAAATATATGTTCTTATCTGTGTATTTTTCTTACTTTTACTAAACTGATATGTGAAAAGACTGACAGGACGTCATTTAACAACAATTTTTTGTTGGACTGTGTCATAGGCTGGGTATATATATA
>NW_006408531.1:20216295-20270189 GCF_000296735.1 Chrysochloris asiatica
ATATATATATATATATTCATTTAAATTTCAAAAGGGCACATTCTGCCAGCCAGCCTCATGTCTGTAGGCATACAGCCTGAACTCAGGCCATGGACCTACAGTCCGAAGCTGCTCTCCCTCCATCCCATCACCTCTGCTGCCATGTCTGCAGTTACAGTTGCAGCTTTTCTAGCAGGTATCTCACATTCCACTCGTGCTCTTCCTTCTTGATGGTCTGGGATTGTCTGTTCCTGAAATTAAAGATAACCACTCTTTCTTTTTAGTTACACTTTTACAATTACAGTTCTGACCATCATCACAATTGATCCTGCTAATAATTGCTCACAGTTAAATCATAAAATCTTATCAGCATTATCCCCACCCCGCTTCACTAGACCCAATTGGAAAAGAGGAAAACTAGTAAGTGGGGATTCTCCCTTGTTCCCTTGTCCTATATATGGTTCACCAGGCCTAAGACAGGCTGTTTCTAATTATTACCAATTTGTGGGATTTTTTTTTCTGTTTTAGGAATATTAAACCTCTACTCACTATATGCTATAGATCTTTCCCTCATGTATGCACGTACATGTACCTATACACATGTTTTCCATGTTTGGATTTTTTTTTTTTTTTTTTTTAATGTAGTCCATGTATTTTAATGTATTTCAGAGGTTTTTTAGTTTTGTTTTGTTTTTTAATAATCATGCTTAGATAGTATTTTATCCCTGATTCTTAGATTGAATGATACCTCTATGTTTGCATTCTCATATGACAATTCATTATTTCAAATGTTTAAATATTTAAGTTAATAATTTATTGTGAATTTATTTTGTAATACGATGTAAGGTAGGATTCTAATTTTTTCTACCAAATGGATAACTTGTTTTCATTTATTAGATTACCTAATTTTTTTCTCACTTCATGTGACTCGTTATGAGCAAAACATGAGATAGGAGCCTGTCTCGATCCTATGTAGTCCCACAATACTGTTCGTCTTAGCTTGTCCTTTTTTAAAAGCTATAAAAGCGTCGTCCCCCCCGCCCCCCTTTAAGGCAGTTATCTTCACAGCTTTATGCCAGTAGAGTGACATTTTGTGTGCTGCTGTTGATGGCAGAGGGAAGAATGTACTCTTTGGGGTCAGAAGTGCACTTTTGCCTCTTACTGTACCCATATCATTTCCTCTTGAACGTGAATCTGTTATTATCACTAGTTTTAAATAAACCATTTAGCTTTTTAACACTAATGTTTTCATATATATCGTTTGTTTTTATAGCTTTTTTATTAAACTGCCCAATTGTTTGTTCTGATTTCTAATCTATTATTTCTGTTACCCTAATACTTGTAAACCATCTGCGTTAATGTTTTCATGATGATAGCTGTGGAAATACAAAGGAGTCTGAATCAACTTGGAACACCTCAAGACTCACCTGAACTGAGGCAACAGCTGTAAGTATTTAATTTAAAAAGAAAGAAAGAAAGAAAAACCTGTTGCTGCTGAATTGTGTTGTTTGGGCAGTGTGTAGTATATATATTAAGGAGCTCTGGTAGCGTAGTGGTTAGGAATCAGGGCTGCAAACCTAAAGGTCAGCAGTTTGAAACTACCAGCTGTTCCACAGGAGAAAGATGAGGCTTTCTGCTCCCATAAAGATTTATAGCCTCAGAAACCCTGTATAAGGTCGCTATGAGTCGGAACCTACTCCATGGGACATAACAACAACAACAAGTCTGTATATTGGGGTCCTGGTGTGACCCTGCATAGGATAAGCACTTGACCTCAAAGTCAGTTTCAGCTTCAAGGTCAGTAGTTCAAACTCATCAGCTGCTCCTTGGAAACCCTGCATAGATAGGGTCTCTGTGAATTCCGTCCGTGATCTGAATTGGATTTCCGAGGATGTAAATTATTTCAGGAGCAGAAAGTCTCATCTTTCTCCTAAGAAGCAGTTGGTGGACTCGAACAGTCAACAGTGTGGTTCAAAGTTCAGTGCTTACCCTACAAAGCCACCTTGCTCCTGTCCAGAGTGGTTGTGGTGGTAGTGGTTATATGCCATGGACTTAGTTCAGCCTCATAATGACCCTGAGTAGGGTTTCTGAGGCTGTAAATCTTTACAGGAGCAGAAAAACCTCATTTAGTTTCGAACTTCTGACCTTGTAGCAGACTGACTCATAACCACTATGCTACGAGACGGCTCCTTCCTGCCCAGAGTAGATAGGTCTTTTCTTTATTTTAAAGGTTTGACTATTCTAAGTAGAATGTCTTAGTTGACGTTCTTAAAGTTTTTCACAGGTTATTTCAATTTCTGACCGCCTTTAGAAAATTGCACTCTTAGCTTTTATGTGATTTCATGACTATCACCAAAGTCTTATTTTATTTAAATCCAATACTTATCCAATAGGGACAGTCCCTGACAAAAGCTTGTCTCTATATCCTCAAATTTTAGAATTCATTGGCCTCTGTTAAAAGTGTGAGAATAAAATTATCTAATACACAGAAGCAATTCATTAACATGCCCTTAGAAGAACAGTAGTAATACTTTGTATATGGTGCGTTATATATTTTATTTACTATTTTTACATATATTTTTATCTGTACATTACACACTTGGAGTGAGAGAGAACCCAAATGAGCTCTTTTTGTTTTGCTCACAAGGAAAATGTGTCTCTTGTGGGTTTGATCATTTTGCCCATCACATTCGTATCTGAATCTTTAGTATTAATTCAGTGATTTTACTGCTATAAATTTTATGTAATGCAGCAAGTGATATTTCCTGATAACATTAGCTTTAGAAGGAAAATTGCTAAGAGGAGGAGATTAAATGTATGATAACAGGAGTTCATATATATATTATGAACTATAATTTGCAGTTATTTCTGTTGTACTTTTCTTACAGTTGATAGAGTGGTTAAAATGTCCCAGATCTAAAATTATAAACCATCATTTATTGAAGTCAAATGGAATGGAAGGCATAGCATGTAAATATTTATAGTCATTTGATAGAATTTATAGTGGGCATTCTGAATATATTGGTGTGATTAGTAAGGTCTTTTCAAAAGAGTTTTTATAGCTTTTCTCAAAGATTCAAAACAGCATCTGAAAATAGGATATTTGATAAATTCTGACTAAAATTACAGTTCTTCCTTATAACTCAAATACAGATAATCTGTACTTAAACATAGGGAGCACTGTGGCTCTGTAGAATAAGCACTGGACTACTAATCACAAGATCAGTAGTTCGAGTCTACCAATCAATCGCTGTGTGGGAGAAAGATGAGGTTTCTGCTCTCAGAAAGACTGACAGCCTCACAAACCCAATATGGGGTTGCTGGGGGTCAGAACTGACTTGATGGCACTTACTCAATACTTATAAAACATATTCTTAAATAGAATTGCATTATTTTAAAGGATTCTAACTGTGATCAATATATGCTTAAGGTGAGAGAATTTATACCTTTTTATGTACTTTTAAGGAAATCCTGGTGATGCCATGGTTAAACATTTGGCTGATTTCTGGAAGATCGGCAGTTGGAACCCACTAGCCGTTCTGTAGAGGACAGATGTGGCAGTCCATTTCTGTAAAGCTTAGGAAACCGTCTGGGCTGTTCTATCCTTTCCTGTAGGGGCCTCTATGAGTCAGAATCAACTCCACAGCAATAGATTATGAGTGTCTACAAGAATATACATATATACGAGAGGGTTTCCCAAAGTTTGTAAAAAATTAAAGTAAAATGAAAAGATATGGAATTTTTCCATGAACTTTTTAGAGCCCCCTCATATATGTGAAATGAATTCAGAATATATATGAAGGGTATTGATGTTATCTATAAAGTATCGCATGAGTACAAGCTTTTTCTTTTCGGTCAAATTCTTCAATTAGAAATCTTTTTGCTTTATAAGTTAGTGTTCTGTTCACATTAAAGAGAAATTGTGTTATTTTTTTTTCATAGCAAACTTAAAATAGTAGCATATTTGCCCTGATTATTTATTACTGCCATCTATTTGGAGCTCTGGTAGCGTAGTGTTTACCAGTCGGGCTACTAACCTCAAGGTCAGCAGTTTGAAATTACCAGCTGTTCCGCAGGAGAAAGATGAGGCTTTCTTTTCCCGTAAAGATTTACAGCCTCGGAAACCCTATACAGGGTCGCTGTGAGTCGGAACCGACTCCACGGCACACTGCCACTACCACCATGTGGAAAGGCCAGATGTACCCTAAGGCTTGAGAACTAGGCAACAAATTCTCTGTACTTGCTCAACTGGTGAATCCCAGGTATAAGATGCAGATAAAAAGTTACCCCACCCTAGAAAGTTTACAAGTAAAGCATCAACAATCCCACAATTTCACAGTTAAATTCCCTTCTAACTTGATTGAATGACTGCTGATATTTCTTCTTTGAACTTGGCTACTCTGTGAGTAAAGACCCCTCCGTGTAATACGGTCCAATATTTATAAAATAACCCCGACTGCCATCGAGTTGATTCTGACCCATAATGCCCCGCTGTAGGACAGCGTAGACAGGGGTTCCAAGACTGCCATTGTTTACAGGCACAGACAGCCTCATCTTTCTCCCTGTTGACGAGTGGCTCGTAGGTTTGAACCCCCAACTTTGTGGTCTGTGGCTAGCTCTTTGCCCATGGCACCACCAGGGCTCTTTGCATTAAAGAATTGTTGTTAAGTGCCGTCAAGTTGCTTCCGACTTATAGTGACCCAGTGTAGAACCTGAAAAATTTGTTTCCATAGAGAAATTTTAGAACTAGTCAAAAAAGTGATTATTTATATAATTCGTCATCAGAGTTGACTAAAGTGGCATAGTTGTAGTGAAATATTTTGTTCTTTGGCTGTAATGTGTGTTTTCTCTTTAGGCAACAGAAGCAGCAGTACACTAACCAGCTTGCCAAAGAAACAGATAAGTACATTAAAGAGTTTGGATCTCTGCCCACCACCCCCAGTGAACAGGTATCAATGCTTTAAGACAACTTGTTGATGTATTGAATGTGAAGGAAACCAAATGTAGGATCTTTGGATGGTTAGTAAGGAAATTAGGAGGGAAAAAAATTCTACCTGAAATTAGTTTATAGAGCACAAAAGTATATTCAGTTGCTCTGACCCATAATTAAGTGCTTGGAAAATACTTGCTGAGTAATTAGTTGTTCCCCAGCCTCTGGGTCCAAATGTATGCAGCATGCATACTCACTTGGTGTGTGTCGTGGTGGTGGTGGTGGTGTTAGTGGTGGTAGTGTGTGGTAGAGTCAGTTCTGACTCAACGAGACCCTGCATAGGGTTTCCGAGGCTGTAAATCTTTATGGAAGCAGAAGGTCTCCTCCTTCTCCACGACACCACTGGTAGTTTCGAACTGCTGACCATGAGATTAGCAGTCCAACTCATAAACACTAGGTGCACATATTTATTTCCTAGCTTACATACAGGGGTACTCTACTATTACTCAGATAAGAATATATAGCTTTATTTGCCCTAAGAAGAATGACTTTAAAATAAACATCGAAACGACTGCTTTTTTTGGGGGGGGAGAATTTAAGTGAGAACTCTAGCATTATGGTCTTTTTGCCTCAGGTAAACATGTACAGAATTTGACCATGTTTGTCAAACTGTTGTTGAGAGTTAATCAGTAAAGCCCTATAATTGGAGAGTGAGTGAAAATATTGGTATTAAATAGAGAGCTATTGTTGTTGGAGTCCTGGTGTGGTGCTCTGGGTCAGCATTGGACTGCTAACCACAAAGTTGGTTGTTCAAACCCACCGGGTGCTCCTTTATAGTGTTATTAAAAGTCAGAAGTGATTCAATAGCATTAATTGCCTTTGAGTTGCTTGCAGTTCTTGGGGACCCTTGCTAGTATTAAAACAACTTTTGTAAATCTCATAGAACTTCACAACTTGATTCTAGTAGGGTTGTTTTTTGTTTTTTTTGTTTTCCCTTCCCCTTTCCTATAGCGTCAAAGGAAGATACAAAAGGATCGCTTAGTGGCTGAATTCACAACATCACTGACCAATTTTCAAACAGTCCAGAGGCAAGCTGCTGAGAAAGAGAAAGAGTTTGTTGCCCGAGTGAGGGCCAATTCCAGAGTGTCTGTAAGTATTAAAAATACATTGTAAAGTTGAATTTGATACACACTAAGGTTAAGCACTGGATTACTTGGGTGGTTCAAACCCATCAGCTGCTCCTCAGAAACCTGATGTAGGGTCACTATGAGTTAGAACTGAGTCAACTGCATTTAACAACAGCAAACGTACTTGCAGTGAGTTTACATTGGGGAGACAGAAAAGATTACATTGGCATGTTATTTTAGGTCATCAAGATTTGTGAAAATTTAATATTTATTTTCAGGTTTTTCTGTTCAGTTTTTTAATGGTTATATACGATTGTTATTTTTCCCATGCAGAATACAGAAAAATAAAGAAGCATACATTAAAAAAAAAATTGGGATCAAATTGAGTAGTATTGCCACATTAACTTGATACATGAGGCTATCAAACTGTTTAAACATTAGAGTAGTAACACTATATGGTTATATTAAACTGATGGAAATGAGCAGAGTGGAATTATTATATTAATAATTAAAATTGAATATGAGTTTAGAAATCATGCATGAAAATATTAGAGTGGGATTTTGAGTTACTGTAACTTTAAATTCTCTTAGAAACTATCAGAAGTTATTTCTTAATGCAGAAGATCCAAAAATACATTGTTCTTACCAGATAATATGTATTATTTAGCCCATGAAAATAGGTAATACATTTCTTCCTTGAAATATCAGGAGCTAGTTTTATTATTACTTGAAGCAATGGACCTGAAAAATTAGAACTAGAACTTCTTTTTCTTCTTCCACTCCCTTGCTTTCTCTTTCCTCTTGCCTTACATACAACAAGGCTTCAAAAAGTTCGTGAAAAAATTCCATTATCTTTTCATTTCATTTTCCGCAAACTTCTTGAAGCCCTCTTGAATGTGTGTCCCACATATATATCTACACACATTCATACATCCATATGCATCAATCAATTCACATTATTATAAGGGAAAATGTGAGAATATTAAACATTATTATTGCTTTTCTTTCCCGCTTCTAAATCCATCTTATGATTTCAGAGTGGTTTTCCTGAAGACAGTTCAAAGGATAAGAATTTTGTATCTTGGGAAAGGTAAGAAATGTAAAACATATAAATCAAAAGATAATTTTCACAAATGTATTGATATGTTATAAGTTCCTGGTATAGAATTAAAGCTGTTAACACATTATAATGCAAATAGCCAAAGTTATTTGTAAATTGAAAACAGATGATAAATTAGGGTGCTTATGAAAAAATATAAAATAATTATAAATTATTATTGCTTTGTTACAAAAATAAGTTCCAAATAAATATTTATCTGCTTAATTATTATTTAAAATAGATTATTTCCCCATACTAAATTTAATTCAACCAAGTAGAAATACCCAGTTGCCAAAGGTTGCCTCCTACAGATGAACCTGCCAACTGTTCCGCGGGAGAAAGATGAAGCTTTCTGCTCCTGTAAAGATTTATAGCCTCGGAAACCCTGTACAGGGTCACTGTGAGTTGGAACTGACTCCAAAGCACATAACAACAACAACAACAGATGAATAATAACTCTAAATCCTCTATATTAAATAAAATACTACCAGAGGAGTGAAAAATGAATCATACTTAGGAGTATGCATATTTTTATACATATTTTAAATGAGCAGTTCCCTGATTTTTGAAAGTGAAGTAGTTTCTTACTATTTCTAAAATAGGAAATAAGTCCCATTATTTCTAATGCCGTTCTTTCATTTTTCCCTATTCTGTCCTTCATATTAGCCAACCACAAGTTCAAGTACAGGTGCAAGATGAAGAAATTACAGAGGATGACCTCCGCCTTATTCATGAGAGAGAGTCTTCTATTAGACAACTTGAAGTAAGCTTTTAACTTGTAGAGTTGGCCTGATGTTATTATTCGTGAGTTTTACCTCAAGATGCTGTTTTGCAGACGGGAAAATTAAGACGCAGGGGGTTGTGTAATTTGCACCTCCATCCTACATAGAGCATTTCAGCTTCTCTCTTTAATAAGTCAAGAAAATAGCTAAAAAAATGATATATTGAAAAGTAAATTTATGACTTCTTTATCCATCATTCCATTGCATTTTCCAATGTATCAGACTTTAAATTTATACTTTATGCTTTATTCTTTTGAAAGGTCAAATCGGTGTGTAAATTATTACTAGAGTTTAGTTATAAGAATATGTTATATTCTTGTTAAGTATGTACTCTATAAACAAAAAACTACCAGGTTACATAAAATAAAGCCAGTAACCCATGGCCCTGTCTCTGTCACAGATCCTGTGTTTCCTCATCTGATATATTTCATGTCACAAATGTATTTTAGAGGACTATCTGTTCAAGGTCAATTTAGGATTGATTACAGTAAACGATTTTTCTATGGCCCCAAAATTTATGTATTAAATCTAGCTAGATGCATACTAATGTATGTATGAGTGGTTGTTCAGGGTTTTTTTCTTTTGTAAAGCAGGATCTGAATTTCTGATTAAAAAACTCTGCTCCCTTTTCTCTTAGGCTGACATTATGGATATTAATGAAATATTTAAAGATTTGGGAATGATGATTCATGAACAAGGAGATGTGATAGGTAAGCTTTACTGATTGATTTTGTGAGTTGGGAACAGGCTACATGCAGTTGGTCAGTCAGCCAGACCAAGCATTGCTTTTCTCTGTTACAGTCCCTACCTGGAATCGGAAGCAGTCTCTACAGACAGTGCATCACCCTTGACATTTCTAAAACAGACCTCATTTTGCTTTTGCAGATTGAAATGACCAGCTCCTTTTTTTTTTTTTTTAAGAAGCATAAAATTTAATCAGGCTCTACTGCTGCTTGAGCCATCGAAGGAACTCTGTGATGTCATTCTAGCTTATTTCCAGTGCCTCTGGTTTTTGTCACCTGTCAATTTAAATGCCATCACTTTCCAGAGGACTTTTGGGAAGCCTGTAATATTTGCAGTTGTGTATGCTATCTTGATTTTTAGGTCAGAGGAAGTGGAATTTGTGTAATGATTCGTATAGCTTATCTGTGGTTCAAAACCACCAGCCGTTTCTTGGAAACCCTATACAGGACCACATGAGTCAAAACAGACACGGCAGCACTTAACAACAACAACATTGGTAGATTTAGGGTATTATTTATATGCTACTGCTGCTTGTCTCGTCAGTTTGTCATACTCTGGTGACCTGCATCTTGCTGTGATGCTGGAAACTGTGCCATTGGTATTTTAAATTCCAGAAGGTCACCTATGGTGGAAGGTTTCTGCTCAGCTTCCATACTAAGACACACTAGGAAGGAGAGGCTGATAACTTCTGAAGGTTTAGTTAGTTATGAAGAGCAGTGGGACACTGTCAGTACCAGAATAATGGATACTGACACATTATGAGGAGCTCTAGACTATTGTCAAGTGTAGTGCCAGAAGGATATCATGTTTGGTAGGGTGGAGGGTCCCAGAAAAAGAGGAAGACCCCCAGCAAGATGGATTGACAAAAGTGGCAGCATCAATGGGCTCAAGCGTGGCAACAATAGGTTGGCCCAGGATTGGGCAGTGTTTGGTTCTGCTGTGCATAAGCTCATTATGAGTTGGTACTGACTTGATGGCATCTAACAACAACAATTAATGACTTCTTCATTGTAAATACCTTTTTAACAATATGAAAAATGAGACTACATATAGGCCTCACCAGATGGAATATTCAGAAGTCAAATGACTGTATCTGTGGGAAAAAACAGTGGAAAACCATATCATTGACCCAAACAATGGTGGTGGTGGTGGTGTGCCATGGAGTCGCTTCTGACTCATAACAACACTGTACAGAGTTTCCGAGGCTATAAATCTTTATGGGAGCAGAAAGCCTCATCTTTCTCCCACGGAGCGGCTGGTAATTTCGAACTGCTGACCTTGAGGTTAGGAATGCCAAGGGTAAATTGTGGAAGACCATCAATTGTTCATATGCAAGTTTCGGCTTAAGCTGAAAAAAATTAAAGCAAGTCCACTAGAGCCCAAAAGATGACTTGAACATATCCCACTTAAAATTAGAGATCATTTCAAGAACACATTTGCTGCATTAAGAACTAATAACCAAAGACCAGAGGAGTTGTAGTCTAACATAAGATCATACCAGAAGAAAGCAGAAGGCTGCTAAGAGTTCAAGAAAGACAGAAAAGACCAAAATGAATTTCAGAAGATACTCTGAGACTTGCTCTCCAGTATTGAGATGCTAAAGCAAATGGAAGAAATGAGGAAGTGAAAGAGCTGAACAGAAAGTGTCAAAGGGCAACTTAAGAAGACAAAGTCAAATATAATGCAATGTACAGAGGAGTTAAAAAACAAAAGGAGAGAGCATGCTCAGCATTTCTCAAGCTGAAAGAACTGAGGAAGAAAATTCAAATTCATGCTTCGACTTGGAATATTGAAAGGCTCCATGGATAAAATATTGAATGATGCAGAAAGCATCAAAAGATAATGGAAGGTGTATACAGAGTCACTGTACTAAGAAGAAATGGCCATTGTTCAGCCATTTCCAGAGGTAGCATATCATCTATGAGCCAATGATACTGAAGGAAGAAGTAAAAGATACACTGAAGGCATTGGCAAAGAACAAAGTTCCGAGGAACTCATCAAACACCAGATGAAATATTTCAGCACACGGAGGCAGCACTAAAGGTACTCACTTATCTATTCCAGGAAATTTGAAAGACAGCTTACCTGGCCAACTGTTTAGAAGAGATCAATAATTGTGCCCATCCCAGAGAGAAGCGATCCACCAGAATGCGTAAATCATCGTACAGTATCATTAATATCATATGTAAGTTAAATTTGGCTAAAGATAATTCAAAAACAGTTACACCAGTACATTGACAGGAAACTGCTAGAGGTTCAAGCTAGATTCCGAAGAGGACTGGGAATGAGGCATATCATTGCTGATAACAGATGTATCCTGGATGAGAACAGAGAATACCAAAAAGATGTTTACCTTTGCTTTATTGACTATGCAAAGGCTTTCAACTGTATGTATGTTATGTATGTTACATGTTAAGTATAACATTGCAAAGAATGGGTATTCCAGAGCACTTAATTGAGCTCATGAGGAACCTGTATGGACACTGAGAAACAGTCATTCAAACACAACAAGGAAACACTGAATGTTTTAAAATAAGGAAAGGTGTATGCCAGGGTTGCATTCTTTCACCACACTTATTCACTGTATACACTGAACATATAATCCCAGAAACTGGATTATATGAAGGAGAATGTGGCATTAGGAAGACTCATTAACAATCTGCATTATGAAAATGGTACAACCTTGCTTCCTGAAAGCAAAAAGGATTTATAATACTGATGAAGATCAAAGACCACAGCCCTCAGCATGTGTTACACCTCAATGTAATGAAAACAAAAATCCTCACCACTGGACCAATAAATAACATTATGATAAATGTAGAAACTATTAAAGTTGTCAATGATTTCAGTTTGCTTTGATCTACTACCAACACTCATGGAAGTAGCAGTCAAGAGATCAAGCAACATATTGTATTATATGTATCTCCTGCACATCTTTTTAAAGTGTTCAGAAAGAAAGATGTCAATTTGAGAATTGAGGTGTACTTGACCCAAGCCACAGTATTTTCAGTAACCTCATAAACATGTGAAAGTTGTATAGTAAATAAGGAAGACCATAGAATAATTGCTGCATTTGAGTTATGGTGTTGGAGAAGAATACTAAAAGTACAGTGGACTGCCGGAAGAACAAATAAATCTGTGTTGGGAGAAGTACAGCCAGAATGCTCCTTAGATACCTAGATGGCAAGACTTCATGTCTTATACTTCAGACATATTATCAAGAGGGACCAGTCCCTGGAGAGGACATCAAGCTTGGTACAGTTGAGTGTCAACATGAAAAAGGAAGACCCTTAACATGATGGATTGACACAGTGGCAACAGCAGCAGTGGGCTCAGGCGTAACAGCAGTTGTGAGGATGGCTCGTGACCAGGCACAGTTTCCTTCTGTTGCTCTTCATGTTGCTATGACACACCTAGCAACAACACTTTAATGTTAAGAATTCTTTTAAAACTTATTTAAAAGCAAAACAATAAAAGCAATGACTAAGACTCCCTCTAAATTTTAAATGTAATGACTCTTCTGTTATGTAATTGTAAGTATTGATGAAGATCTTAATTACTTATACAATATTAGAGATATGTATGGATGTATTAAATCCCATGCCCATTGAGTCCATTCCATTCCTACTCATAGTGAGTGGGTCAGTCAGAGTAAAATTGCTCCATAGGCTTTCCAAGTCTGTACGT
Source organism: Chrysochloris asiatica (assembly GCF_000296735.1). Classification (NCBI taxonomy): domain Eukaryota; kingdom Metazoa; phylum Chordata; class Mammalia; order Afrosoricida; family Chrysochloridae; genus Chrysochloris; species Chrysochloris asiatica. Next base: position 20,228,644 of record NW_006408531.1, read on the forward strand.
TTTTACTGGGGCAGAATGCCTCATCTTTTTCTCACAGAACGGCTGGTGAACTCAAACGGCTGACCTTTTGGTTAGCAGCCCAACCCTTAACCCATTGTGGTAGCAGGACATATTTAGAAATGCATATATTTTGAGTTCAGTTCAGTTGAAATATTGAACTTTAATATAACTACTACGTGTTCACTCTTACCCATTTCTCTAGCCCCTATATTGTAGTTAGGTACCATCAAGTTAGTTCCAACTTACAGTGACCCTAGTCACAACAGACCAAAATACTGCCTGGTTGTTCACCATCTTCAAAAGTATTGTTATATTTGAACTCTTTACTGTTGTAACTCATATCTTTGGGGGTCTTCCTCTGTTTTTCTTGAGCCTCCACTCTACAAATTATGACCCTCTCAAGGGATTGATTGATCAATCCTGGTAAAGTGTTCAGAGTATGAAAGATGAAGTCTTACCAGTCTGGCTTCTAAGGAGCATCCTGGCTGTACTTCTTCCAACACAGATCTGTTTGTTCTTTTGGCAGTCCATGGTAGTTCTCATATTCTTCTTCAACATTACATACATTGATTCTTCTAATGTCTTCCTTATTCACTGGCTAGCTTTCGCTTGCGTTTAAGGCAATTGATGCCCTGGTAGTCCACAGAATAAAGTGTTATTCATTAATGTTAAAAACCCATTGATTCTGTCAACAAGCATTTACTGAGCCTGGTTGGTGCTGTAGGAAAAGCACTGGACTGCAAGGTCCGTTTGAACTGCGAGGCTGGCAGCTGAAACTCACTTGCTGCTCCTTGGTGACCCCATACACAATTACTGTGAGTTAGAACCAACTCGATGGCACTTAACAATGATAATTGAAACTGGAAATCATCTAGGTCCAGGGGAAACACCTCGGCTGGAGTAAAATATGGGGGTCATCATAAGGAGCCCTGGTAGCAGATTAGTTAAGTGTTCAGCTGCTAACCAGCAATGGCTCCATGGGAGAAAGTCTTCACAGTCCACTCCCATAAAGATTACAATTGAGGAAACTGGGGAGCAATTCTACATGATGTTGCTATGAGAACAAACGGACTTGTTGGCACTTACTGGTAACAACAACATCTGTCCACAGATGTCATTTAAAGCCTTAAGCTTGGATGAAATCACATAAAATATAAATACAGATAACAGAATACACATTTTGAGGACTTAACCCTTAGTCTACCAAACATTGGGAGCCAGATCAACAAACTACATCCACTTGTGCATAAGGGGTCTTCCAAATGTGTGAAAAAATGAAATGAAAAATTTTGGACTTTTTTGATGAACTTTTTGAAGCCCTCCTTGTATGTGCTCCTATTATCTCTGCCTGCTTTTGAACTACAAAGGTATAGTTGAATAGTTGTGGTGGAGATCTTATGGCCTGCACAGTTTAAAATATTTATTCTCTGGACCTTTGCATAAAAAGTTTGATGAGCCCTGATTTAGGGCTCAGAGCGCTGATGAAGAACCAACAACAAACAAGATTTAAGCAAGAATACCAGCGATGGAGAGGAAGAGCAAATGAATAGCCCTGGGAATGAAGTGACAAAAATGCTTCAGCATCTTGCTTGGGCCACTTGAGGAATGGTGTAGAGGAGAAGGATAACATAAACAGAAAAGAAGAATTCAACTTTGTGATGTGTGAATATTAATCGTTGACGGTTGGGTATCTCTAATCTTTGTTTGAATGAAATGTGATGTTTACGCAGCTCTATTACTGAAGCATCAGAACATGTCTAACAGATAGTTGTCTGTTTTATTCTGAAGACAGCATAGAAGCCAATGTAGAAAACGCAGAGGTACACGTTCAGCAAGCAAACCAGCAGCTGTCCAGGGCAGCAGATTATCAGGTAATGTGAATGTGATGTAATCAGTTTTCTAACTTTGTGTGTTTATGTAATTTTTGTCAAGTTTAAGTGGCTGCGAATATTAAACAAACATTTTTAAATCCTAGGGAAGAGGGATCAGGAATACGCCAGTCAGTTTTGAATTGGCTTTAGCCTTTAGAGTGTTAGGTTTGATCTAGTAGTGGGATCTCAGGGATATAAAGTTTAGCGTTCAGAGTCTTACAAAAGCAGGAGAGGATTCTAGCTTTTGTTGATGGTTAATGATCTCGGATGTTATCATGACTTGCCAATCCAGAAATCTCTTTGCTAGCTTTCCCCCCACATTTCTCTAGTTCCCCTTACCTTTACCTCCTTTATGTCAGTTGCATTCCAGCCTGTGGAGGCAGGATCTTTGTCCTCGAAGAATCTCTTCAGGTTTATGGAAATTGTATTAGCTTCGAATGTCACCGATCATTCAATATTGTCAGCATTCATCAGACCCTTAGCCGGGAATGAATTTTATTTCTTAAATGGGTCAGCTTAATATATAGAATCCATGTGTATCTATGAAATATAAATTATGTATCAAACACTACACAGATAGTAGGCCATGAGTTATTAAATATAAAACAATATGTTCACCTTGGTCGTTCAACAAGGATAAAAGATAGGCTCTTTGGGAATCCCAAAATATCACAAAGCATTTTATTCCCCTTTAAAACTCCTGGTTTTAAATTTGTTTTTCATAAATAATGTTTTCTCAGACCTTCTTAGACAGTATCTATGATACGATCAGTTGCTTAGATATTTTCTATTGCTTTTTGCTTTTCTTGATAACCTTAGAAGTTGCCTCTCATTGCCAGGCCATTGTTTTCCCCTGCATATGCAGTGATGTGTAGGGAAAGATAACAGCTGTATAGTGATTGCTAAGTTATAACAAGTTGTAGTCACTAAGTAACTCCTGTTTACCAGCTTTGGACATGTAATTCAGATAACACTATGCCATGGATTTGAGGTGCCACTTGTGAGTCGTTGAAAACACAAACACATACACACTAAGAGTAAGCTGTAAATGCCTAGAGTTACTGATTTGTTAGGGAAAAAATTGGCCAAACTTTGTGTTAAATAAACACAAATAAATAAATAAATAGGATTCCTCAGTGACTAGACTTACATGTAATTTTGTTTTGACTTTCGGTTGGGGGAACATGTGCCCCCATTTGACTTTGACTTTTCTTTAATGAAACAGCAAGCTGGGGGAAGGAACACATCTTCCCAGGCACCCCCGGACCTGCTCCTTCCCATACCTAATTCACAAAGGCCTTGAAGAGGCCAGGAGTTACTTGGAAGTGTTGATATTAAGCTTATGAATTGGTAAAATATCCACTTCTAAATTGTTTAGATGAGTCATGAGCATTGAAGACATTGATGAATTCTTATCACTATAGCACTCAAGGATAAGCACTGGACTACCAAGCGCAAGGTTGGTGGTTCAAATCCATTAGTTGCTTCTGGGCAACCTGATACAGGGTCACTGTGAGTTGGAACCAACTCGATGGTACACAACAACAACATAACACCACACAAATACTTCACACTACCCTTCACTAGAAAGACTGCCCTAGGCAACCAGTATACCATAACAACCTGTGGTTGCTCATAAAGATATATCACTTATGACTCTGTGATAATCAAGCAGATTCTAGGAAAATAATTTTATGTATAATACTGAAACATATGAGAAATTGTATTTAGTACATGAGAGGTTTTACTGAAGAATATAGATGGCTAGGTGAAATCCTGAAGGAAATTGTAGTTTTCACTGTCATTTAATTCTGAAGCATATCTTCTTTATTATAAATTTTATGATACTACTAGTTGACACAAAGTGAATTTACCAATTTTCAGCCTTGTAAGAAAAATGATTCTTGCCCGTTGCTGTGGGCTACATAAGTCATTAAAGAAATATGGAAGTCTATAGCTGGACCAGGATTGAAGAATGAAGCAACATTCTTAATTTTATACTTCAATGGGCAGCATATTTTAGCTATCTTTTTTAAGTTGTATGTTAAGATTTTGAATTCATTTCTATTAATATTAAATCATGGGAATGATTTTAAAAAGTAATAAACTTATTTTAAATTGTGCCACATTTACACTTCCTGACATATTCAGGGAACTCAATTTTTTATTAAATGTTTTTATTTTGGATTGAGTGAAAGTTTACAGGGCACATCATCAGCTTCGCATTCAACCATTCATATAGCTTGTTTCATTACATTGATTATTATCCCCTCCATATATCATCAGTTAACAGTGTTTCTCTCTATCCTCTTTAGCTTTTTTTTTTGGATGGGGGGGACTTGCCTTTTTGGAATTTACAGTCTCGGCTTTTAGGGAAGGTTTTTACATTTGTCTGTGGATATCCAGGGCTCATGTATGAGATTACTAGCAAGCATTACTGAATAATCAGATGAGGGACAGTTTGCTATGTCTACTAGGTGGCTAAAGGGTGATCCTCAGAGCCTATGGTTTGGACGGTCAGCAACGCTTGGGCCCACAGGGTCTTGACCTCCTGATCGGGTCTGCACGGTCTGCATCAGATCAGGGAACTCAATTTTTAAAAGCAACTTTTTGAGAATCTCAAGTTAAAACTTAAATAAGGGTTTTAAGCTGTTCTTTTTTATTATTTATATTTAATGCATAAAGAAAACTTTTATTTTTTGTGTTTTTTTTTAAAACCCAGTCACTTCTCCAGAGAACTAACCATCAGAAGTTGAAAAGTTTAAAAGGTCAGGAAAAAGTTTACATACAGAAAGAAACACTTTGATGGTTACCAGGGAGGAGAAAATGAGGGAGATGCTCTGACCAGATAGCAGACAAGAGTTAATTCTGGTCAAGAAAAAGCAGTACACAGTACAAAGGAATTCACCGTAACATGATTAAGACAAAGGAAGACATTGAGGGGTCCACAAGAATAAAAGAGAATTACAAAAATTCTATACTATATACCACCTTGTGAACATCAGAACTAACAAACAATAATTTATGACTCAATACATAGGTAAATTTGTATGCTAAATAGGTGAGGGCAGTCATACAGGAGTATGCCTGCATACTTATATAAGTATGTTGTTGTTAAGCATCAAGTTGGTTCTGACTCATAAGGACCCTGTATAGAGTTTTCCAGTAGCGTGGCTGGTAGATTTGAATCGCCAACCATGTGGTTCAGACCAACCTTGTGGTCCAGTGCTTATCCTACAGCACCACACCAGGACTCTATATAAGTGTGGTGGTACATATTTTTATGTACATATTTTCAAATGCTGGATAAGTAGATAGATATGTATATACATATCTAGATATACATACATATAGATATTTATGTATATATATAGATATAGATATAGATATAGATATAGGTTGTTAAGCGCCATGGAGTTGGTTCCGACTTACAGCGACCCTGTACAGGGTTTCCAAGGGTATGAGATTAACAGCCCGATTCGTAACCACTACGCTACCAGAGCTCCTTATATCTAGATATCTAGATGTCCATATAATAGAGCACAGTCTTAGAAACTATTTAGACAGTGGAACTGAACCACTGGACCTGAAAACTAAGGTTCATAGTCGTCAGGGACATCTAGGTCAATTTGCAAATTACAGTTCATAAAAGATAATGTTTGACCTGTGTGGTGAGTAGCACCTGTGGTCTTTAAAGCTTATGAGCAGTCATCAGTAAAGTAACTCGATCTCTTGCCTGCTATAGCATAGGAGAACAAAACAACAACAACAGAAATAACTCAAGGAAGTAATTAGTCCCAAGGGCTAATAGCCCACATGAACCATTGCCTCTTCTAAACTGAGACCAAGAAAAATAGATAGCACTCAGCTACCACTACCAACATTCTGACCAAGACCACAATTAATGTCTCAGAATGGGTTTAAAAAAATGTAGAACAAAATTCAAAGCCAAGCCAAAACAAAAATATGACATACTGGTTGGAAAGAAACCAAATCTATACCCCACAGAACCTTGTAATTTGAAGACACTCCCAAAGGCCACATTCATCTATTATTTCTAGCCAAATAATTGTTGTTGTTGTTACATACCACTGAGACGGTTACAACTCATAGTGACCCTTTATAGGGTTTCCTGGGAACAACTGGTGGGTTTGTCAAATTAACCTTGCAGTGCAATGCTTATCCTACAGTGCCACACCAGGACTCTAAGTAATAGATGGAGCTATAAAATAATGTGGAGGATGTTTCTCAGAGCAATCAACTCTAGGAGACCAAAAGGACAGCATTTGCCCAAAATCAAAGATGCAGAGACTAGGCGGTCTTCTCATCTCTGATATGGGGCAAATGGATGAGTGACAATGAGCAGGGAGGAACCAGTGAGAGTGTAGATCCATCATCGGGATTGCAGCCAGTGTCACGGAACAATTTCTGGAGGAACTTTTGTTTGAGAAAATGAATTTAATATGCAAACTTTCACCTGAAGCACAATCTCATGTCTTTTTTAAAAGCCAGTATCGATGCTATGTGTTAGCAGCAGTCATTTAAAAATACTGTTAAAGAACAAAAAAAAACCTCACTGTGTCTAGAAGTAAATTTAAATCATAGCATACAAGGTGACAAACTACACCTTTAATTATAGCATTAATTCAAGGAGGATATTTTTGAAAGAATAAATCCATATGTATTGAGATTTACGAGGTAAAAAATTTAGCCCGAAATTTAAGTGTCGTATGTTACTCTGATTTTACTCTAGGAATGAACCAAGTCATTGTTTATTGCTATAGATATGCTGTGCTCCACTAAATCTGTAAAATGGTTTTTGTTTTTGCATCTGCAGCGCAAATCCAGAAAAACCCTGTGCATCATCATTTTTATTGTTGTCATTGGAATCGTGATTATCGGTCTCATCATATACGGAGTGAAAGGCTAACAATGTGAAGACACACACTGTTGCATTGCATTGCCTAAGTTACGGAGGAATATTCTTGTAATCATGGTGTTTTTTTTTTATTATTATTGTAAAACCATTAAGTAAAGAATGGTCTTCATTCTTTGTTATTTTTATTTGGTGGGGGGGAGGGATAGTTTTCTTTGGATTGAATCTGATATTTTCTAATACTGTAAGGTTTTCTAAATGTTACCTATTGGCATAACTTTTGTGCTTTTCAATAACTTAACTTTTTGCCCAGATTGTATATGCTTTTCATTTATAATTTATTTATCCTGTTGGATTAGTTTTGAGAATTAGTAGACTAAGGGTGTTTGTGCTCTGTATGCATTTTCTGCCTATGTGGATACATGCACCCAGATTTGCATCACTCAAACTAAAATCTCAAATCTAATTTCAATTTGGGTCAGCAAAGAAAATATTTTCCATAACTTAAAAATGATCATTTCTGGGTTTTGTTTTTTGTTTTTTGTTTGTGTGTGTGTGTGTTTTTCTGATTCACAACTGGAGCGCATACAAATTTTTATTCTTGGTTTTCTCTTAAGACCTTTGTTTACTCAGAATGAAATCAGTCAGTGTAAACAGACTTCTGATGTGTATATTCAGCATTTGCCATAGATTGCCTAGTAAAATACTAAAGCTAGGTTGTTTTCTTATAGGCTCATTTTAAGTCTGACATTTTCTGGGGAATGTGCAGTCACTGTAAATGTTAAGTTTAATTTGGAGAGAGAGTATGAAAAACCATTACCTGTTAGTTTGAATTTTAAAGATCTCAACTTGTTACTCTGCTAAAAATCTTAAATATAATTGGCTTTGTGGGTCATTATAGACTGTCCTTTTTGCTCTATTGAGTAATGGCTACTGTGTCCTTGGGTCAGAATTACTGTTGGGAAGTAACTTTCCTGGGATTGTTGTTTTTGAGCATGTACTGTGTAAACTTAGGTGTGGCCCTGTGGGTTAATGCGCTGCACTGCAAAGTCGTTTGAACCCTGAGATTGGCGGTTGAAGCTTACCAGCCACTCCTCAGAAACCCTATACAGGGTTGCTGTGAGTCAGATCTGACTCGACAGCACTTAACAACAACAACACGTAAAGTTCAGCAAACTTAATGCTTAACTCACACGCCATTTTCTACTATACTTCATTAGGAAAGGAATTGGATGTTTTGCCAATTAATTCATTTGCCTTTTAAAATCAATATTGTTTTAATGCACTAATCTGAATACTGTAAAGAGGATTATCTTCGTTTATAATTTGTATTTTATAACTTTCTTGTATAGTTTGATAGTGAAGACAATATTTTCCATGGAAAGGTATGAAACTTCAAATGGGAACAAATATCATGTTCAGTACCTAAGTAAATTGTGTCTTTGCAACTAAAATAAAGGTGATGTAAAAGAGGCCTGGGTAAGTCTGTTTCACGAGGACTCTGCTTTTGTGCGGCTAGTGCTCACTGCGTGCTTGACAGCTGTGTTATCTGAAATTACAGCGCAGGAGACACAACCTCAGGATGGCCATTCTGCAGTTTCCTGGAGCATTGGTTTGCTCAGTTTTGTGTGTACGGATTTTAAAGGGTTCTGTCACTAATAGGTAGAAATTGTTTGATAGACATGCCAGCAAAATTATTATTATTTTTTTTTTATGTAAAAGTAGTAAGACTGTGAAGTCTTTGATAGTGAGTACTTGAAAGTTTTGAGATTTTGTTTTACCAGAGAATTAGATTTTGTCTTTGAATAGGGTAGCTGAGGCAGTGAGAATTCATTGACTTCCTGTTTTGAGCTTGATGCCAGGCATGAGCACAGGCCTTCCGTGAACTACTTTCTCTCTAAGTCCATCTAGGAGGGCACTGCCTTGTATTAGCAACCAGCAGCTTTTAACTATATAAAAAATCTTAATGGTTTCTACATATCACTTCCATTTTTTACCAGTCGTCCTTAATAAAGTGTTAATTCACAAACTGGTGAGTACATAAACGTCCTTTCACCTCAAAGTGAGTTCCCACTCATAGCAAATGTTCTTCAGAACACACACACACACATACACATTTCTAACATGCTTTTGATGCCTGTATTAATTTTGATTGAAGATGTATTTCAGTGATTAAAAAGAAACGTAGCAATTTTAGGAAAAATTTATACAAAATATTTAGAACAGTAAAAGAGTACTCTTGGTTACAAAATATAAAATGAAAAAATGTTGTAAGGCAGGTAAATAAATTTTCTCAAAGTTTTCATTAAAGTCAGTTTTAGAATTGCTTTGGAAAGTGAAGTGTACAATATGGACATGAAATGAGAATTGTTTTGAGGGACAAGTCTGAGTCTGTTAAGAATCTGATTTGAGTTAAACTGAAAAACTTTCCTTATCTAGTGACATACTTTGTTCATCTTGATGCACTGAAAAGGCATAGTTGGTTGACACAAATCAAGATTACATCATCTCTTTACTTACGTTGAATGGCATGTTTGTGGCCATTGTAAAATATAAAAACAAAAACCGTTATTTCCAACTCATGGCAACCTCATCTGTGTTAGAGAAGAACTGTGCTGGATTTTCAGTGATTAAATTTCTAGATTACCAGGTTTTTGTTTTTTTTTTACTGAGGCTCCTTTGAGTGGATTCCAGCCGACAGCCTTCCTGGTAGCAGCTGAGCACATTAACCATTTGCCCCATCTGGAGAGAGATGCCATTTGGCTGTTGTTTCAGTCATAAATTATTATAGAAGCATTTTGATTTTGCTGAATGATTGATGGTAAAAGAATACCTAGTGTCATTTCAATTCCCCTGGAGCTTGGAACAGTCATGGGGCACTGTAGAAGGCAAGATAAAGGTAGATGGGTTCAACCAACTTGATTCTAAGCACCATCAGAGCAGCAACCAACAAAATGGGAATTCCCATCCTATTGCTCAGAGTCCTGATGTGTTGCTGTGGACCAAAAGGTTGGTGTGAACTACAAGGTCAGTGGTTAAAATTCATTAGCCACTCCTCAGAAACCCTGTACAGGGTGGCTATACGTTGGAACCCCCTCGAAGGCCCTTAACAACAATCCCATTGTTCTGCAGCTGCTTCAGTAAGGTGGTGACTATTCTGGTAACTAAGTTTACAATAAGGACAACCAGGAATTTTATCAGGATTCTTATGAGGAACGGTGGATATCAGGGAGAGCTTAAAGTGATAATGACAAGATACGATTAGCTCTAATTCTTCATTCTTCACACACACACACGGACTTAACTATTTCATCTTTAAGTGACAATTTGCTACCATTTGTCTTGGGCTGAAGAGTCACTGTTGTGCACTTAAGTTCTTTCATTTTCCCTCTTTTCATTTCCCTCAAAACAGGCTGGGCACACGTAAGTCATGATTTTGCATAACCGTTGGTTTTGAACAGTTTCACTTTGGGGATAGATTATATAGGAGTATGGAGTATGCTATAGATAAAAACACAAGCTAGTACTTTGTCTTAGTAGTTTTAAGAAATGAAAGCAAACACATTTAACCTTTAATAGATTGAAAATAACCTGTGATTTGTATATTTTGTATTCCTAGAAGTAGGCTCATTGTGTTTTTAAACTGTTATTCCTATCTTTTTGAAATCAGCCCTTCAAAATTTGGTTGACTTAAATGTCAAAGTCATGACATTTTGCTCTTTGAAATGATGTGCTTCCAATTTCTTGTTCATGTAAGATCTCAACAAAAATAAAAAATCTGTTTAAAGCATAGTTTCCAAGTATGGGCATGGACAGAAGTGGAGTTTGCTCTAGGTCAGTAAACCATGGATACAGCAGCACCTGGGGCCAGGCCTGCGGAGCCCTTGTGTGTCTGTGTCATTGACTGAGGTGACGTCACTGCCTAAAATAAAATGTATGCAAAAACTACACTTTGAATCCTAACCTTTTAAGACAAATTTATAATGAAAAAGAAGTGACTTTGAAGATTTCTTGTTCCACTAATTTGGTTGGTGATTTACCAAAGAAAGAGCAAAACAGTTTTGTACTTGGTGTGATTTTGTTTGCATATAAGAAATAATATAATAAAACAGAAAACCTGCATAAAAACTGTCCACTTTAGTAGTAAAGAGTGAGTCACAAGGTTACCTTGTTCTGCATATATTTGTTTATTTTTCTGCATATATTTTTGAAAGGCAAAATTTAATATATTTCTTCTAAATTGCCAGGTTACTGCTATACAATGAAATTTCAGAATGGGGTGGAGAGTTTACTAGAGGATGTTGTGAGTTGAATGACAGAGGCACTGGTGATGTAATGGTTAATCTCTTGGCTGCTATGTAAAAGTCTTGACAGTTCAAACCCACACAGTGACTCCACAGGAGAAAGACCTGAAGATCTTTTCCGGTAAAGATTCATCGTCGTTAAGTGCAATGTAGGTTCTAACTCATAGTGACCCTGTCTAGGGTTTCTGAGGAGCAGCTGGTGGGTTTGAGCGACTAACCTTGTGGTCCAGTGCATTATCCTGCCTAGAAAACCCTTTGAGGCAATTCTACTCTGTCATATGGGATCACTGTAAATCAAAAGCGACCCAAAGACACCTAAAAAGTTGGAAGACATTTTCAGTTCATTTACATATTATTAAAATCACCTAACTAGTGGTGAATAAATGGAGTCCTGGTGTGGCTCTACAGAATAAGCACTGCACTACTAACCACAAAGTTAGTGGTTCAAACCCTGCAGCTGCTTTTTTTTCCAAAACCCTATACAGGGTTCCTATGAGTTGGAACCAACTCAGTGGTATTTAATAACAACAAGTGGTGAATAACGAACTTCATCCTGGGGGTGGGGGAATAGTAAGCATTTTCATGATTCAGCTTAACAAACAAAACTGACCTCTTCAATCCACCTTGCGATTTGAGCAACTTGACATCTCAGTAAGGAAATACACTTATCAAACTTTTCCAGTAGGGCGAATGTGCTGAACTGTCCCATTTCTTTGAAAAGTCCCTGTCTCTTCCTGATAACTACCATGACTGACTTCCTAAGATATTAAATCATTTCCTGTCTGCATATAGGAATTTGTACCCTCAAAACATGATGACATAGCAGACAGCAAAGTAATTGTGTGGATGCTAATAAACACGCAAGGTCATCTTCATCTCAGCTGGGCTTTCCTAAGTTAGACTCAGTGAAGCAGTCTCCATCAGCTTACAAGACGAGAGACTCCTCTCCTCCCCTCTTAATACCAAATCATTTAAAATACTTTAACATTTCTTTCAGAGCTCAGGAAAACAGAAACCTCTTGATATACTTTAAGCACTTTAATAAGGTGAACTGGAAGCTTACCCCATCAGAAGGGTGGGTAAGGAAGGGTCAGTCTGCAACATTGAAGTGGGAGGCTCTCAAGAGCTCTTCCAGAAACCACTGTGAATTGCAAGCATGTCGGAGTAGCTGCTCTGTCTCAGCCTGCAGCACTGATGCCTCAATGGAGTCTCAAGGAATGTCACCAATTGTCTCAGCTGTTACAGCTCCAAAGTAAAGGATTGCAAGAGAAGAAGCTGTAACGTAAGTAGCCCGTGTCTCCTACTTGCCCCCGCATCTGCCTACAACACAGACTGTGAAGAAAGGTGACTCTCTTGCTTCTAGATCTCATGTGAATGTCTTCCATCGGTCCACTGTAATTTAGGACCAGAAATGGAAGGAGATTCTGGTCTTCCTGCAATGCGGAGGACAGCATAGGAGGGGGCAGTAATGTTGAGGTGATACATAGTCCAGCACTGTAGTGAACCAACAATATACAGACAAAGGATAAACCACAGAAAGCAGAAAGCTCAGAATTTGCTTCTTTTCCATTAGGGGTTCTTTGACAGTAGAATTATAGGAAAACTGCATCTTAATTTTCCCAACCAGAGTGTAAATTCTTTGGGAACAAGTTCTACATGTATGAGAGAGCTTCAAAAACTTCATAGAATTAACAGATAACAGAATCTTTGCATGAACTTTTCAAAGCCCCTCATATATAGAATCTGGGCCCCAACACTTAGTATACATAGTTCCCTTCCTACTTTCTTCACTCTCTTCCTTCCCTCCCCTCCCTTCCTCTCTTCCTCCCTCTTTTTTCTCTCTCCCCCTCCATCTCATAAATCCATGTTGACTTAATTAAGCCACCATTTATTTTGTGCCAAGTTGCTACATGCATGGGCAAAGAGGCAGACGAGTGAGTGACCCAAAAGTCTATGGTTCCTGATCTCTAGGAACATACATTTGGGCACCTGACATTAAAAAAAAAAAAAAAAAATTGATGTTTTAAAGAGGCAAGTAAGAGAGGGAATGTGAGCAGGATTCCTCATCGTCTGGACCACGTACCTTCTAATAACTCAGCGTCATTCAGTCTTAGAGACAGGTCTGCTAGTCATTTTCACTTTACCAAGTAATTGAATTTCATTTTCTTTTCTCAACTACAAACTACTAAATAACTGATAGTTTTATTAAAAGTAGCTATTTGAGAGGTGATTTCGATGTAGTAGCTCCAAAAGGAGCCATACTGAAAAGAGGAACCTTTCTTCTCTTGGTGGCAATAGCTGAAATTCTAGCCTAGTGAGTCCTGATTCCCTGGTGTTTACAGGACACTTCTGGAATTACTGCTCCCAGTAGAGGGCAGAGCACTGGAAGAAAGGAAGGGGAACAGCTGAGTGAGATATGGAGTCTCTGTTTCTTCAGAATTCACCCAACACAAATGCGTCAAATATGTACCTCATACAATGTTCATTAAAATTATTCATTTAACCCTCTCGTGTTGTTATTAAGTGCCATAGAGTCTATTTCGACTCATAGCGACCCTATGTAGGGTTTTCAAGGAGTGGCTGATGAGTTTGAACCACCAACCTTGCAGTTCAAACCCACCTTGTGGTCCAGTGCTTATCCTACAATGCCACACCAGGAGTCCAAACCCTCCCATACCCCTTGGTAAATCTTTTAAGTATTTGTTGTTGTTGTTTATTTAAATTTAGATCAAACAAAATCCTTTTAATGCTCATGGAAAAACTGTTCTTTAAACAACACAGATGTTGTATTTAAATTATGTGTCTCATAATTTAAATACATTATACGTCCATTGCAATCCATTGTTTTGATTGTTGTTGTTAAGTACCATGGAGTCAGTTCCAACTCATGGCGACCCGTCATATAAGGTTCCGAGCAGTGACTGGTGAGCTTGAACTGCCAACCTTGCAGTTTACACTGACGTTATGGTCAAGCGCTTATCCCATAGCACCACACCAGGACTCCATTGTTTGGATTGTCATTTAGTTAACATGTAAATTGTGTAATACCATATTTCGCACCCCCCCCCCCCGAAGATTCTTAATTTTAAATGTAGAAATAGAACTAAATGACTGACACACTAAAGAGGTTTTTATAGACACTGTTGCTACTGGCAAGTTTTTAAGAGGTTGGTCACTTAATTACTGAGTGGGATTCCTGTAGGTTTTGTGTAGTGATGGCATTTCTGCTTAAAATGTATGTGGTGGAAAGCTAGACCAGATTTCCTGTGTAGTCACTACCTGGACAACACCCTTACTTGTTTTAGAGGGTGTCTGCTAGAACACAACTGAGTCTTTAAATAAACTTGAAAGGGAATTAAATCCCACTTTGGCCAACCCAAAGTACAAATTTTTAAGTGTTTACTGTAAGTACTGTTAGACAGTATTGGTAACTCCAAAGCCTATTAGCATTGGTGGGAAGCTTAGAAATGCAGTCATTTAGACTCATCTACAAACTGATACTAGCTTCAGTGTATAATGCACACTGAAAGTTTTATATTAAGTGTTTAATGGTAGATTTGAAATACTAAAGTTAGACCAGAGTAAAAAGAATCAAGTGTACCTCTCTAAAAATTAGGGATTTAACCCAAGAGAAGTAAAATGTATGCTTTTGCTTTTTCAATACCGTAAACAGCTAAAACAGAACTTTCAGATCAAAGCTGATCCTGCTGTCAACAATGATTTTAGAAACAGAGAGCAAAATTACAAGTTGGGAAAAGTACATTTTAGTTCATTCTTTCTTTGCCCGTATTAGGTGCTAAAGTAATTTGACATTCATGTCAAGCTGTTTTCAATGTGCCTACCCACACATTGGTAGCATAGTGGTTACGAATCGGGCTGTGAACCGCAAGGTCAGCAGTTCGAAACTACCAGCTGTTCTGCGGGAGAAAGATGAGGCTTTCTGCTCCTGTAAAGATTTACAGCCTCAGAAACCCTGTACAGGGTTGCTATGAGTCGGAACCGACTTCAGGGCACATAACAACAACAACCCATATCCTATGGGGTCCTGGTGTGGCGCTGTGGATTAATGCGTCAGACTGCAAAGCCATTTGAACTGCAAGGTCAGCAGTTCAAGCTCACCAGCTGCTCCTCGAAAACCCTATACAGGGTCGGAACCAACTCGACAGCACTTCACAACAACTACAACAACCGACATCCTACCTCTCTCCAGTTCAAAAGTTAATGTTTTACTTTCCTTAAATTTACTGTTTTAACATTTAAATATTTTGCAGTGGAGTGTGTACCAAAATTTAGTAAGATAAACTTAGAGGTAATCTTTTAAAATCTATTTTAGATGCATTAGGATGTTGGGTGTTCTAAATTAGGGCCTGCTCTCTTTGTGCTTTTGCTGATCTATGGCGAAGCATTTTTCAAAGTAATTTAGAGGTTTTCTATTAATCTTGGGGATAAAACCTTTCTTTGGAAAGGCATGCATATTTTAAAAATGTAAAAAGTATATTTAGTGCTTATATTTTTTCAATTTAACTTTTACTGTGAGATAATTGCAGATCACATGTAGTTGTAAGAAATCTGAGGGGGCTTTAAAAAGTTCATGGAAAAAATCTGTTATCTTTTCATTCCCTTTTCCCATAAACTGTTTAAACTCCTTGTAATGCAGAGAGCTCCTGATCCTTACACTGTTCATTCAATTGTCAATGGTAACATCTTTAAAAATTATAGCACAGTATCAAGACTAGGATATTGGGAATGATATAGTCAAGATACAGAATATTTCCATTACTACAAGGACCCTCTCATATTGCATTGTTATAGACACACACACTTTGCTCCTACCTCCTCTCCTCCTTAACCCTTGGCAACCCCTGTGTCTGTTCTCCATTTTTATGTTGCCGTCAGTACAAGACTGCCAAGTGAGTATAAATGGAATCTCACAATGTGCATCCTTTTGGAATTGACTCTTTCCAACAGAACTCTCTGGAGATTTATCCAGGTTGTCACATGTATCAAGTATATCAATGGTTCATTCATTTTTTATTGCTGAGCTGTATTCCATGGTATGAATGTGCTATAATTTCACCATTCACATGATGAGGAGTATATGGGTTTCCAGTTTTGGACTACAAGGAATACAACTGTTGAAAACATCTATGTGTATGTTTTTATGTAAATATGGCATCATTTCTCTGCCATAAACACTAAGGACAACATTTGTTGATTCATATTGTAGTTGCATGTTTAGTTGGTCAAACTGATCTCCAAAGTGGCTATAATATTTTATATCCCACCAACAATGTATCCTCACCAGCATTTAGTGGTATCACTATTTTTCATTTTAGTCATTCTGTTAGGTATGTTGTGACAGCTTATTGTAATTTTCATTTACATTTCACAAATGGCTAATAATTATTGGGCATCTTTTCCTTGCTGATTTGCCATCTATACATAATCTATGACATTCCCTTTGTCTCATTTGTCCATTTACTAATTGGATTGTTTGGATTTTTTCTTTTGAATTTTATGTATTACTTATATATTCTAGGTACTAGTTATTTGTTGAAGTTGTGGTGTAGCACTGTAGGATAAGCACTGGACCTCAAAGTCAGTGGTTCAAACTCACCAGTTGCTCCTCGGAAATTCTATACAGGGTGACTAGAAATTGGAACCAACTCTACAGCACTTAACAAGAACAACAAAAGTCCTTTGTTGGATACACGATTTGTAAAAAATTTCTCCTAATTTGAAGCTTGTCTTTTCATCCTAAACATGATATTTCGTAGAAAATGTTTTTAATTTTGTTGTTTTTTTAAAACAGGGAACCACTTTTAAGAGAAGTATTTCTAAAAGCAGTAGTTGTGCCCTGAGGATCCAGGTGTAGGATCTGTGAAGGTTCCAGGAGGTCTTCTGTGCACTGTAGCAGCTCAGGGACAGATCTCTCCCTCTCTCGAGAACAGTGTTTAATTTTTATGAAGTCCAGTTTGTCAATTTTTCCTTTTATAGATAATTCATCTTTGACTAAATCTAGATCTTAAAATTTTCTTTTATATCTTATGTTGTTTTCTACAAGTTTCATACTTTTACACTTAATTCCGTGATCCATTTTGAGTTATTTTGTATAAAGTCCAGGATATAGGTCAAGTATCTTTGATATAGGTCAAGTATCTTTTTTTTTTTTTTTAACCCTCCTCTGGGTTTTCAATTGCTCTAGCACCATTTGTGGAAAGGCTATTTTTCCTCCATTAAACTGCTTTTGTTTCTCTGTCAAGTCAATTCACACATTTCTGTGGGTCTATATCTGTGTTTTCTATTGTGTTCCATTGACCAGTGTGTCTCTACCACTGCCAATATTCCAGTCAGGATTACTGTAGCTACTTTATAAGTCTTGAAATTAGATAGGATGATTCCTTCCACTTAATTTTTCTTTTTCAAAATTGTAGCTATTCTAGTGGTTTTTTTTTTTACCTTTTACAGTGCAGTGAATTATTTAGTATGACCCTTTATTACAAAGTCTATAACTTCCACCAAATGACTTCATGTTGTTGTTGTTAAGTGCCATCAAGTCAGTTCCGACTGAAAGCAACCCTGTAAAGGGTTTTCAAGGAATAGCTGGTGAACTTGAACCGCCACCTTGCGGTTCAAACTGACCTTGCAGTCCAAATGTGAGGCGCTTGTGCTCCACTAGAGGATTGGATCATTTGCTAATAATGTAAATAAGGTATGTGGTACCCTTGTAGTGTGGGACCATGTAAATTAGGTATGTGAGACTCAAACATGGTGATTAGTCAATTTTGCCATCCTGCTAGGTTTAAAATGAACTATCCCAAGGACAGAAGGGGAGATCTCACTACCACTGTGGAAAAAGAACCAGGAGTTGAGCTCCACCTAAAATCCCTGTACTGAAACTCCTAGGTTAAGGAGAAAGAGAGCTTTGATACCAGAGATGGCAGCAGGGAAATGGCAACAGAGAACCTGGAGACAGGCAGAACACAGAGTAGCGAGTGTCCTCCACAGAACAAGAAGGCTGAGTACCTTTGGGCGGTAGACTTGCCAGTGGAGTTGGTTACCTCTGAGCATTTAATAGGGGGCAGGGGGAGAGGGAGACTAGATTTGTGGACCCACAGAGCTCGAACTAAGCACCTTTGGACCAAAGCTTACTTGCTGAGTGGAGTGTTTTTTGGCATTTGTTAGCAGAGCTTAACGAGTCCTTGTGTGGCCTGTAGGATACACTCTGGACAGCAAGATTAATTTGAACTGCAACTGTCAGCAGTTCAAATCCACCAGCTGCTCCTTGGAAACCCTGTGCAGGGTTGCTATGACTCGCAATCAAGTTGGCAGCACTAAACAACAACAGCTGAGCTACAAGAACTTGTACCACTTGCCCAAGCAGGTCAGAGAGCAAGGGGCCATATGGCCACGAGGCCATGGGCTAGAGAGAGATGTGCCTGTGAACATGGTTGAGAGGAAGTTGTTCTGATCAAAGAACTGTATTCTGATGTTGCTGGTCCTAAATTGTAACCTGTTATTCCCTAAGAAACCCCATAACCGAACATTGTCTGTGGGTTCTGTGTAGCCATTGCAACAAATTACCAAACCCAGCAAATAAGTAGTACGATGAAAGGAATGGTAATGAGGTTAGAGGATAAAGGTACGTCTGACCTCTGCCTCATAAAGTCATCCTTGAGCTGAAGCTGATGGTGATTCTCATTCTCTCCTTGCCCTTTGTGAAGTTAAAGGAAGTCAATATCAATGTTACCCTTGTCAATTCTTAATGGTCCTAGACTTTCATTTGGAATGTTCCCTTGCTTCCATTGAAGAACAGCCATGGACATTGGTAGACTTGACTTTATTCTGGCCAGAGATGATGGGCATTACCTTCCATAGACCAGTCAGTCTAATCATGCAATGTTTTCCACAATGGTTGATGATCAGTTCAGGGATGGCAGAAACCAAGTGTAAGCGATCAATTCTTGAGTTACCCTCACCATCACCAAATAATCCAAATAGGACAAAGTGTGGAAAGTGGTGCTCTTTGGATGTGAAGCCAAACACTAATGAAGCCTTTTGGTACTATAGGGAAGATAACAGCTTCACAACAAAGCCCTGAGGTTGAGTCGAGTCATTCAATCATTCATTCAGTAAGCATTTGCTGAATTCTTAATAAATGCTGAACCCTGAGAAAAAGCAACATCTTACTCAACAAATCTGACACTAAGGAAGATGGGGAAGTGGAGTTTGAACACTTCATTAAAAGCCAGAGTTATTTCTTAAAGCCTTGTCTTTGTATCTAGGAAGACTTCTGTTTTTCCAATCAGTAATTTGATTTCCTGAAAAAGGATAAGACAAAGAAAATGTTGTGTGAAAGGTTTCTTTCAAACTTTTCGCAAATGACAATTTTTTAGTCCAATCATCATGATGTTGAGAGGCTTTAGAAACACAAGTGACTCTGTGTTCAGACAAAGTAGTTGTCCTCTGGAAGATGAATGATCAGAACTACGCACTAGGTTTATCAGGGTCAGGTAGTTTACAAAGAAATTACAATCTGAATTGAACCAAGAATGAACAGTGTTGCTATTGAGCTACAAAGCCCAGCTAATAAGCATAACCTTGTAAAGAGAGGTTAGTGTTTGGGAAAGTGCATGCTATTATAGAAGGGCAAAGCTTTGGCAATATAAATAGTTGTCAGCGTCCTAGCTTTCATCTTTGATGTCTTATTCCTCTTCATTTAGAGTTTTTATTTTCAGAGCTGGAGTGAGAGTTTTAGAAGCTCCAAACACTGGAAAGACTGTGATCACAACCCCATATGTAATTCAAAATAGTTTGTGATCACAACCTCATATGTAATTCAAAATAGTTTGTGATCACAACCTCATATGTAATTCAAAAGAAAAAAAAGATTAAAAAAAAAAAGATCCAAAACTAACATAAATATTGAAAGTAAACTAGCTTTTTTTCTATAATTCCTTATTTCTAAGTGCTGCATAGTGCATCCAAGCTGAATTTTTAACAATTTTCTATGGTTCCTCTGTTTGCTGGTGCCCAAAGATTCATTAAAAACCTGCAATATGCAGATGATATAACCTTGCTTGCTGAAAGTGAAGAGGACTTAAGTTACTTACTAATGAAAAACACTTACTGATCAAAGACCACAGCCTTCAGTATGGGTTACACCTCAATGTAAAGAAAACAAAACCCTCACCATTGGACCACTGAACAACATCCACATAAATGGAAAAAAAAGATTGAAATTGTCAAAGACTTCATTTTGCTTAGATCCACTATCAACACTCATGGATGCAGCAGTTAAGAAATCAAATGACGTATTACATTAGGCAAATCTGTTGCACAAGACCTCTTTAAAGTGTTCAAGAACTAAGATGTCAGTTTGAGGATCTAGGTGTGTTTGACTCAAGCCATGGGGTTTTCAATAGTCTCATATGCATGTGAAAATTAGATAGTGAATAAGAAAGACCTTAGAAGAATTCATGCATTTGAGTTAAGGTCAGTGTTGAAAAAGACTGTTAAAAGTACCATGGACTGCTAGAAGAACAAACAAATCTGTGTTGGAAGAATTACAGTCAAAATGTTTCTTAGAAGCTAGGATGACCAGACTTCATCATTCATACTTCAGACATACTATCAGGAAGGACTAGTCTCTGAAGAAGGATATCATACTAAGTAAAGTGGAGGGTCAATGAAAAAGAGGAAGACCCTCTAGAAGATGGATTGACACAGTGGCAGCAGCACTAGACCCAAGCATAACAATTGTGAGGATGGCACAGGATCAGGCAGTCCATTCTGTTGTGCATAAGGTCACTGTGGGTCGGAACTGACTCGACAGCACCTAGAAGCAATGACAAAAGCATATATATAGTTATTCTGCTGGCTAATATTTCAGCACTGAATGAATTACAAGTGTCTATTAATCTTTCTATAATTTCCAGAATATAGCTGAGGAAGAAGAGTGTTATTTCAGAGAAGAGTTTGTTCCTTTATAGCAAACAGTATGTTTTGATTTTGCCTTCTCTGATGTTATTAAGTAAATTCCAATTAATAGTGACCCTGTAAGGGTCTTTTGAGGCTTTTTAAGTCTTTGCTGGAGCACGGAATGACTGCTAGGCTCAAACTACCAACCTTGTGGTTCGCAGTCTACTGCTTATCCTCTAGACTCATTCCCCCCCCCCCAAATAGTTCTAAGTCCTCTAATACAAGTATATTTCCAATATATACTTATCTTATACAATGATAAAATAATATGGGTTTTGGAGGGGTAAAGAAAAAGCAGGTCTTAACCATCTCACTATAAATATTTGATTTAGATTAACCACGAATGAGAGAGACACTTAGTTCTCTATTGGAGGACATAAACTCATTTTTCCACGAAGAGCAACTGGCAGTTTTGAACCACTGACCTTTCAATTAGTCAAATGCTTAATCTACAATACCACCAGGGCTCCATCACATCCTCTAGACACTTCAAAATGCCAATTAAAATAAGCATCTCATTGTTTTTTAATTTACTGTACAGATAATTTGGATAGTTCAAAAGAACACCAAAGTAGCCACATATTTTCCAACTGTCCTTAGTGAGGAAATGCCAAGCAGATAGGTTCAAGAATATGGCAGAGTCATAGTGATTGTCCATATATTGATCAGAGGTTACAGGTATGGCTTGTATCTAGATATGTATGGTATTTCCCATTTTCAAAGAAAGCTCAAATTTGTTCAAAATTTAGAACTCTTAGATTTAGTAAACTTCTAATAGGAAGTACCATGAAGATTGACCATTGTATTGCTTTTAGTTATGTGCCTGAGAGTTGCAGAGGCATTGTGGGCAACCTAATGCTTCTGGCCCATCCTCAATATCTTTGGAGATTTAAAAAGGATTAAACAAGTAAGCAGAGATCACAGAGATATCCTACCACCCAGAAAAAAGGGCCAGGGACACATTGAATCTTTTGATTCCAGAATCCTTGTGCTGAGGAACTCCTATAACCAGGGGAAAATTGATTACAAGGACCTTCCCACAGATCCAATAAGGAAAGAAAACCTTCCCCTGGAGATGGTGCCCTTAACTTAGACTTCAGCCCTCTTAAATGATAAGAGAATAAATTTCTGTTTTTTTAGATCCATCCACTTGTGGTATTTCTATTATAGCAATACTAGGTAACTAAGACACCCAAATTGTCGTCAGTGCCAAAAATTTGAATGCTGGATTTGATAGTAAACCCCAAATACTGAACACACTAATTCAGACCCTTTAGCTATGGTTGTTTAATGATAGCTCTGTACCTAATTCTATTGCAAATCCTAATACTTCCTTTAAGCAGACTATATACATTAGGTTGTGGCATCCTGCAGAATTATTTAACAAGTTTCCAGGTGCCATGACTCAACACCCTTGAACCAATCATACAGAGAAGAGCTTGGAAAACTATCAAAAATATAGGGAAGTTTACTTAAATGCTGATTGATTGTTCATATGCGCAAGGAATCCCAACTCTCTGCAAATTCTTATATAAGAACATTGAAGCAGTACAAAGCCCCCCATTTTGTCATAGTAATTGACTGTCTACATATTAGGGGCTATTCTCTGTTTAGGATAACTCTCTGAAGAATGACTTGGAAAAGTCAACAAAGCTATCTCTTTTCCACAGAAAAACACTGGAAACAATACGAGCCGGGCTCTTCGTGGATATATATTTTATATCTAGGATCAAAATACCCTACTACCAATGGCACTAATCCTTATAACAGAACCTGTGCTTGGGAATTACCTAGATGGTTTGAAAATGACAGACATGCTTGGATTTTTAGAATTTTTAGGAGTTCCCTGAGCCTATACTCTTATGATGAAAACACAGAATGAATATTCTGGCTAACTAATGAACTATCTGATCACATAGAAACCCAACAAAAATCTTTAAACTCTCTTGACAAAGTTATGTTCAACAATAACATTACCCTCGAGTTTCTTCTGGCACATCGTCAAGGAGTTTGTACAGTTGATAACACCACTCATTGTACTTAGATAAATATATAAAAAGAGGTTGTTGTCATTGTTGATGTTAAATGCCATCGAGTCGGTTGCGATCCATAGCAACCCTGAACAGGGTTTCCAAGGCTGTAAATCTTTATGGGAGTAGAAAGCCTCATCTTTCTTCCGTGGACCTTGTGGTTTGCAGCCCGATTCATAACCACTACACTACCAGTAGAGCAAGATATTAAACACGTCCACCAGTAAGCTGCAACTACTCCCTGTGTCCAACTCTCCTTTTTTGGTATTTTTAGGTGGTTACCTGATAAAGTTGCTTCTTGGCTATGTTCAATTTTATAATCTAGATTACATCCCTTAATCATTATAATAGTTGTTTTAGGATTAATCATATGCTTTATAAGTTCTTGATCAAATGCTTGAAATCACAATGAAACACTACTTGTTGCACTATTTTGATCATGCATTTTGAAGAAACAGCAATTCTTTAGAGAATAGTCTGGCTCCTCATCTTGGTCAACATCCCTCTCTGCCAAGTATTCCTATCAGTTCAGCCCTGCTGTTACATGACCTTCTTAAAAGATCATAATCGTAGAGGTCTGTGTGATGGCATGGACAAGATGAAACAGATGATACTTGACTACTCTTTATCGATAGTGTCTAGAGTCTTGAAAGCCTATTTTGAGTAAGCAGCCATTTAATAAATTCAAAGGAAATAAGTTCGAGCAGAAAAAGACACTTTTATAATAGTGACCAGTGAATTTCTACATAAACAGGGGATTAAGAAGTAATTCAAAAAATATAATTGCTTAACATAGAGAGGCTTCTGCCCAGGATGTAGGACAGACTCAATTTTGTTGTTTACTGCTCACTTTGAGCTGACTCTAAAAAGTCAAGTCGCCAGATTCTTTCAGTAAACTTGTGGACTCCCCTCCCCTCCCTCCTCTCACAGCATGCTCCCAAGAATTTACTCAAAATGACTCCAAAGATCTGTGGATTAACAAAATGTCTACTGACTTAAACTTTATTAACAGAGTAATGTTTAAGGATCATGTACATGTTCTGTGACTGTGACAGACTGATTCTGTAAATATCAACTATTCTAAAATTGCCGTGAAATTTTGGGATTCTTTTTTTTTTTTTTTTTTGTATTTAAACTATAAAAATTTCCTTTAATGTGAGCATTTTGGTGAATCTCCACTAGGCGATGCACAATCTAGGATGCATAGGATGCATTTTATGAATTTTACCAGAATCCTGTTTGCTCATAGAAAGAATCCATGCTTCTTTCTCCTTACGATAAACATCACATTGTTGTTAAGTGTTAAGTGAGTTGGTTCCGACTCACAGGAGCCCTTTATAAGATTTCTGAGGAGTGGCTGGTGGGTTTGAACCACCAAACTTGCATTTTGCAGTCCAGTGCTTATCCTAATGTGCCACACCAGGACTATCTGATACGTATCACAATTGCTACTATTTGTTAAACTCTGCATGCCAAGTACTGATCTACTTATTTTACTTATATTTATAGCTAATTTTCCCAGTAACCCGGCTAAATAAATTACATTATGACCCCATTTTACAGATGAGGAATTTTACAGATGATGAATCAAATGCTCAACGAACTTGTTAAGTCACATAACAAGGTGGTTGAGGCAGAATTTGAATTTAGGGAGTTTACCTACAGACTACTATACTTTTAATCACTAGATCATCCTTCTTCATTTGTGTTGTTGTTAGGTGCCATTGAATTGGTTCTAACTCATAGAACCTTCATGTACAACAATATGAAACAGTGCCAAGTCCTATGCCACCCACACCATTGTTATTTTTGAGTCCACTGTTGCAGATGTTCTACTAATCCATCTCATTGGGAGTCTTTGGAAAGATTAGCTGCAACCAGATAACATCAAAAATATACTCAATGAAGTAACATTGGTTTAATATCTGAAAAAAAATTAATAAAATATACCATATTAGTAGGAGAAAGGACAAAAACCCCTCACATGATTATCTCAATAGATGTAAAAGCTGTCTTTGAGAAAAATCCTGTAATTATTCATGGTTAAAAACTCTCAATAAACTAAGAAGCGAAGAAAACTTTCTCAACCTCAAAAGGGGTGCTTTCAAAATTCTCAAGGCAAACATCATGCATAATGGTGAAAGATTAAATTTTTTGTCCTTAAACTGCTGAAATTCTGAATAAGGCAAGAATGTGCATTCTTAACACTTTGCTTAAGCATTGTACTGACAGTTGTATCCATCGCAATAAGGAAAGAACGGGGAATAAAAGGCATTCAGTTTGGAAAGGAAGAGATAAAACTGTAACTACTTGCAGATTACATAGAAAAATAGATGAAATCTATAAAAAGCTACTGGAACTAGCAGTGAATTTAGCAATTTTGTAGGACCCAGGGACAATATACAAAATCAATTCTATTTTTATAAACAAGTACAAAAAAAATGAACATTCTGCAAATGATATTTAGAAAATAATTTTAATTGTAAAAGCATAGAAAAGAGTAAAATACATAGGAAGAAATTTAACAAGAGAAGTAAAAGACTTGAATACTGAAAACTACAATGATATCTTTTTGTGCTTATTGATTAAAAGATTCAATAATACCACCATGACAATTTTCTTTAAACTGATCAATAAACTCGATGCAAGCAAAATCCTGATAAGAATTTTTGTAGAAATTGATAAACTGATCCTAAAATTCATGTGGAAAGACATAGAGCAGGAAAAGCTTTTGAAAGATAATAACATTGGCGGACTTATACTAGTCAATTTAGATTTTTACTATGAAGTCACAGTAATCAAGATAGCATGGCATTGACATAAGAATGGACACACAGAACAAAATTGAACATTCAAAATAAATGTTTACATTATCAACAACTGATTTTATTAATTTGGACCAATTCAAAATTAAACACTTTTGCCTTTCAAAACACAGCATTAAGAAAATGAAAAAAACATGCAATAGATTAAGAGAAAATATTCATAAATCAAGTATCTGATAGAGAATTTATATCAAGAATATATGGGGAATTCAAAAAAGTTCATGGAAAATATGGAATGAAAAGATAATGAACTTTTTCCATGAGTTTTTCTAAATCTCTTTTTTTATAAATATCACTTATATCTCAATAGGGACTTTTGATGTGGCGCTGTAGGATAAGCACAGGACTGCAAGTTCGGTTTGAGCCACAAGGTTGGTGGTTCAAACTCACCAGTTGCTCCTTGGAAACCCTATACTGGGTCAGAACCAACTCAATGGCACTTAACAACAACAACATAATATCTCAATACTAAAATAAACAACTCAATTTATAAATAGCAAAGATTTAAATCGATCAAAGAAAATATACATGTGGCTGACAAACACATTAAAAGATGCTCATCATAATTCATCATTAAAAATACACTCCCCCACCCCCCCCAAAAAAAAAAAGCCCAGAGCTGTAGAGTTGATTCTGATTCATGGGGACACTGTTGGACAGGGTAGAAGTACATGGTACTTACTAGTGTTTCTAAACTATAATTTTTTATGAATGCAGACTACCTCATCTTTCTACTGTGGAGAGAAGGTGGTGTCGAACAGCCAGCCTTTCTGTTAGTAGCCCAAAGCTTAAACTATTGCGCCACCAGGGCTCCTAATTAACCACTGTTGTTTTTATTGTTAGGTGCTATCAGTTTGGTTCCAACTCACAGTGACCCAATGCACAACAGAACAAAACACTACCCAGTGCTGCGCCATCCTCATAATTATTATTATGTTTAAGTCCATTCATTGTTGCAACCACTGTGTCAATCCTTCTGGTTGAGAATTTGCCTTATTTTTACTGACTCTCACTTTACCAAGCAGATGTCCTTCTCCAGAGACTCCTCACTCTGGATAAGATGTTGAAAGTACAAGTGATGTGATCTCGCCATCCTGGCTTCTAAGGAACATCCTGGCTGTAATTCTACCAAAACAGATTTTCGTGTTCTGGTAGTCCAAGATCCCTTGACAACAACATAACTCAAATGCATCATTTTTTTGCTTCAGACTTCCTCATTCATTATCCAACTTTCACATGCATATGAGGCACTTGAAAATACCATACCTTGGGTCAGGGCACCTTAGTCCTCAAAGTGACATCTTTGATCTTGAACATTTTAAAGAAGTCTTTTGCAGCAGATTTGCCTAAAGCAATATATTGTCTGATTTCTTGACTTTTATGAACATTGCTTGTGGATCCAAACAAATTGAAGTCTTTGACAATTTCCAACTTTTCTCTATTTATCATGATGTTATTGACTGGTCCAATTGTGAGGATTTTCATTTTCTTTATGTTGAAGTGCAATACACACTGAAGGCTATAGTCTTTGATTTTCATCATTTAGTATTTCAAGTCCTCTTCATTTCCAGCAAGCAAGGTTGTGTTATCTACATATCCCAATTTGTTACAGATTCTTCCTCCAATCCTGATTCCACGTTCTTCTTCATAAAATCCAGATTTCTGGATTATTTGCTCAGCATACTGACTGAATAAGTATGGTGAAAGGATAAAATCCTGGCTCACTACCTTTCCTGATTTTAAACCATTCAGTATCGCACTGTCGTATTTAAATACACTGGGTCACTCATGGTAGAAAGGGTTCACCAGAACTTTCATACTAAGACAGACTAAAAATAAGGAGAGGCAGATCCACTTATAAATGACAATAGAACTTTGTCTGATATAACGCTCAAGAGGACCCCCTCAGGTCAGAAGGCACTCAATATATGGCTGAGGAAGAGCTGCCTCCTCAAAACAGAGTTGATATTAATGATGTGGATGGAACACATTTTTCAGGACCTTCATTTTTTGATGGGGCACAACTCAAAATGAGAAGAAACAGCTGCAAGCATCTTTAAGTAATTGGAACATGGAATGTACGAAGTACGAATCAAGAAAAATTCAAAGTCATAAAAAATGAAGTGGAACACATAGAGATCAATAGTGTAGGAGTCGATGAGCTGCGATGGACTGGTATTGACCATTTTGAATCACACAATCACATTGTTTACAATGCTGGGAATGAAAAATTGAAGTGGAATGGCATTCTATTTATCACCAAAAAGAGCATTTCAAGATGAATCTTGAAGTAAAATGCTGTCTTTGATAGGATAATATCCATATGCCTACAAGGAAGACCAGTTAAATACCACTATTATTAAAATTTATACAACAACCAGTAATATTGATGATGATGAAATTGAAGAATTCTACCAACTTCTTCACTCTGAAATTGATCAAGCATGCAATTCAGATGCATTGATGATTATTGTTGATTAGAAAGCAAAGTGCCATGGACTGCCAAAAGAACCAATAGATCTGTTTTGGAAGAAGTGCAGCCAGAGTGCTCCTTGGAGGCCAGGATGGCTAAGCTTCGTCTCTCATACTTTGGACATATTGTCAGGAGGGAACGGTCGCTGGAGAAGGATATCATGCTGGGTAAGATGGAGGGTCAGAGAAAAAGAGGAAGACCCCCCAATGAGATGGATCAGCCAGGTGACATCATTGATGGCGTCAAGTGTGCCAGCGGTAGTGAGGTTGGCCCAGGATCGGACATTGTTTCATTCTGCTGTACATGGGGTCGCTATGAGTTGGTTCTGACTTGATAGCACCTGACAACAACAACAAGAAAACAAAAGTTGGATACAAAGGAGGGATGTTATTGGAAAATATGACTTTCGTGAAAGAAACAATGCTGGAGTTTAAATGATAGAATTTTGCATGACCAATGACTTATTCATTTGAAATACCTTTTACCAACAAAATAACAGCAAGTATACACATGGACCTCAGTAGATGGAATACACAGGAACCAAATTGACTACATATGTGGGAAGACACAATGACAAAGCTCAACATCATCAGTCAAAACAAGGCTCGATGACACCAGAGAGATGGTGGCAGAGATGATGTGACATGGAGATATAGAGCAGCTGAGGACTTCAGACTCATGGAAAGAGAAAGGCTGGGTGCTAGCAGCGAGGAGGCAAGCTTGCAGAATGTGCTCTTTGGTTGTTTGAATTATTATATATTCCTGAGTGCTGTGTACATTAAAAACAAAACAAAACAAAAAAACGGGAATAGAAGCAAATACTATTGAATGATTATTCATGGAGGGGATTGTAATCATTGCAGTGAAACGAAATATGATAACATGAGTGTAAAACCAATGTTCTCCCATGTAAACTATCATTCAATTCACAATAAAAACTTAAAAAATAAAAAGAACTTTAGATTAAAGAGAATCACAAAGCACAAAATTGCTTTGTTCTCCATAAAGGAGAGACCAAAGTAATTGTGTTTAAATATATATATATATAAGTTAATGATTATACTACCAAACATTTCCCAAAAGTAGTGTGGCTTATTTTATAGTAATAAATTAATGACTACAAAACATAAACAAACAAACACAACCAAGGCTGTAAGCTGAATGTGGAACAAACTATAAATTGCTCATATGCAAGTTCAGGTTGAAGCTGAAGAAAATTAAAATGAGTCCACAAATGCCAAAATATGAACTTGAGTATACCCCACCTGAATTTAGAGACCATCTTAAACACATATTTGATGTACTGGACACTAATGATCAGAGACCAGATGAGTTGAGGCATGACATCAAGAGCATCATACATGAAGAAAGCAAAAGGTCAATAAATGACATGAAAGGAAATATCAAAACGGATGTTAGAAGAGACTCTGAAATGTCCTTTTGAATGTAGAGAAGCTATATACTGGGAGGTTCCTACATAGTGGAAGAAATGATCAAGTAAAAAAGCTGAACTGAAAATTTCAAAGGGAAGCTCAAGAAGACAATGTCAACTATAATGAAATTTGCAAAGATCTGCAGTCAGAAAACCAAATGGGAAGAACGAGATCAGCATTTGTTCAGTTGGAAGAACTGAAGTAAAAATTCAAGCCTCAATTTACAATGCCTAAAGATGCTCTGGTAGCGTAGTGGTTACGAATCGGGCTGCGAACCTTAAGGTCAGCGGTTCGAAACTACCAGCCGCTCCGCGGGAGAAAGATGAGGCTTTCTACTCCCGTAAAGATTTACACCCTCGGAAACCCTGTACAGGGTCGCTATGGGTCGGACCCGACTCGATGGCACTTAACAACAACAACAACAAAGATGCTCTGGTAGCGTAGTGGTTACAAATCGGGCTGTGAACCTTAAGGTTAGCAGTTCGAAACTACCAGCCGCTTTGCGGGAGAAAGGTGAGGTGTTCTGCTCCCGTAAAGATTTACAGCCTCAGAAACACTGTACAGGGTCGCTATGGGTCGGAACCAACTCAAAGGCACTTAAGAACAACAACAACAAAGATTCTATGGGCAAAAGATTGAATTATGCAGGAAGCATCAAACAAAGATGGAAGAAATACAGTGTCATTGTACCAAAAAGAATTGGCTGATGCTCAACCATTTCAAGACATATAATCAAGAACCGATGATATTGAAGGAAGAAGTCCAAACTACATTGAATGCATTGGTGAAAAACAAGGCTCCAGAAACTGATAGAATGCCAGTTGAAATGTTTCAACATACTGACAAAGTGCTGGCAATGCTCACTCTTTTTTGTCAAGAAAATTGGCCATAATTGGACCAATAAATAACATCATGGTAAACAGAAAAAGATTGAAGTTACCAACAACTTAATTTTGCTTGAATCTACATTCAACTCTCATGGAAACAGCAGTTAAGAAATCAAACAACATATTGGATTAGGAAAGTCTGCTGTAAAAAAACAAAACAAAAAGAACACCTCTTTTAAAATGTAAAAAAAAAAAAAGCAAAGATATCAGTTTGAGGACTATGATTGCCTGACCCAAGTTGTAGTATTTTCAATCACCTCATATGTGAGTTAAACTTAGACAATGAATAAGAATTGCTGCTTTGGAACAATTTGAACAGCTCTGTGTGGCAATCTTGGTGCTATGTTGTTGTTAGGTGCCATCCAGCGAAAAAGAAGATCTTTAAGAAGGTGGATTGACTCAGTGGCAGCAGCAATGGGCATAAACAGAACAATTGTGAGGATGGCTCAAGACGGGGCCGTGCTTAGTTCTATTGTGCACAGGATTACTAGGAGTTGGAACTGATTCCAGGGCACCTAACAACAACAACCACAACATCTGGCCCCTGCCTTCTTCTTAAAAAGTTGGATGCTCTGATTTCTTTGTCTCTGATGAGTGGACCACTAATTATCTGGTGTTTCTTACAAACAGAAATCAAAGTTTCCTTATCTGTCACAGAAGTTAGAAGGCAATTAGCCACCTACTCTCATTAGAATGAGATCCTTAACAAAAGACCTTGGAAATGCAATATGCCGGTGGACAGACTGAGTAGAATAAACCACTGTGGTGAAGTCAATTCCTTACATTTTCTAGGAAGGAAGATCTTTGCAGGATCAAACAGCTTCATCTTTCTCCTGAGAAGCAGCTGGTGGAATTGAACTGCTGACCTTATGGTTAGCAGCTGAACTCTTAACCTACGGAGCCATCAGGGCTCCTTGAATAGAGTAAGTGGAGTGGCAAATGGAGAAAAAGAAGGAAGACAGCAGAGAGAAACAGGGTTCTTTGGTTGACATACTTAGTAGCAATTAAATCGTCTGACAGATTAGACTCCACATCAGTGTGTGAGTGTAAAGACTAACCAGTGGTTCATTTTACAGTCAGTCTCCACTGAGTGGGAAAAACTGCCACTTGGGGTAGTTCTCTGCTCTGAGGAATACCTTTGAAAGACTGCCACAGGCAGCGCTTTATTTCTGCCTGGAGAGAAGAAGGCATATTGTAGATAGTAGGGAACCCAGGAGACAGAAGAGAGTTATTCTAAGGGAAAAAAAGACCCTGAATTCAAATATATTTTATACAGACCCATTTATTAAGTCTTAAACAAGTCAAAGTTAAGACAAAGACAAATCATGTGAGTAAGGGAGACCATCAGCATAAGGCCACACTGGTATCTAAAGGATTTCCAGTCACATAGCTAATAATGTTTTTGTTGTTTAAGTACCATCGAGTCTGTTCTGACTCATAGAGATCCAGTTTAGGGTTTCCAAGTTGCAGCTGGTGAGTTTCAACTGCCAACTTTGAGGCTAGCAGACCAGTGCTTACTTTACAGAGCCATACCAGAACTCTATGACTAATTGTTGTTTTTCTTAAGTGCCGTCGAGCCAGTTCCGACCCATAGCGACCCCGTATAGGGTTTCCAAGGAATGACTGGCGAACTTGAACCGCCGACCTTGCAGTTCAAACGGCTTTGCAGTCTGGCACATTGTTGTTATGTGCCGTGAAGTCAGTTCCGACTCATAGCAACCCTGTACAGGGTTTCCAAGGCTGTAAATCTTTACGGGAGCAGAAAGCCTCATCTTTCTCCCATGGGACAACTGGTAGTTTCTAACTGCTGACTATGAGATTGGCAGCCCAATTCATAACCACTATGCCAAAATCAGTTCTGATTCATAGTGACCCTATGCACAACAGAATGAAACAGTGCCCAGTTCTGTGTGATCCTCACAATCATTGCTAAGCTCAAGCCGATTGCTGCAGCTACTGTGCTAATTCATCTGTCTGGTGGTCTTCCTCCTTTTCCAATGACCCTCCACTTACCTAGCATGATATCCTTCTCCAGGAACTGGGCCTTCCTGATAATACGTCTGAAGAATGAGAGATGAAGTCTTATCATCCCAGTTTAGAAGAATTCTGACTGCAATTCTTCCAACACAAATTTGTTTGTTCTTCTAGCTGTCCATAGTACTTTTAATATTTTTTCTCCAACACCAAACACAAATGCATTAATTCTTCCTTATTCATGGCCTTCCTTATTCACTATCCAACTTTTATATGCATATCAAGCTACTGAAAATAGCATGACTTGAATCAGGCACACCTTAGTCCTCAAACTAACATCTTTGTCTTAAAACACTTTAAAGAGGTCCTGTGCAACAGATTTCCTAATGCAACACATCATTTGATTTCTTGATTGCTTCCATGAGTGTTGATAGTGGATCCAAGAAAAATTAAGCCTTTGACAACTTCAATCTTTTCTCCATTTATTTACTAGTCTAGTGGTGAAGATATTTGTTTTCTTTACATTGAGGCGCAACCCAAACTGAAGACTGTGGTCTTCGATCTTAATGAGCAAGTATTGTAAGTCATCTTGGCTTTCAGCAAGCAAGCTTGTCTCATCTGCATATTGCAGGTTGTTAATTAGTCTTCCTCGAATCTTGATGCCATGTTCTTCTTCATATAATACAGTTTGTTGGATTATTTGCTCAGCATACAGGTTGAATAACTATGGTGAAAAAATACAATCCTGGCGCACACCTTTCTGAATTTTAAATCATTCATTGTCCCCTTGTTCTGTTACAACAACTGCTTCTTTGTATATGTACAGGTTTCTCATGAGCACAATTATTTCGGAATACGAATTCTTCTCAATGTTGTCAATAGCTTGTCATAATCAACACAGTCAAAAGCCTTTGCATACTCAATAAAGCACAGTTAATTAGTTAAACACCTTTCTGGTATTCTCTGATTTCTGCCAAAATCCATCTGATATCACTGATAGCAATGATATCACTTGTTCCACAGCCTTGTCTGAATTTGGTTTAAATCTCTAGCAGTTCCCTGTCAATGTATTGTTGCAGTCATTCTTGAAGTATCTTTAGCAAAATTTTACTTGCATTATGAGTCCTGGTGTGGCGCTGTGGGTTAATGTGCCAGGCTGCAAAGCTGTTTGAACTGAAAGGTCAGCAGTTCAAGCTCACCAACTTCTCTTCGGAAACCTATACAGGGTCGCTATGGGTCAGAATCGACTCGATGGCACTTAACAACAACAACAACAACAACAATATCAATAATATTGTCTGATGATTTCTGCATTACGTTGGGTCACTTCTCTTTGGAGTGGGCACAAATATGGGTTTATTCCAATCAGTTTGCCATGTAGCTGTCTTCCAAATTTCTTGACATAAATGATTAATTAGGCTAATTATTGTTGTTGTTGTTGTTAAGTGCTGTCGAGTCAGTTCCGACCCATAGCGACCCTGTACAGGGTTTCCGAGGGTGTAAATCTTTACGGGAGTAGAAAGCCTCATTTTTCTCCCGCGGAGCGGCTGATAGTTTCGAACCGCTGACCTTAAGGTTCGCAGCCCGATTCGTAACCACTACGCTACCAGAGCTCCTTAATAATTATAGAACATGGAAAACCAAAGAAATTGCCACCACATTGTGTCTGGCAGCAGATCTATTCATCACGGTCATTGGCAGGACTACAGATGTGGGGAAGGGACAATGATTGGAATAAGTACTCTGTTACAGATTAGAAGAAATTTACAGGAGTGTTTCTGGAGTCCTCTGACCATCTTGGTTGGGGTATGACTCATGACCATGTGGCCCTGTTGTTGTTGCTGTTGTTAAGTGCCGTCGAGTTGGTTCTGACTCATAGCTACCCTGTGTAGGGTTTCCAAAGAGCATCTGGTGAGTTTAAACCACCGACTTTGTTGTTCAAATCAACCTTGCTGTCCAGCTCATGAACACACAGTGCCACACCAGGAGTCCCACATGGCCCTAGTAGCCTAATTTCCATTAAAGGTGTGGCTACACAAGCTCTTGGAAGTGAGATTTCCCCTCCCTGAGCCAGCTAATTGGTGTTAAGTGCCACTGAATTAGTTCCAAGGGGTTTAGGGTTTCCTTGGAAACCCTATACAGGGTCGCTATGGGTAAGAACCGACTATATAGCACTTAACAACAAAATGGCAACAAAGGAGTGATGGGTGAGCTTGAACCATTGACCTTTCAGCACCACCCCAGGACTTTTGTTGTTAAGTGTTGAGTCAGTTCTGACCCATAGGAACCCTATATAGGGTTTACAAGGAGCAGCTGATGAGCTTGAACCACTGACCTTCCACTCTGCCATCCTGTGCATTAGCCCACATCGCCACACTAGGACTCTTAGGAAAGCCATTATCTGCTTTCAACTACATTGTACCTGAGGGCAAAGCTTTTTCTATTGTCTGTTAATGGTCAGAATGAACTTAATGGAAGCTCAAATGAAATTAGGGCTCACAGTATAACTTGAATTGTTCTCTGATGCATCCTAGTTGGTACTGGTTCCTAGTTACCCTTTACCCAACACTGAATTTTACACCGTCCACTCCTGAGCTAGCCTCACAATTGTTATGTTTGAGACCAGTGTTGCTGCCATTCTGCCAGTCCATCTTCTTGAGGATCTTTCTCTTTTTCGCTGACTCTCCACTTTACCAAGCATAATGTCCTTTTCCAGACACTAATCTCTGCAGATAATATGTCCAAGAGTATGAGAAATGAAGTCTCACTATTCTCACTTCTTAGAGGAATTCTTTTTTTTTTTTTTTTTTTAGCAACATTAACTATATTCGCTGAACATAGTAATTTATGACATTTCGCCAAAAACCAACATAATTCCAAGTTCAACAGTTTAAAAAAAAACATGAGCAGTTGCTACTTTAGAGCTCAAGACACTGTTTTCAATAGAATTTCATGTCTAGTTTGGTTCCCTGTTGCAGAGCATGATTTTCTTTTCATATGAAAAACCTGGGATGACAGAGGTGTGTGTGTGTGAGGGGAGAGAACCCAGGCAGAAAAAACACTTGGCAGTAA
Source organism: Chrysochloris asiatica (assembly GCF_000296735.1). Lineage (NCBI taxonomy): Eukaryota > Metazoa > Chordata > Mammalia > Afrosoricida > Chrysochloridae > Chrysochloris > Chrysochloris asiatica. Next base: position 20,264,370 of record NW_006408531.1, read on the forward strand.
TAAGAGGTTCATTTCTCTGGTCAGATCAACATGTGAAGAGGTAGTCTTCTGAGAACTTCTCAAACTGAGAATATATTTAACTGATATACTGAGAACTGGGAAGTAGAGGAGCTTCTCTGTGAGACTAAAGACAGCAATAGGAATACCTCTTCTCCACAGAAGTCAGGACCAGATGTCAGTGCAGCTTAAAAGTGGCTCTTTACTGATGATAGAACTTTATCAATACCTTGTTACATCACCTTGTTACATATGGCAACCCCATACAACCTTGAGTTCCATCATCACTGCTGTTGAGTTTTTTCATTCGGTACTGATGTATCTCTCTTACCAGTGTGTAAAAGGCATCTTCAACACCCTGTCTGGTGTTGGCTGAGGTTTCAATGGATGGAATCCCATAACTCTTGGTCAGTTCTTGTGCTTGTTTTGTGTCAACTGTCCTTGTCAGTAAATCACATTTGTTTCCTACCAGCACCATAGGTACATCATCTGATTATTTTACTCATTTAATCTGTTCCCTGTAAAGGTTAATATCTGCAAATGATTTGCTATTATTGATGGCAAACACACAGAGGAAGCCTTCACCTGTCCTCATGTATTGGTCTCTCATGGCACTGTACTCCTCTTGTCCAGCTATATGTAGTTTGTCCAACAGTCAGGTTTCACCATCCATCACCACCTGTTTTCGATATGAATCCTCTATAGTGGGGTCATATTCATCTACGAAGTATTTCTGGATTAGCTGGATTATCAGTGCACTTTTCCCAACACCACCTGCTCCAACCACCACCAGTTTGTACTCAGTCATTTCATACCAGCAAGGACCTCAAGCTCTGCTTTCTCCAAGTCGGCCGGATTCAGGACCACAAGCAAGAAAAATGCTGGCGACTCCGGAACCGCCATGAAAAGCCCCCACCAGGGAGCAGCACTTCTGGTCCCACCCCCTAAAAGGAATTCTTGTTGTACTTCTTCCAACACATACTTGTTTGTTCTTCTGGTAGTCCATGGTACTTTCAATATTTTCCCCCTAGACTATAACTCAAATGCATAAATTCTTCTATGTCTTTCTTAATCACTATCCAACTTTCTCACATATTCATATATTGAAAATACTATGGCTTGGAATACGTGGCCCTTAGTCCTCAAACGGATATCTTTGCTTTTTTTTTTTTTTTTTTTTTTTTAACACTTTAAAGAGGTCTTTTGCTGCAGATTTGCCTAATGCAATCCGTCATTTGATTTCTTTACTGCAGCTTCCCTGAAAGTTGATTGCACATACAAGCAAAATGAAGCCTTTGACAACTTCATCTTCAAACTTTTATCTATTTATCATGTTATTTATTGGTCTAGTTGAAAGGATTTTTATTTTCTTTACGTTGAGGTACAATCCATACTGAAGGCTGTTGTTTTTTATTTTCATCACTAAGTATTTCAAGTCTTTGCTTCAGCAAACAAGGTTGTGTCATCTATATATCATAGGTGGTTAGTGAGTCTTCCTCAAACCCTGATGCACATTCTTCTTCATATAATCCAACTTCTTGGATTATCTGCTCAGCATACAGATTGAATAATTATGGTTTAAGGATACAACCCTGACATACACCTTTCTTGATTTTAAAACCATTCAGCATCCCCTTGTCCTGCTTGAGTGACTGCCTCTTGGTCTATGTGCAGGTTTTTCATGAGCAAAATGAAGTCTTCTGGAACATACATGCTTGAGAATATTACCCATTGTTTATTATGATCCACACAGTCAAAAAGCTTTACATAGTCAATAAAACAGAAACATCTTTTTGGTATTCTCTGCTTTTAACCAAGATCCATCTGACATCAGCAATGATATCATCTTCTGAATTCCACTTGGATATCTGGCAAATCCCTGCAGAGGTATTGCTACAATAATGTTAAAATTACCTTCAACAAAATTTTAACTGCATGTGATATTAATGATATTGTTTGATGATTTCTGCATCATCTTCCTTTTAAATGGGTATAAGCATGAATCTCTTTCAATTAGGTGGCCGGTGGCCAGGTAACTGTCTTCCAAATTTCTTAGCATAGTGGAGTGAGTGCCTCCAGTGCTGCATCAGTTTGCTGACACATTTTAATTTGTAAAATCCATGAATCCCTGCAGCATTATTTTTCACAGATGTCTTCAGAGCTGCTTGAACTTCTTCCTATAATACTATCTATCAGTTCTTTATTGTTTGAACATTGGACAATTCTTTTTGGTGTAGGACTGTCTGTATTCCTTCCTTCCATCTGGTTGGCTTTTTTTAACCTTTTTATTGTGAGTTGAGTGAAGGTTTATAGAGATCATCTCTTTTATGATCAACAAATCATGCCCTGTGTTGCATCTCAATGATTGCAATGCCCTCCACTAACAACAGCTGTCTACTGTCTCCTTGCGGCTCTGATTTCCATTCCACCTTCCTTCCAAACCCTTCTGAACTTTGTCCTGAAGTAAATGTTGACCACTTTATCTTGAATGATTCCATGGTAAGCATAACTCACTAGTGTTACTGTCCCTAATACATACCTATCTACTGCGTGACTGATAGTTCTGTGTCGTGCTGTAGGATAATGCAAGTTGAACAGCAAGGTCAGTGGTTCCTTGGAACTCCTATACAGGGTGGCTGAGTCAGAACCAACCTGAAGGCACTTAACAACATCAATAACATCAATCACTTGGCTGAAAATTGGACCATGAGAGTGAGTCCCATTCCAGACCTGAAAGGTAGTAGAGAGCTATAGTCTCAGGTTCTTACAGTCTCTTTCTGACCAGTAAGCCTGATCTGGTCTCATAATTTTAAGTTTTGTTCTACATTTTCTCCCACTTTATTGAGGACCTTGTAGTGAGATCAGAGCATTTGGTAGTGGTGGCTGGGTTCCATCTAGTTGTTCTGGTCTCAGAGTCATGAAGACTGATGTTCACATAGTCTATTAGTATATTGGACTAATTGATTCTAAACATCTTCAATTTTTATCAGTTTTCTTTCATTGCATACAGAGTGCAACAATTGCATCTTAGATGGCAGCTCATGAGCTTTTAAGATCCCAGTCACAACTCAGCAATGTAGGATGTAGAACATTGTCCTTATGGACTATGTTATTCCAATTAACAATGGTGTCCTCTGAGACTATAGTCCTGAGCCCTCAGGCCCAGCTATTCGTTGCCTCAAGGTATATGGTAATGTCTAAGAACTTTTCATCATTTTGACTGCTGAATGCTCCATCACATTCATGTGCTGTTTTGTGCTGTGGAGTCGGAAATTCCGACTCATAGCGACCCTATACAGGGTTTCTGAGGCTATAAATCTTTACGGGAGCAGAAAACCTCATCTTTCTCCCGCGGAACAGCTGGTAGTTTCGAACTGCTGACCTTGTGCCTCGCAGCCCAATTCGTAACCCATACGCTACCAGAGCTCCTTTCATAGGTGTATTTAATATCCTTTGTCAGGTATAAATATCCTTTGTCAAACCCTTACATACTTATGGGTATACTTCTACTGTCCCTTTCTTACTTGTTCAACCTGTGCATCTGTCCATGTATTTACCCATAGAACACTGTTGTTATAGTGTTATATATATAACATTGTTTACCTCTATCCCCTTTAACTCTTGCATTCCTCTCTCTGTCTTTACCTGTCTTCATCATTCTTTTGTCAACTTTCTTGTTGTATATTGCCTTCCCCATCACCCCAGTTAGCATGTGTCTACCCTCTAGTCAGTGAATCACTCTCCCTTCCCTCCCACACCTAATAACCATCAAAGAATGTTTCTTTTAGCATGAAAACTTTTTCTTGGCTTTACAATTTTGGTCTCATATAATATTTGCTCTTTTTTGATTGACTAATTTCATTCAGTTTTTTATTATATGCTCAGCATACCAATAAATATGGTGAAAGAATACAGCTCAGCTGCACATTTTTTTTCTGATTCTAAACCATTCAGTATCTTCTTGTTCAGTTTGAATGATGAACTCTTGGTCTCTGAACAGTTTCCTTATAAGAACGATCAAGTGTTTTGGAATATCCATTTTTAGCAATGTTACCCGTAGATTGTCAAAATCCACACAGTCAAAAGCCTCTCCATAGTCAGTAAAGCAAAGTAAACATATTTCTGGTATTCTCTGCTTTCAGCCAAGATCCATTTGAAATGAGCGATGATATCCCTAGTTCCATGTCTTATTCTGAATCCAACTTGAGTTTCTGGCAGTTCAATCTGTATGCGGAACAAATCTGTATGCTGAGCAAATAATCTGAGAAACTGGATTATATGAAGAAGAGCTTGGCATTAGGATAAGAAGAAGACTCATTAACAACCTTTTGATATGCAGGTGACACAACTTTGCTTGTTGAAAGCAAAAAGGACTTAGAATACTTACTGATGAAGATCAAAGACCATAGCCTTCAGTCTGGGTTGAACCTCAATATAAAGAAAACAAAAAGCGTCAAATTTAGTCCAATATATAACATCACAAAAAATGGGGAAAAGTTTGAAGTTGCCAAGGATTTAAATTTGCTTGGATCCATAACCAAAACTCATGGAAACAACAGTAGAGAAATCCAACAACTAGGAGGATCTGTTGCACAAGACATTTAAAGTTGTTCAAGAGCAAAGATATCAGTTTGAGAACTAAGGTGCACAGGACACAAGCCATGCTATTATCAATAGCTTCATATGCGTGTAAAAGTTGGACCATGAATAAGGAATACCATAGAAAAATTGATGCATTTAAGTTAAGGTACTGGTAAAGAATATTTAAAGTACCATGGACTACCAGAAGAACAAACACGTCTGTTTTGAAAGAGGTATAGCCAGAAGGCTCCTTGGAAGCAAAGATGGTGAAACTTTGTCTCTCATACTTCAGACATATTATCAGAAGGGACCAGTCCCTGGAGAAGGGCATTATGCTTAATAAAGTGGAGAGTCAGCAAAAAAGAAGGTGACCACCAATGAAATGGATTGACACCATGGCAACAGCAATGGGTTCAAACATAACAGCAATTTTTTGGATAATAAAGGACCAGGCAGTATTTCTTGTATGTGGGTTGGGGACAATCTGATGGTGTCTATCAACAACATGCGTGAGCATGGTATTTTCTTTCATTTTGTAAGTCTCTTTCGGTTTCTTGTAGTAGTGTTTTTAGTTTTCTTTGCAGAAGTCTTTTATTTCTCCTGTTAGATTTATTCCTAATTATTTTATCTTTTGGGTGGCTATAGTAAGTGGTGGAATATTTTGTTTGTTTATTCGTTGTGTTTTCCTAAGTTCTTCTTGTTTTCCTCAACCTTTCTGTCAATCGTTTGGAGGTACCTAAATATCATTCTCTTAACATTTTCAGGAAGTTCCCAGGCTTTTGTTTCTTCAAAAGTAGGTCTCCCTTTTGGCCACTTATTTGAGCTACTTTGATTTGTTTGCACAGAAATTGCCTGTTGTTTCTAAGACATTGTGGTGTCATTGTATTTTATTTAATTGATAATTGCATGTTGGTATGCTCTTAGGTACTCACCAACTACCCCCTGGAGAGTGTGACTAGAGAATGGAAGCGTGTGGACTATTTCTTTCACTTCCCACGCAGTTCCATTTAGCATGGGTTTGACTGATGATGGTTGTTGTTGTTTATCAGGTGTATATTGTTGTTGTTATATGCCATCAAGTTGGTACTGACCAATAGTGACCTTGTGTACAGCAGAACGAAACACTGTCCGATCCTGAGCCAGCCTCACTACTGTTGCCACACTTGAGTCCATCGATGCTGCCACTTGGCCAATCCATCTCATTGGGGGTCTTCCTCTTTTTCTCTGACCCTCCACCTTACC
>NW_006408531.1:20271899-20297170 GCF_000296735.1 Chrysochloris asiatica
CTTCTGGTCTTCTGTCTTTAGTGTTTAATGTATCAAATCTGTTCTTCAGATGATCTCTAAATTCAGGTGGGATATATTCAAGGTCATATTTTGACTCTTGTGGACTTGTTTTCATATTCTTCAGCTTCAGTTTGAATTTTCATATGAGCAATTGATGGTCTGTTCCATAGTCTGCCACTGGCCTTGTTTTCACTGATGATATGGAGATTTTCCATCGTCTCTTTCCACAGATGTAGTCAATTTGATTTCTATGTATTTCATCTGGCGAGTTCCATGTGTATAGTCTTCTATTATGCTGTCTAAAGAAGGTATTTGAAATGAACAAATCATTGGTTTTGCAGGATCCTATCGTGCATTCTCCATCATCATTTCTATCACAAAGGCCATATTTTCCAACTACTCATCCTTCCTCTTTGCTCCCAACCTTTGCATTCCAATCACCAATAATGAACAATACATCTTGATTGCATGTTTGATCAATTTCAGATCGAAGAAGTTGGTAGAATTCTTCTATTTCATCCTCACTGGCTATAGTGGTTGGTGCATAAATTTGAATAATAGTGGTATTAACTGGTCTTCCCTGTAGGCGCACGGATATTATCCTATCACAGATAGCGTTGTACCTCATGACTGATCTGAATATGTTCTTGTTGATGATGAATGCAACACCATTCCTCTTCCATTTGTCATTCCCGGCATAGTAAACCATGTGGTTGTCAGATTCAAAATGGTGTGGTAGTTTTTGTCTCTACTTTTATATTGCTTCTGGTTTTTGGCCCTTTCAGTCTCATTTTTTTCCTGGAGGTGGAAGTTTTCTCTCATTATGTTACCCAAGAAGAGGAAACAATCATGGCCATATAGCCAAGCTACAAGCATACCCCATAATATTCCACCATCTGGACAGGAGCAAATACCAGCTGCTAGGCATTATACAGATAGCCAGCACTTGCTAAGATAGCCTGCAGCTGAGTAATAAGAGATGGGAAAAGGGAAGCCTATCTCCAGATCACATCTACCAGCAGACACTCAGTAAGCTTACCAACACAGCAATATACATTTGAATTTCTCAATATTGCTAAGATAGAAGAGCAAGCAGAAAAAAAAAGATTTAAAAAAATCTGAAGAGAATCTAAGATTACATGAAGAGGAATAACTTAAGAATTATTGGCATTCTGAAACAGGAAGAATCACAGAAGTCCACAAAGGAGATAGTTGAGGAATTACTGGAAGGAAATTTTCCTAACATCTTGAAGGATGAAATGATAAGCATTCAAGAAGTTCAATGACCCCAGAAAGGATGGACCCCAAAAGAAAATCATCAAGAAATATCATAATCAATTTCTCTAAAATCAAAGACAAGGAGAGAATCCTAAGAATAGCCAGGGAAAAGAGAAGTGTTACTTACAAAGGCATGCAATTCTGATTAAACTCTGACCTTCCAGAAGAAACCACGTAGGCAAGAAGGCAGTGAAGAGACATATATAAAACCCTAAAAGAAAAAACAAAACAACAACTGCCAAGCAAGAATTATCTACCCAACAAAACTGTCAATCTAATCCTATGGCGCAATCAAAACATTCCAAGTTAAATAGAAGTGAAGAGACTTTTTCTAGCTAATCCACACTTCAAAACATCCTAAAGGGAGTTCTTTGGAATGAAAATCAACAAGAACAGGCAACAACTAGAGATTGACAGACATGGCAAAACCACTCAGAGCTCAGTCGACAAATAGCAGAGTTCAGAACAGAACAAAATTACAACAATGAATACAGAGGGCCTGTGAGGCCAATCAAAGATCAAAATAATAACAATGTCAATGAAGCAGAAAATATAGGAATAGAGATTCAGGTGGTGGGAAGGTCAGGTAGATTGCAGGATACAATAGACTGCCTTAAAAGGAGGGAAAAGTTAGTAGACTGTAGGGTAACCTCAAAGAAAGTTAACACTTCACAATTTACCATGAAAATGAAGATCCAAGTAGAACAAGGAAATATTAAAACAAGAAGAAACTGACAAGAAATTGCACAAAAAACATGAACTCAGCACAAGAAGGCATGAAGAACATAGGAACGAACAGCATCACAAAAAATTAACATAATGACAGCAATTAATTCATACCTATCCATAGTTACACTGATTGTCAATGGATTAAATGCACCAGTGAAGAGACAGAGTGGCAGAATGAATAAGAAAATAAGACTCTTCAATATGCTGCCTGTAAGAGACACATCTTACACACAAAGACAAAAACAGACTAAAAGTTAGAGGATGGCAAAACATATACTAACCTAATTGCAATAAAAAATTAGCAAGAGTGGCAATAATAATCTCGGATAAATAAATTGTTGGACAAAACCAGCGTAAGAGATAAAGAAGGACACTATCTCATGATCAAAGGATCAATTGAGCAAGATGACATAACCATAATAAATACCCACACTCCCAAAGAAAGAGCCCCAAGATATATAAAGCAAACCCTACTAGAATTGAAGAAAGCAATAGACAAATCTACAATTATAGTGGGAGATTTTAATATGCCACTTTTGAAAAGGGATAGAACAAGCAGAAAGAAACTCAACAAAGATATAGAGGAACTAAACAATCAACCAACTTGACCTCATAGATGTGTACAGAGCATTCAACTGAACAATGGCACAATACACATTCTTTTCCAGTGCACATGGAACATTTTCCAGAATATGTGTCAGGTCACAAAGCAAGCCTCCATAAATTTATAAACATCAAAATTCTGCAAAGCATCTTTCAGATCTCAATGCTATAAAACTAGAAGTCAACAATAAGTAGACCAAGGAAATAAAGTCAAATACATTGAAACTGAATAACACCATGCTGAAAAGCGACTGGGTAGTAGAAGAAAGTAAACATGAACCCACAAAGTTCCTAGAAACAAATGAAAATGAAAACATAGCATACCAATATCTTTGGGACACGATGAAAGCAGTGCTGAGAGGACAAATTATTGCAATTAATGCACACATCCAAAAAGAAGAAAGAATCAAAATGAACACATTAACATAGCATCTTCAACAATTAGAAACAGACCAATAGAGGGAACCTACGGTCACCAAAAGAAAAGAAATAATAAAGATTAGAGCAGAACTAAATGAGATAGAAAACAGAAAAACTATAGAAAGAATCAACAGGACAAGAAGTTGGTTCTTTGAAAGAATTAATAAAATTGACAAACCATTGGCAAGCCTAATAAAAGAAAAGAGGGAGAAGACACAAATAACACACAATAGAAACCAAACGGGCTATGTCACAATGGAACCAAAGGAAATAAAAAGGATAATAACAGAATACTATGAAGAGTTGTACTCCAACAAATTTGAAAATTTAGAAGAGATGGATACATTCTTAGACAAACATGACTTACCTAAACTTACACAGAGTGAAGTAGAAGACTTGAATAGATCCATAACAAAATAAGGAATTAATCAGCTCATCAAAAAACACCCAACCAAAAGAAGGCCAAGGCCAGATGGCTTCACTGGTGAGTTCTACTAAACATTCAGGGAAGAGCTGTTACCAATTCTATTCAAATTATTACAGAATATAGAAGAGAATGAAAAACTTCCTAATACATTTTATGAAGCAAGCCTAACCTTCATATAAACCAGGGAAGGACATCATTAAGAAAGAAAATATAGATCAATATCCCTCATGAACATAGATGCAAAAATGCTCAACAAAATCCTAGCCAACAGAATCCAACAGCACATCAAAAAAACAATACATCATGACCAAGTGGGATTCATATCAGGGATGCAAGGATGGTTCAACATTAGAAAAATAATCAATGTAATCCACCATATATATAAGAAAAAGGAAAAGAGCCACATGATCATATCAACTGATGCAGAAAAGGCATTTGGTAAAATCCAACTTCCATTCCTAATAAAAACACTCAACAAAGTAGGAATTGAAGAGAAATTCCTCAATACAATTAACAGCATATATATAAAACCAACAGCCTACATTACCCTCAATGGAGAGAAACTGAAAGCCTTCCCTTTGTGAACAGGAACCAGACAAGGATGCCCCTTGTCACTACTATTCAATATTATGGGTTTTTGACATGTAACCATTTTTTAAATTTTGTGATAAAAATGCTTTCATATAAATTTGTTCTTCACTACTTTCAAAATGCAACTTTGAAAAGTAAAAACAAAGTGTGCATTTTCCTTACTATATATAGTCAGGAATATGCAATCATTTTAATGGTTATTGGGTTTCTCATACAAACAGATATAATATCACTTTTAAGAGACCAGGCAGTGATGTACACAAGACGGAGCCATAGTACGAAACAGTTATTAGCGGGGATCTCTGGGTATATAAACATGTCCTCCCAAATAGTCATATATTCAACGTAAGAGTTAAGGCCCAAACCCCTAAACCACCCGTCATGAAGACGTTACACCTTTGGTTCTTAGAAAAATAGGGAAATTAAAGGCATCCAAATTGGCAAAGAGGAAGTAAAACTCTTTATTTGCAGGCAATATGATCCTATGCATAGAAATCCCCAAAGACTCAGTAAAAAAGCAACTAGACCTCATTGGAAGATTCAGCAAATTGTCAGGGTATAAGATCAACATACAAAAATCAGTTGGATTCCTGTATACCAATAATGACAGCACTGAAAAGGACATAAGGAAAGCAATACCATTTATAGTAGCTGCCCAAAGGATGAAATATTTAGGAATAAATATAACCACAGAAACAAAGAACCTATACCAAGAAAACCAGAGCTGGGAGCAGAGATGAGGACATGGAGAGAGGGAGCAGCTGAGGGCTCTAGACTCATGGGAAGAGAGGGACTGGATGAAGAATGTGCCGTTTGGTTGTTTAAATAATTATATATATTCCTGAGTGTTTTTGTGTACACTGCTCCCCCCCAAAACAACAAAAACAACAACAGAGGAAATAGAAGCAAATACTGTTGAATGACGATGCACGGAGGAGATTGTGATCATTGCAATGAAACAATGAGTATGAAACCGATGTTCTCCCATTTAAACTATCCCTCAATTCACAATAAAAAGTTAAAAAATAAAAACAAAAGATGTCATTTTGAGGACTAAGGTGTGTCTGACCCAACCCAGGGTATTTTCAATAAACTTTGAGGAATGTGAAAATTGAACAATGAATAAGGAAGACTAGAGAAGGATGAATGCATTTGAAATATGGTATTGATGAAGACTATTGAAAGTGCCATGAACTGTTAGAATAAAAAACAAACCTGTCTTGGAAGAAATACAGTCAGAACGCTCCTTAAAAGCCTGGATGGTGAGACTTCATCTCTCATACTTTGGACCTGAGGAGGAACCAGTCCCTGCAGAAGAACATCATGATTGGAAAAGTGGAGAGTCAATGAAAGAGAGGAAGACCGTCTAGGAGATGAACTGGTACAATGGCAGCAACAATGGGCTCAAACATAACAGGCCAGACTGGGCAGTGATGTGCATAGAATTGCTATGAGTCAGAACCAATTTAAAGGTGCCTAAAAACAATAATATTTATAGCTTGCTTACTAGAGGTCAGTCATTGTACAAAGAATGTTTCTTGTCTTACCCTGCTTAATCTTTTCAGCAACACTATGAAGTAGTCATTTTTTACAATCATTGTTATACAGATAAGGAAACTGAGGCGAAGAATGGTTAAAAAATTCATGATCACCCAGGAATTGAGACTGTGTAGAGGTTTTCAATCCAGGCAGTCTGATTTTAAAATTCCACGTTCTCAATCAACATACTGATCTGCTCCCATATATTTCATAATTATAATAAACGCTGTTCTGCCTAGTGATTGTCATTGTTTTTCACCAAAATCAGGCCTACTTGAAATCACACCAAAATCACACCTTGGATGGCCACTGTAGCCTTGACCAGTGGTCTTTCTAGCTTTAATAACCTGGAATAAGCCTAAGTAGACCCTAATCCACATTGGAAGTAAAACAAATCAATGTTTATTTTTAACTTCTTCAGCTCTATGACTTTTCTATGACCTCTCATTTCCTTGGACCCAAAACTTCTCTTCCTCTAGAAATCAGTCTCCGCAAAGCATTAAAAAATCTTAGAGGCACAGAATTACTAAACAGAAGACTTTTCCTGTCATGTCAAATGCTGAATATCTTAGTAGCACTGCTGACAATGAACTGTGCATAAACAAAGAATTGCTGAATGTAGACCCTCCACATGGATGCTTTAGAGTTTTGTCACAGAACATGTCTTCATAAAATTCACATTGATCATAAGATTGTAGCAAAGCAATTACCAGATTTTTACACAAATAATATATCTGTTATACATGTTTGATTTTTTTTCAAATTGTGCAAATCCTTGCACATTAGTTTACTGTATGCACCATGCACGTTACACATATGTGCTTATTACTTGTGTGGGCATTTTATACATGAAAAATATGATATAGAGTGTGCTGAGCAATTGTAGCTGATCTGACCAACCTTGGTTTTGTGTTTGTTGTTAATCTCTTCCAGAAAGCATAAGAAACATTTCTAAATCTAAGTGCATTAATGAATTATGTGGGCCCAGACAGAATGATATTGGCTTTCCTCCATACTGTCCCAAAGGCTTGAAGAATCTCTTGAGGTAACTGGTGTAATATCACAGATGCTTTGAAAATTGATCCTACATTTATGAACCCAATATCTTCTATAGAGGATTCTGTGACACCTCTATTTGACTACAAATGGAAGCAGGTCCTTTGAAAAGCATTTTTATAAAACAACTCTTACAACTTACAGATATACCTTAAGACTAAACAAAACTGTCTGGGTCATTAGACCCGTATACCAACTGGATTTATCCCAAGGAAACAAGCAAAGTAGCACTTTCACCAAAGATTGCCGTGTAATAACAAAAAGTGTTGTAATTATTTTAGGCCCTGGTTCATGGGGATCCCATATACAACATTGTACTCAATAGGATTTTCTTCTTAATCTGAAAGTTTTGCTAAAGACTGTTCAGCAACATAGCAACACACAAGCCTCCAAAGACAGACAAACCTATGTGATGCATTGTTGTTAAGTGCCGTCGAGTTGGTTCCAACTCATAGCAATCCTGTATAGGTTTTTCAAGTAGCGGCTGGTGAGTTTAAAGCGCTGAACTTGTTATTCAAACCGACTGTGAGGTCCAGTGCATTATGCTGAAGCACCACACCACGACTTCATAATAAGATGTATTATCTAGGACTGAAACATGATCTCCCACACGGACCATTGATGACCTGATGCCTGACATAGTGGATTGGCCATTTAAATTCTCAAATGCCACTTGACTGTGTATTATGCAAAATACAAAGGTTTTACAGAAGAGTAAAATGATGTTGAAGACATGATTAAGTAAATATTAGGAAACTTTTGTATGTTCATTTTGCCTACATCAATGTAAACCATGTAGTTTTATGTTCTTGAAGAAGGAACAGACGTTCCTGAGAAGGCTGTGCTCTGACGTCTAGTCTTCTTGCTTTGCCTTGTGGGTTCTTACTTCAGATAGTGGAAGCAGTCAAAGCTACATACACGTAACTGTCCAGGATGTCATATTTGGAGTTTCTGGAGTATATGGACCCACATAGCTTTATAAATATACAGAAATTGATCATGTCAAAGGACATAGGATAGAAACCTACATTCCCACTCTTTGAATATAATTCCAAGTACATGTCTTGCTGCCAGAAGATCTTTTTTTTTTTTTCCTTTTTGTCTCTGGTTCCTTCAACTCGGGCTACTTGAAGCATTGTTGATAGACACAGCATTAGAATCATCTCTGTTGCTGTTGTTAAATGCCATTGAGTTAGTTCTGACTAATAGCAACCCTGTATAGAATTTACAAGGAGCAGCTGGTGGATTTGAACCACTGACCTTGCGAGCTGGTGTTTATGCTACAGTGCCACACCAGGACTCTGAATCACCTCTAGCAGTTGTTAAAATGAAGTTCCATGGACTTGCTCTAAAACTGCTGTTGTTAGTTGCTGTTGAATATTTTTATGAAAAATAATAAATTTCTGCAGAACCACTGCAAAACAATTGTACTGGGAGTCATTTTGGTGTTGCCCCCTTTGACAGAGTCACCCGGTGTGATCTTAATCCTCTGTGTCCTAGTACCACTGACTAGACAGTGTTAGGCTATCAATGTCTCTTTTAGTCTGTCTTCTTCTAGCATCCTGAAGTTGGAGAAAATACATTTCTGAGCTTTAAAGTCAAGCACTTGTGGTATCTCTTGTTATGGCAACACTAGGAAACTGGGTTTTATACTTCTGCTTTTCTTTATGTTTATTTCACTGCTGACATTTGTTTTTAGTTTTGTTGTGACGCCTTCTACTGCTACAGGTCTGCAGTGACTAGACAGCATTTCCTCTGTCTGTCTAACACATTCCATTCAGTTCCCAGCTCACTAACCTTGGTAAGAGATATGAAATTGGAGAGGATCAGTAGCATTCTACAATGTATTTATTTCCAACATGTCAAAATTATCTAAGTCATATTCCACTTATGATGCCTGTAGCTTCCCACGTACATACCTTAGGTTATATAAAAAATAAATAAATAAATAAATAAATATAACAAGTGACAGGTCAAGATTATCTTTTGCTTTTTATGTTAATACATCTAAAGAGAAAGATTTCTATAACTTCCAGAATGGAAAGTCTTTCCTATTTAGCTATTAAACCATTCATCCAAAACATTGTTTTTAGATGCTGTTGAGTCTGTTCCAATGACCGTATTCACAACAGAACAAAACACTCCCAGGTCCTGTGCCATCTCACAATCGTTGTTAAGCTTGAGACCATTGCTGCTGTTACTGTGCCAATTCATCTCATTGGGGGTGTTTGTCCTTTTCGCTGAACCTCCACTTTACCAAGCATGATGTTCTTCTCCCGGGACTGGTCCTTCCTGATAATATGTCTGAAATATAAGAGACGAAGTCTTACCATCCTGGCTTCTAAGATACATTCTAACTGTACTTCTTCCAACACAGATTTTTTTGTCTTCTAGTACTGCATAACTCAAATGAATCAGTTCTTCTATGATCTTCCTTAGACAGTGTTCAACTTTCACATGCATTTGAAATTACTGAAAATACCATGGCTTGGGTCAGGCACACCTTTGTCCTAAAACTGATATCCTTGTTCTTGAACACTTTAGAGAGACTTTGTGCAGCAGATTTGCCTAATGCAATAATACATTGTTTGATTTCTTGACTGCTGCTTCTATGAGTGTTGATAGTGGATCCAAGCAAAATGAAGTCTTTGCCATCTTCATTCTTTTCTCCATCTATCATGATGTTATTTATTGGTCCAGTGGTGAGGATTTTTGTTTTCATTGCCTTGAGATGCAACCCATACTGAAGGCTGCGTTTTTTGATCTTCATCAGTAATTACCTTTTTTTCACTTTCAGCAAGCAAGGTTATATTATCTGCATATTGTAGGTTGTTAATGCATCTGCCTCCAATCTTGATGCCATATTCTTCTTCATATAATCTAGTTTTCCAGATTATTTGCTCAGCATACAGACTGAATAAATGGTGAAAGTACACAACTCTGGTGCACATCTTTCTTGATTTTAAACCATTCAAGTGCTCCCTTTTTCTATTCTAACGACTGCCTCAGTTTGTTGTTGTTGTTTAGTGCAGTTGAGTCATTTCTGATTCATAGCGACCCTATATAGTGTTTCCAAGGAGCAGCTGGTGAGATTGAACCACCTGCCTTGTAGTTCAAAATGACCTTTCGGTCCAGTGCTTATCCTACAATGCCACAACAGGATAAGACTAGAAATCTGAATTTAGGCTACAGTATCTAGGTGCTGTGGGATAATGCATCAGACTGCAAAGTCATTTGAACTGCAAGGTGGTGGTTCAAGCTCACCAGCTGCTCCTTGGAACCCCTATACAGGGTTGCAATGGGTTAGAATTGACACCATGGAACTTAACAACACCAATCTAGGGGAAGGCTTTCTTTCTCAGTCCGCCCTGGACAAGGAAAGTCTTTGTCTCTTCCATGCTTCTGGATAACCTTCATGTGACTTGGCATATGTCTTCCCCATCTCTGCTTCTTTCTGTTGCTTATTTAGGACACACCCTACACCAATCCTGCTTCATTAATTTAACAGAGAGAACCCATTCCCAAACGGGATTGTAATCACAAACTTGTTGTTATTGCTAAATTCCAATGACCCTGCATAGGGTTTCTGAGGAGCATTTGGTGAGTTTGAACTATAACTTTGAGGTTCATACCGACCTTTTGGTCCATATAGCGACATACCAGGACTCCACAGATGCAAGAATTTACAACAAATATTTTTGAGGAAGACAATTCAACCCATAGCAGACTTGAAGTGTAAATTTTCACCAAGTCTGGCTGATGATTCTGTAAGTAGAGCTATCTGAGGTGGTGGGGGAGGGGGAGCAGCTTGGGGAGAGGGTAATTAGAGGAATATACTGAAATTAGAGACTGACTTTTATTCCCCTTGTTTTATGGGGGATGACTGCATTGGAACACTTGAGTTTGACTGAGATGAATAAAGGCCCTCTCAGACTTGCAGATTCCCCTGAAGGCTCTTGACATCACTTGCAAAGCACTTGCATTCTGTGAGCTGTGTCTTGTTGACCTCTGACCAAATAGAAAAGTCTAGTTCCTGAGAGAATTCTGAACTAGCTATTCATTTGTAAGAAAGTTAAAATACAAGTCTAGGAAATTAATTTGAATTAGTCATTCATTCAGGAAATTTGAATTGTTTTGATGCCCCCTGAATACTATATTTGTAGTCCTGGTGTGGCACTGTGGAATAAAGCACTGTACCACATGGTTGGATTGAACCACAAGGTTGGCAGTTCAAACTCACCAGCCGCTCCTTGGAAACCCTATACAGGGTCACTATGAGTCAGAACGGCTCAACAGCACTTAACAACAATGACTACTATTTACTAAATCGATATTCTATATCTATTTTTTAATGGGAGGAATATTAAGAAGAATCAAATATGCAGTCAGAGAAAATCCCAAGAAGTTTTAGGTTTTTAAAAATGTATGTATTTGTTAAGAAATGAATAGTTTCAATTTTTAAGAACAGGAGGAATATGTGGCATCTCTGTGTGTTAGAGAAAGCTTCCATATGACTGTGTTGACTATACAAGGGAATGTAAAAAAGTTAGTAGGAAAATTAAATGAAAAGATAATGCTCTTTTCCACAAACTTTTTGAAGCCCCATTGTATTTTCTAGGAAGCAGAATCCCCTGACCAATAACTAACCACCTGCCTTGACCTGAATCATTTAAGAGTTTCAGCTAGGTTACCTCCATCACATCTTCTTCTATTGTAGGATAGCTACTTCCCAGCCAAATTGTGAGAATGGGACAGGTATGGGCAGGGTGGCTATGGATGGGAACCAACTCCACAGCTCCTAACAGAGTAATCCAACAGCAAGCGTGAGGTCCCAGTTCTCCAAACATAGAGGTATCATGTGCTTCATTATCTTTCCCAGGAATTTCTTCTCCTCTTAATGTTGACTTCTAGTCATTGAGATTTTTTGTCTAATACAATTCCCTAAGTTTCCTTTTTTTTTTTTTCCTAGTTGGAGTTTGATATCACAAGTGTGATATTATTTCTCTGCTTCTTAAATTTTATTTAGACAGAACAAAGCAGCCTCCCTTATTGGAACTAATCTTTTCAGATCTCTTGAAATGGGAAAAGGGAGTGTACATTTTACTTCCTCCAGGACTTCACCCAATTTTCAAACTTAGACAGTGTAAGCCCTGTTCATTGTAATACTAAAGTATAAAACCCAGGCATCCCAGATAAAATAACATTTTAAAACTTCAGACAGAAAAATGAATATAAGAGCTTTTAAGAAATTTATCCTTCCTTGCATACTTAGTCATAAAAGGTCTTTTTATATCAGATAAATGTCAAATAATCAAAAAGAATGTTTATCTACTTTTTTCTTTTAAAAAGTTGTTTTGAAATGGAGAAGAATGGTAGTTTCCAAATAACTAGAATGTGATTGGTGTGGCGCTGTGGACTAATGTGCCAGACTGCAAAGCCATTTGAACTGCAAGGTCGGTGGTTCAAACTTACCAGCTGCTCCTCGGCAAACCTATACAGGGTCGCTATGGGTCAAAACCAACTCGACAACACTTAACAACAATGACAAACCCTCTTACAGATGTTCTTGTACCAGAAGAACCCTATGCATTTATTATATTAAATGGAATGCATGCTCTGTAAACTTCCACCACATTACAATTAAAATTTTGTTAATAAAAGGAATTCAAAAGGCCAGCTGGTTTTAAATCTAAGGAATATTGTCTTGAGACATACTAGAAGGGAATATTTATTTGTTTAAAGTATGAACAATAAGATTATTTCTGGTTTCTAGAACATATGGATACTTTAAATATGCCATGCAACTGAGATTGGCTGACTGAAGTCAAATATCTATATGGAAAATGAGCCAAGCCAATTATACTAGAAAATGTTTGTTAATTGTAGATTAATTCTGCTTTCAGAATAGTAGAGCAATGTGCTAGAAAACAAAAACATTACTGGGAATCAATAGTCTGTCTACCAAAATAGAATACATTTTAAATTCTTAAGTACTTTTTCCATGATAATATATAAAAGCGTGAAAAGAAAATATAGCCAATGTCCATAGTTCATTGTACTTTTATTGTTATTGTCAATTAAAACGGAACAAATCATATATTTTTATAATTCATAATTATACATTTGTTGTTGTGAAGTGCCATTGAATTGGTTCTGACCCATAGCGACCCTGTGTAGAGTTTCCGAGGAGAAGCTGGTGAGTTTGAACCACCAACCTTGTAGATTAAACCAATTTTGCAGTCCAGCGCATTAACCCACAACACCACACAAGGACATAAACACCCAAATCCTCCTTTTAAAAAAATAACTGTTCTGCAATGTTTTATTGAGACCAACTCTCCCTTTCTGAGATAAGTCTTGACTATCTCTGATGCACTAGGAAAATGTTTTTCAGGTTGAGTGGATTCCAACATAGTGACCTTATGTAGCGTTTCTGTGTCTATAAATATTAACAGGAACAGACAGCCCTATCTGTCCCCAGAGGAGCTGCTGGTGAGTTTGAACCACTGACCTTGTAGTTAGCAGCCCAATGCCTAACCCACAACACCACCAGGGCTCATGTGAATGTATGTAATAGAAGTGTAAACAGGTACACCCTCCACTAGTTGTCCTTGATTTCTGTCAGGCTGTATCTTTTAAGTACCTGGTACATCTTTTTCTGAGTTTGTACAAAAAGCACTCACAGAGCAAGTAAAGCCCGCCACTCTGCCTTGTGCTCTGGCTCTTGATTCAGCTGCTGTTTCTCCTCTGCCACTCCTCTGGTATCACACTTCTGACCCTGGGTTGAGGGGGTCCAAAGCACAGAGATCTTGAGGTTCAAAGCATCTCCACTGCAGGTTCTTATTTATTGGCAGTGAGATTCCTCATTCTTATTTCTGAGATGGCTAATTGTATATATGTTAGAGTTCTAAATTTTCACAATCACCATGAACTCTGTTAACCACTCAGAACTGAAACATATCTTCCTATCAGTATCTTCTCCCACCTTTTCTTACTTAGATCCATCAGAAAAAGAGTTGTTTAGAGGGAGTTACAAAGACTAAAGATAGAAGAGAAATTCAATAATTCACTATATCACAGTTGTCTTTGTTAAATTAGTATATAGGGTGTGTTTTAAGTCTATTTCTTTAGAGATATAAAAGAGATTACACAAGCAAATGAAAGAAGTAAGACAGTGGGAAGAGAGATGGCAAACCACATGAAGATGCCCAGGAGCAAAAGCTCAGAAGAGACAAGGACCTTCCTCTAGCTCCAACAGACAGGGAAAGCCTTTCCCTAGAGTCTACACCCTGAAGTCATATTTATAGCTTCCTAAATTTTGAGAAATTAAATTTCTGTTTTTAACGTCATCCGCTTGTGATATTTGGAGTACTGTGGATCTGTAAGGTAAACACTGGACAGAAAACCACAATTTACTCCATTGGGTGAAAGCTGAGACTTTTTATTCCCATGAAAGTTTGCAGTCTTGGAAACCCTATACAGGGTTGTTATGAGTCATAACCAACTCAATGGCATGTAACAATAACAACAACATTTGTGGTATTGTTCTTATAGCCACACTAGAAAACTAAGACAGGCTCCAAGTTTCTCCTTTGGTTGTCTACTGTATACTTGTATTAAACCCAACTCCTCCATGGAGATTGGGTGGGGCCCCTGTGCCCCATCAAATGTTGCCTTTGATGTTATTTGCCCTGGAACTCTTTGCCTCTATATTTATGGTTAATAACATGCTGGAGTAGACCATTTTTCTTGTAACTACGTTATTGGAATCAGCCCAGGTTAATAGGATTCTTGCATGCTTTTAATTAAAAGGTTTTGTAATGTTTTATTCTGCTTTTCTGTTTCATTTTAGTCACTTCTGGATTTCTTCCCCTTTTCACTCAGTGCTCACCGTCATTAATGTTAGAAGAATTCTTGTCTTTTATTATTGACTCATGGAATGGGATGCAAAATTTCTAGAATTTTCCAAATGTGAATTCTATGAGCAAAAAGGAAACAAGTTTTATTTTATGAAATAAAGGTATATTTATTATGCATTAAGTAGTCCTGGTATGGAGCTGCAGGATAATGCACTGGACCACAAGGTCAGTTTGAGCCACAAGGTCAGCAGTTCAAACCCACCAGCTTCTCCTCTGAAACCCTATACAGGGTGGCAAGGCATTGGAACCGACTCAGTGACACGTAACAACAGCATTATGCAATAACAGGTGCAATGTGTTAGGCAATAAATCTAGGTGCTTAACTACAGTTGGGTTTTCTAAGAGTGAAAAGCAGCTTTGTATTTATGCTGAGTTATTTATTTTACATAGCAAACACTTGTTGCTAAGTTTGTTTGTTGTTGTTAAGTGCCATTGAGCCAGTTCCGACTCACAGTGACCCTGTATAGGATTTCTGAGGAGCAGCTGGTCAGTCTGAACCATCTACATTACATTTCAAATCAACCTTATGATGGAGGGCTTACCCTACAGCACCACACCAGGACTCCTATATAGCATGTAATAGCACCAGGCTCTCAGGACTCTACAAATACTGGCTCACTTAACCCTAATGATACTATGAGATAATTATTAATTTTATCCACATTTTATAATATAGTAATGAAACAGAGAGGTTAAATTACTTGCCTGTGGTTACACAGCTTTTAAGTGACTGGACTTAGATTCAGTTCCAGGTGGTCCCTTGCTCCAAAATTCATGTGCTTCCTTTCCTATAGAAATTAAACAAGAAATGAAGGAAGAGAGAGCAAAGAGAAGAGATGAAGGAGTAAGGAGATACAGATTGAGAGAATAAATCATAAATGTTAATCATGTCTTTTAAATCTCTACCATCATATTGATTTATTTTATTTAATGGCATATGCTTAAGTGTGGTGCTGTGGGTTAATGCACCAGATTGCAAAGTCATTTGAACTGCTAAATTGGTGGTTTAAGCTCACCAGCTGCTCCTCAAAAACCCTATACAGGGTCACTATGGGTCGGAACTGACTCAATGGCACTTAACAACAATGACTTAAAGTATTAACATTTAAAAATGTTTTCAATGTAATCTAATATATACTGTAAGGTGAACTGTATTTATTTCTTTGAAAGCAGTGAAATAATTAAAATCTGACTTTTTTAATCAAATATTTAAAATTGTTAAGTAAACGATGATTGCTGGGGAATAAAGTCATTATTTCATAATTTTTTTAGGATATTCAGAAGCTTCTCAAAAACTGGCTAAAGAAAAAAATATGCATATTAGAAAACAGGTTCGCTTTCAACTATGTCCCTAAAAAATGAAACAGAAGTTTTAAAATGTAGGCTAAGTAACCGAGTGTTAGCTTTTATAATAATAGTTTCAATGGATATTAGAGAGATGTTCAGTGGTGTGTCTTCTAGCTAATAAACTTCTCCTGGATCATAACCTATTGACACTGGATATTTTTAAACATCTGGTTATAAAACATATTACAAAATGGGAGGTGGATTTTAACTTTGCAAGCCTGTGTTGTGGAGTCTAGAAAGTGATGCTAGGGTTTACAGCGAAGTAAAGCTGGAATGGTGGGATCCAAGGGATGATTCTGTGAGTTTGTGGAATGAATACAGGAGAGGCGGAAATTAAGAATGTTCACCTAACAAATCTAATGATTCACAATGCCGCATACCGAAACATTCATTTGGTTGATTGAATTTACTAATAAATTGATTGATAAGTATAAACATCTATACTTTGAATTAAAAAAATGCATCAACATTTCAGACCTTGGTTCACATAATACTCAAATCTGCTCTCAAGGGCACATTTCCATTGTTTGTTTGGTACTTGGATGCATTATTCCTTTATGATGGTTTAAGAACTTTGTGTCTTGGCTCCACTAAGAGTATCTCAAAACAGTTCTCTGTTATATAAACACTCTTCCCTAAATTTTTTCCCTTCGTTTTAGTTACTCTCTTTGTTCCGATAATTCTTACCACATGAAGAAAAACATTCAAACACTTTATTTATTTAGGAGAATGGAGGCTCTTATTCTGGTCTTTCTTTTGATGGTGCTCATCACAATAAGAAACTTGTATTATTTCAATAAAGGTTTTATGATAAATAAAATTATATTCCAACTCTATAACTCTAAAGGAGAAAGAACGGTCACTTTGTGACTACTTACATATTGTTTTAGCTGATTTTATTTTTTTAGATTAGTTTTAGGTTTGCAGAAAAACTGTGCTGAAAATACATTTCCCATGTAGCGACTCTCTCCATTGCCCCAACAGTGTTTCCACTATTATTATCATCTTGCATTAATGTGGTACATTTGTTACAGTTGATGAACCAATTTCAATACTTTATCATCAACTAAAGACCATAGTTTGCATTAGAGTTTGGAGTCCTGGTGTGGCACTGAAGGATAAGTACTGGACTGCAAGGCTAGTTTGAACCGTAAGGTCAGAGGTTCAAACTCACCAGCTGCTCCTTGGAAGCGCTATACTGGGTTGCTATGAATTGGAACCAATGCAACAGCATTCTACAACAACAACAAAAGACCATGGTTTACATTAGTGTTTATGTTATGCATTCTAGGGGTTTAGACAAATGCAGGTAGATACTGGTGGTTATATGTCTAGCATTATAAATTATACAAAATAATTTCACTGTTCTAAAAATTCCATGTTCCACCTATTCATCCTTCCTTCCCCACATAAACCCTAACAACCAGATACTTTACTGTCTGCTTTTGTCTTTCCCAGATGTTGTATAGTTAGAATCATAGAGTATGCACCCTGTAAGATTGGCTTCCTTCACATATTAATATATATTTAAGTTTCCTCCAGGCCTTTTTTGCCTTGATAATTCATTTCTTTTTTTCCTTTTAACTATTCAATATTCTATTGTATATCACAGTTTATTTACCTATTCATCTAGTGAAGAATGTCTTGATTGCTTCCAATTTTGGGAAATTATGGAACATTCATGAGCAATTTTCTATGTAGACATAAACTTTCAACTCATTTTGGTAAATATGAAAAAGTTCAATCACTGGAACATTTGGTAAGCCTGTATTTTGCTTTTTGAAAAAACTCCCTAATTTTATTTCTAAGTGCTTATGTCGTTTTGCATTCCCATGAGAAACAAATGAAAGTTCCTGTTGCTCTTCCTCTTCCTAAGCATTTTAGTTTTTGTCACTAAATTGTGAGTGTTTTGCATTTTAGTCATTCTAATAGGTGTATGAAGTCCTGGTGTGGCACTTTGGGTTAATGCACCAGACTTCAAAGCCATTTGAACTTTAAAATTGGAGGTTCAAGCTCACCAACTGCTTCTTGGAAACCCTATACAGGGTCACTATGGGTCAGAATCGAGTCCACGGCAATTAACAACAACAACAATAGGTGTATGGGGTACTGGTATGGTACTGTAGAATAAGCACTGGACTATTAACTGCAGGGTCGGCAGTGCAACCCACCAGCTGTTCCTTGGAAACCCTCTAGAGGCTTGCTATGAGTCAGAACAGATTTGATGGCCCTTAACAACAGCAGCAACAGCAAGAGGTGTATAGTGGTACTTCATTATTACCTTATCATCTTACTTTGATTCCTCCTCTAATGGTTCCTGAGTTACTTAAATCAACAGAATATAAGCTCCAAGAGGGTATACAATAGGCTCTCCAAAATGTTCTCTGAATGAATGAATAAAATACATCCTAAAAAATGTTATCTAAAGGAAAATTGCAAAAATTTCATATAGAAAGAAATATATAAAAGAACTAATTCTAATGAATTAAGAAAAGGTAGTTTTATAAATAGGATGATTTCTTAGAAAGGCTTTAACATACATATACTTTAAATATACTGAAGTTTTTCTGTTTTGTATTTGCTTATACAGAAGTTTTCTAGTTACATGGGAACAGTCTGCTCTAATAACTTTCCCCCCTAAATTTTAGTTATTGCATTGTTGTTGAGGATATACACAGAAAAACACAACACATAAGTTTACCATTTCTGTATCTTCAGTGAAGTGACATTACATTCTTTAAGTAGTACAACCAGTCTAATAACTTTTAATCACCTATAAATCCACGGAAGTATGTAAATTTTGGTAGCTGTTCCCAAAAGTTTGAATTCAAAACAAATCTACTTCATTACAAAATGCATACTCTGACTACTTCCTTCTGCTGAATACTCAAGTAGTATTTAAAAAATTTAAAGGGCTCTTTCTACAAAGGTCACAGTTTTCTTAGAGTTTCTAATTTTAACATTTGGGTGTTCCCCAACCTAAAATTTGTTCTAGCTTTGAAAATATATCTTTAAATCAAAAACATCATACTGATGTGGAGAGATGGAGCAGTTGGGGACTTTAGACACACAGAGGGAGAGGGACTGTGTGCTGACAACGACCATCCCGCGTCCAGGCTTGTGTTTTGCATTTTAATCATTCTAATAGGTGTATGGAGTCCTGGTGTGGTTGGCTGATGATGCATGGAGGGGATTGTAACCATAGCAATGAAATGATATACAATAAGATGAATGTAAAACTAATGTTCTCCCATGTAAACCATCACATAATTCACAATAAAACATTAAAAAAAAACTTATCATGAATCTTGCAAATTGGATATCATGTGTTACTCATACGCTTAATTTTACTTTAATCTTTCATTTTGCTTTCTAGGTTGGATCTTTAGGGAACCTCTACTGCAATCACCATAAGTTTGTACCAACTCATTTTCCCTTCTGTCAGCATCCATGTTAGCTGAGCACAGTTGTCTTGGCGAGTCTAGTTAGCAAGTAAGATCTGTTTTCTGTTGGGAGGACCCAAATCCATGCTCTCCTGGCTTAGAAGCTCTGTTGTGAAATGCAGTAAACTAGCCAAGGGAAAACAATGGCCTTACTGGGTTGAGAAATACTTTCAAAAGGGGTATTTAAGGGAGGTGAAAAAGATGTGGGTTGGAGGTATATGATTGATGCTGGCAAGACTCTGGAGCTCTCCTGGATCACAAGCTGTATTGTGAAATGCCAAATTATGGCAGTGGCCATATTCATTGGAGAAATACCTTCAAAAGGAAGATCTGTGGGAGGTGAAGAAGACATAGGCTGAGGTGATGCGGTAGATGCTGAAGGACTCTGTGCTCTGCTGTCACCTCTTCCCGCTCCTTTTACATGTCTCCCACTCTCCTCCTGACTCACTGAGTGGGATTACATCTGTTCCTTTTCTACTTCTCTCTCTCTCTCTCTTTTTCCTTTCTATTTTCAGACATCAAAGAAACACACCAAATTAACTTTACCTTCAACATACAGAGTTCTGGTAACAGCTTTATGTTAAGGGGCCATTTGTTTCAGTATAAATTTCAGAATTCACTATAAGCATGATTTAAAAATTATTATATGACATCAATTTGTCTAATTTTGTCAGCATCAAATCATAAATCACATGTATCTGCTCTCTTTTAAAAAAAATGTTTTATTATGGAATATGTGATAGTTTACAAGGGAGAACATTAGTTTTACATTCAACACATGTATCTGCTCTTGTTTGCAGCAAATTCATGAAACAAAAGGAACATTCATTACAACTACTCAATATTACTTTTTATTTCCTTGGGTGGGGCAGGGGAGTTATTGCTCCAGAGATTTCTGTATTAATATAAAAAGAGGGGAAGAGTAGACTTCTAACTGGTCATTTGATTTTCTCTTTGTGGGAAGCAGATCAAAGTGATCACCTTCAGGTCAAGTCCAGCCCTTTCTTTGAGTATTTAGTTGTGTCTTGGTGTGGCACCTTAGGGTAACCACACATGACTTCAAGGTTGGTTAGAACTGTAAGGTTGGCAGTTCACATCCACCAACCAGGCCTTGGAAACACTGTCCAGGGTCGCCATGGGTTGGAATTGACTCAATGGCACACAACAACAACCATAAATATCTTTACAGAGTCTTAATGGTGCATATGGCTGAGCACTTGGGCACTAAATGAAAGACTGGAAGTGTGAGTCCATCAAGAGATACCACAGAGGCAAGGTCCGTTGGCCTATGTGCAGAAAATCAGCCATTTGAACCTTACAAAGCACAGCTGAACGCTTAAACACACGCGTTCCTCACAGGTCAGAGGTCATTTCACAGCAACTGGTTTTGTCTTATGCTAATAAACCTAACTCACAAGGGTAAATATCTTCTGAAAGATTTCCAAATCAAAATATTAGTTAATACTGATAATTCACTTTACTACAAGAAACTAAGCATTGAAGTGCCAAATCTACTGCATTCCTCGTTGTTGTTGTTAGATGCTATTAAATTAGCTATGACTCACGAATAACATCTCCAACTTTATGTATAATAGAATGAAAAGTTGCACAGTCCTGTGACTCCTTGCAATAGTTGGCAATGTTGGGGCCCACTGTTGTTGCAGCTTCTGTGCCAAGCCATCTCATAGATGGTCTTCCTCTTTTTCACTAACCCTCTACTTAACTGGTGTGGCACTGTGGGTTAATGTGCAGGACTGTAAGGTCGAGTGTAACCTCAAGGTTGGCGGTTCAAGCTCACTAGCCGCTCCTCAGGAATCCTATACAGGGTCACTGTGAGTTAGAACAGACTTGATGGCACTTAACAACAACTTTAACAAACAACTTATTTTTCTACTGAGATTGGTCCCTCCTGATGATGTGCCCAAAGTGAACAAGATGCAGTTTCTTTCCTAACTTCTAAGGAACTTTCTGGTTGTACTTCCTCCAAGCCAGAGGTAAAAAGTTCTAGCAGTTCATGGGATATTACATATTCTTCTCCAGAAGTACAATTCAAATAACTCAATTCTTTTTGGTCTTCCTTTTTCATTGTCCAGCTTTCCCATGCATGTGAGGTGATTGAAAAAGCCATGGCTGGTCAAGCATACCTCAGTTAGCTAAGTGACATCTTTGCCTTTTAAGATTTAAAGAGAATCTTTTGCAACCGATTTACCCAATGCGATATATCATTTGGTTTCTTGATTGCTATTTTTATGGATCTAAGTAAAATCAAATGTTTGGTAACTTCAGCATCTTTTCCATTTATCATGATGTTTTTTATAGGCTAAATTGTGAGGATTTTTTTCCTTTACGTTTAGGTTTGTTGTTGTTTCTGTTACATGACATCAGGTTGATTCTGACTCATAGCGACCCTGTACAGGGTTTCCAAGGAGCAGCTGGTGGGCTTGAACTGCTGACATTGTGGTTCAAAATCCAGTGCTTATCCTACAGTGCCACACTAGGAGTTCTACATTCAGGTGTAATCCATACTAAAGGCTGTAGTCTTTAGCCTTCATCAGTAAGTGCTTCACATTTCTTAATCTTCAATATGTAATATTGTGTCATTTACATACCTCAAGTTAATGAGTCTTCCTCCAATCTTTATGCTGCCTTCTTTTATATAGTCCAGTTTCTGGGATCACTTGCCCAGCATACAGACAGAATACGTAAGGTGAAAAGATACAGCCCTGCAGAAAACCTTTTCAGTTTTTAAACCACCCAGTATCTTCATATTCTGTTCAAACTATTGTCTCTTGATATTTTAGGAGTTCTGTATAAGCACAGCAATTATTTTTAAATTCCCATTTTTATTAATGTTGTTTATAATTTGTTATGATGCACACAGTGGATGCCTTCATGTAGCCAATAAAACACAGGTGGATATCTCACCGATATTCTCTGGCAAGATCCTTCTGACATCAGCAATGAATGATAGCCCTCGTTCCATCTCCTCTTCTGAATATGACTTGAATTTCTGTTGATGTGTAGCTTTCCTTAGGTGCCATTAAAGTGCATGCACCACTTTTTAAAACCACTCAAGCATCCATTTAAACTCAGATTACCATGATGAAACGAAGTCACAAAATTTTATAAAGTCATACTGTCTTCTGGCATGTTTCAGCTTAAAACAATTCTTCAGTGAGAATGTCTTTTCTGGATAATATGTAGAATATTTCATATAAGATTCAAATGAAACGGAGGAGGTTATTTATAACTTAATCTTATTTTGCAGCATTTTGGGTGTCATTTCCCACGAACTGTCTTTATCAGAAACCATAGCCATGTATGTCAATGTGTATGTGTGCATGTGTTGTCTGTGTGTCCGTGTTCTTATATACTTGGGGAAAGGGATGAAGGTAGAGAACAGATCCAAAGTGACCTTTTCAGAGCAGGTCTAACCTAATATGAATTCAATATAAACACACATATGCTAACATGTTGGTAGCAAGTTGTGAACCAATACAGGTGTAAATCTTGTATAAACTAATGACTTTTCAGAGCAATGTTCTGAGAAATTGAAGAGGATTTATATGAGGGAAGTCAAAAAGTATTATTACTAGGGTTCCAGTGGATATGTGTGTGGGTTTATTCCAAACAAAACATATTTAAACACATTTCTATGATTAGTGGATGGCTGCAGACAGGCTCTCTAAGGAGTACACTTGTCTTAGTCTCATTAGGATGCCTTCAGAAAGAACTCCAATCAAAACAGAGGCTTTGAAGGGATCTGTTGGGCCAGTTAAGTTCAAAGCAGAGAGGTCAGCTCCGAAGGCTATGATGACTGTGTCTTTGGATTCCAAAGGAATCATCTTGATAGATTTTCTTTAAGGATCACAGAATGATCAGAGGTGCTTTTAGACAAAAATTTTAAGAAAATTGATCTTAGTGAGGAAAACACTGGGAAAGTTGCCTAGAGGGATATTTTCCATAACAACAATACACCTGCTTATTCTTCGTGATTAACAAGGGTTGTCCTGTGACGATTAAATTAAGAAATCTTCCCTATCCAGCCTACAGCCCCGATCTTGTTCCTTAAACTCAAAGAACATTGAAAAGGAACATGATTTGAGTTCTTTTGAGAATGCCAAAACTGCCATTTTGACGTAGTGTAAATTGAAGAGAGCAGAATTCTTTGGGGTAAGGACTGTTGTTATTGTTGTTAAGTGCCATCAAGTCAGTTCTGATCCATGGAGACCTGGTACAGGATGTCCAAGGAGCAGCTAGTGGTTTTTAACCACCAACCTTACAGTTAGCTGTCCATTGCTTATCCTATAATGGCACACCAGGACTCCTCAGGGAAGGGTTAGAGATGGAAACACTGCCTTGAGAAGTGCATAGACCTCTATGGAGGGTGTACTGAGAAACAATAGCTTCATGTTTTGATATTTCTGTTTAATAAATGTTTCTATGATTTTGTCACAATGCTTTTTGACTTACCCTCATATATCCATTGGCTTGTAGTTACTGTTTTCAAAGAATTCTGCATTCTGATGCTTTCTATGCCACATAAGTCAATCAGAAGTACTATATATGGGGAATCATTAAATGAAGGAGAATTGAATTATATAATAGCTTCTATTTCAAAAATTTCAGTTTAGCAACAAGTAGTCATCATATACAGAGTCCTGGTGTGTCACTGTGGGTTAATGCACCAGACTGCAAAGCTGTTTGAACTACAAGGTTGGCGGTTCAACTCACCAGTCACTCCTCAGAAACCCTACACAGGGTCACTATGGGTCGGAACCGACACCCCGACATTTAACCACAACAAAGTCATAACATATGAATTTTAAAGAGCCCTGGTATGGCACTGTAGGATAATAACTGGACAGCTAGCCACAAGATTAGTGGTTCAAACCCACCAGCCACTCTTGGAAATGCCCTACAGGGTCAGTATGGATCAGAATCAATTAGATGACACATAACAACAACAACAAATTAATTTAGAAATAAACTAGAGAAAAATTTCTAATTTTCCTTTGATTCAAACTTGAAATTATTTTAATGTTACTCTACACCCCTTGATCAAAATTCATAATGCTTGTTTGCTATTTTCATTGCCTTATGGTTAGAAATGCTTTCATTGTTATTTTTCCTTGTTCTTTTTACCTGCTTAATATCAAAATGGGATACTTTGAAACCAAACACCACAATGCAAAATCAAATTAAATGATTCCAAGAATACAATAAGCTTTAGAAATACTTTAGTAGTCTACATAAATCAGTGGCATTTCCTTTACCTAATCCTTAAAGTTAATTATTTACAGGATATAATTTGAGAAGTAAAACTAATAATATATTATACAGCCTGTGGGACACATAAAATGGAAAATATTAACAGTATTAATATGTCGTTGCTGTTGTTAGGTGCCATCGAGTTGGTACTACTCATAGCAACCTTATGCACAGCAGAACGAAACACTGCCTGATCCTGGGCCAACCTCACTATCATTGTGAGCCCATTGATGTTGCCATTTTGCTAATCAATCTCGCTGGGGGTCTTCCTCTTTTTCTCTGACCTTGAACCCTACCAAACATGATATCCTTCTCCAGTGACTGGTCCCTCCTGACAATGTGTCCAAAATATGAGACAGAAAGTTTGGCCATCTTGGCCTCCAAGAAGCACTCTGGCTGCACTTCTTCCAACACAGACCTGTTTGTTCTTTTGGCAGCCCAAAGCACTTTCAATATTCTCCTCAAACACCATATCACAAATGCATCAGTTCTTCTATGATCTTCCTCATTCACTGTCCAGCTTTCGCATGCATATGAGGTTATTGAAAATACCATGGCTTGGGTCAGGTACACCTTAGGCATCAAGCTGACATCTTTGTTCTTCAACATTTGAAAAAGTTCCTGTGCAGCAGATTTGCCTAATGCAAT
>NW_006408531.1:20297402-20319957 GCF_000296735.1 Chrysochloris asiatica
ATCTGCATATTGCAGGTTGCTAATGAGTCTTCCTCCAATCCTGATGCCACGTTTTTCTTCATAGAACCCAGCTTCTCACATTATTTGCTCAGCATACAGGTTGAATAAGTGTGGTGAAAGAATACAACCCTGCAGCACACCTTTCTTAATTTTAAATCATTCAGTGTTCCCACGTTCTGTTCCAACAATTGCATCTTGGTCCATTTACAGATTCCTCATGAACACAATTAAGTGTTACGGAATACTCATACTTTGCAATGTTGTGCATAGCGTGTCATGATCCACACAATTGAAACTGGAAACTGAGTATTAATATAGATCTAACAAATTACTACTCCAGTGAAAGCAAAACAGTTTAATATCAAAATTCCTCAGTTTGCATCCTAATACAAATTCATTCACAGTCCCAAATTGTCTTTCAAAGAGAAGCATAATTTGAAGAGTACTATCTAGAGAACCTTGGGCTTGAGGATAATATCACTGCATTCACAGTGTTTCCTCTCAACATAGTCATATAAACTAAAATTTGGTGTTAGAGATTGCATTGTTTCCCCGCTCCCTCCTCCCCACCCTTCCCCCCCACACCACCACACACACACAGTATATGTTGTAAATCCTAACCCCAATACATGTGGCTATAATCTCATCTGGGAGTAGGTTTTTATTATGTTATTGAGGTTCTTATTAGCAGAGTCCATCAATTTTGAGATATAAAAGGAGCCGTATAGGCAAAGAAGCAGGATAAAGGAGGAAGACAGATGCTGTATGAAGATTGCCAAGGAACCCAGGAATAGAAGATGAAAGGAGAATTCCCACTGAGCCAACAGACGGAGAAAGCCTTTCCTAGAGCTGGTATTCTGAATTTGGACTCTTAACTGTGAGAAAATAAATTTGTTTGTTAAAGCTGTCCACTTGGGATAGTTCTGCTCTATAGAGATAACAAACTAAGGTATTTGGTAAAAGTAACAATGAACTTGAAATATCAAGGATCAGGGAGACACCAACTAGAATAACTGTTCAGAGAACAAGAAGCCAGACATTGTTATGATTTTTTGTTTGGAAGAATTTAAGTAGTTGATTTTGAGTGCCAACTGGTATTCAATTTCTGAGCAACCTCAATTTCTTGATGATAAAAATGCACTATATTCTCACCTTCTCTACGTATACCATCATTATTATTAGAGTAATCCAATATCAAAATGAGGAGTCCATCATGGAGCTAAAGAAACCTGGTAGTGTAATGGCTTCAGAGCTGGACTGCTAACCGAAAGCTCAGCAGTTCGAACCTATCCATTGCTCTGAGTGACAAGGATGAGACTTTTGGCTCCTGTAACAATTTATAGCCTCTGGAGCACTACACACAGTCACTGGGAGTTAGAATCAACGTGGTGGCGCACAACCACCGCCACCACCATGGAGTTAGTAATGCATCACAGTATCTTGTTTATGTACAAAGATACTGTATTTGCTGAAAGAATGTTTAAATGATTACAAAATTATCATTATTTTTATTGAATGTGAGGTGAGAGCAAGAGAAAGTATGTAATTAAAAAGGGATTAACCAAAATTCTAGGTTGGGCATTGTAGCCACTGACTCAGTGTTAACTTGAACCAGTCACCTATCTACACAAGTGGCATAGTTTATAGACTGAAGTGAAGAAATTCTTGGTATTAGAACATTGTGGTGAGCACTTGCATAAATACTTTTCTTTGAACTCCCTAGAAGACAGGATCTTTATAAATATTTAGCAATATTATTGTACCTTAGGTAAAAGTAGGCAGAAATTTTATTATATCCCATAGGAGAAACTAATTTCAGACACTATTACTAGTTCATACCAAATCTCTTTGTATTGACTTGTCACTGATCTTTCTCTCTCTCCATGTCCCCCTACCTCCACATTTGCAGTTGATGAATGTGGAAATATAAATAAGCCTCATTAACAAGGGTTTGGCGATGAGGAAAGTCAGCATGGATGCAATCACATTGGCCAATCACAAGCTGTGTATCAGAATGGGTAAGGATTCAAAGTAAATTTGTTGTTGTTGGTAAGTGCCTTTGAGTTGCTTCCCATTCATAGTGACCCTGTATAGTGTTTCCAAGGAGCAGCTGCTGGATTTGAGTGGTTGACTGTGTGGTTCACAGTCCAGTTCTGATCCAGCCTATTACATTCTTGGCTGAAGCATGTGGAAAATGATTAATTATAGGATTCAGTAATTTTGTTAAATGCCATGAAGTTAAGACTGAATCTCTATATCTATTCTGTATCATTTTGACGAACATATGAAAGACAAAAAGCCTTAAAACATGTGACTGTAACTGGCATGAGAGAGCCACACTTGTTTATTTCAAGAGGCATCTTACAAAATAGGTTCACCTGTTTCTATGCAAATTCTTGTCTAATGGGCTATATTCCTTCAAGGTTTCAACAGAACTGAGTTCTGGAATGATGCTCATGGAATGCATACAAATGCTATATTTGTATAGTGGAATTTCAGGGTTTTAAAAATTTATTTACTATCTTATTCATACTTTTTTAGGCTTTTCTCATCATTTAATTTAAACAAAATGCATGCATCATTTTTACAAAAAAATAAACAAATTTGAAACTCTTTATCATCAATTTCTTACTGTTTCTTCCTATATACCATGAGTTTTTAATACACCTATGCTTTCTTCCAGCGTCCTGGTGTGGCGCTGTGGGTTAATGTACTGGACTGCAAAGTTGATTTGAACCACAAGATCGGCAGTTCAAGCTCACCAGCTGCTCCCTGGAAACTCTATAAAGGGTTCCTATGGGTCAGAACCGACTGGAGAGTACTTAGCAACAACAACAACAAGCTTTCTTCCTAGGAGCCCTGGTGGCACTGTGTGTTAGGCCTTGGGCTGCTAACCACAAGGCCAGTGGTTCAAATTTACTAGTCATTCTGCAAGAGAAAAATGAGGCTGTCTGTTCCTACAAAGATCTACAGTCTTAGAAACCTGACCTACACCCTGCACTGGATCACTATGATGAAAGGATCGACCCCATGGCAGGGTGATTTTGGTTTGGTATACTTTCTTTTGGGTTTCCTTACAAAGTTAAGATGGGCATTTATGTAGTAATCGATTTCTAACTTATGAAACTTTCTGTGCAAGAGAAATGGGCAGTTGGTTCTGACCCAGGGAATTCAGACAGCTTGTAAAATATAAAATATAAAAAAAATTTATATTTTATATAAAATTTTCACTTTTGCCCACAGTTACTAAGCTAATTTAAGCCAAAGCAGAGCAGATCTCTAGAGTTTAAATTACAGTAAAAATGTTTTGTTTTTTGAATAAGTCTCAGGATGTTTATATTGTTTTAATATTTCTTGAGCATTCAGGCTCACAGTGTGAGCCATAGACCCATAAAAGACAGGAACTTCATTCTTAGTGATATGACCTATTACTGTAACAAAAGCAATTTAGGATTTTCTTTGTTGTATGTTCAAGCATATGTTTTTTGCCTCAATTACAAGGCAGAGCAGAACATTCAGTCACATGGTGGTAGAGTCGGTTCTGACTCATAGTGACCCTGTACAGGGTTTCTGAGGCTGTAAATCTTTTTTGGAGCAGAAAGCCTCATTTTTCTCCCATGGAACAGCTGGTAGTTTCAAACTGCTGACCATGAGATTAGCAGCCCAATTTGTAACCACTATGTTACCAGAGCTCCTTAGTCAATCACATGAGGGGGCTTCAAAAAGTTCATGGAAAAACTCCATTATCTTTCAATTCTATTTTCCCACAAACCTATTGAAATCCCCTTGCACATGTGGCTGAATTTTCTCTCCATATTCCGAACTTGCAAACAGGATCTGGACATGAATCTATTCACTCTTCCTACAAGTTGTTGTTGCTGTTAAGTGCCGACGAGTCAGTTCCGACCCATAGCAACCCTGTATAGGGTTTCCGAGGAGCTGCTGGTGAGCTTGAACCGCCGACCTTGCAGTTCAAATGGCTTTGCAGTCTGGCGCATTAACCCACAGCACCACACCAGGACTCAAGTTGTTGTTGTTGTGACCTACTGCATGCAGCAGATCCGTATTTTAAGCAATGTGGTTACAACAAGGTCTCAAATATGAGTACCTAGCTTAAAGAGGGAGTCCTGGTGTGGGTTAATGTGCTGGACTGCAAAGTTGGTTTGAACCACAAGGTCAGTGGTTCAAGCTCACTGACCACTCTTTGAAAACCCTATACAGGGTCATTATGAGTCGGAACTGACTGGATGGCATTTAACAGCAACACAAGCCTAAAGAGGCTTACCATATATGGTGGGAAGCAGAGATATAGAGGAGGGAGGGCACTGAAGTGCTCAGGGGTCATACTAAGGTTTGTACAGAGAGAACATTCAACACCAAGCACTGCAGTGGAGGGTTCCTTGACACCTAGCTATTGAAATGAGGGAGATCAGAAATAAACGCTTAAGAATGGAGGAAAGAAGTGCAAACAGGCACTGTGAGCGATCTGAAAAGTCCTTAAGGTTTGAATCAGCAAGGCTTTCTATAGAGAATTCTAGAGGTAATTTTCCTGGGTCTAAATAAACTTGTATGTCAGTTTGTCATACTGTGGTAGCTTGTGTGTTGCTGGATACTATACCATTGGTATTGTAAATACTAGTAGGGTCATCCATGTTGGATAGGTGTCAGCTGAGTTTACAGACTAAGACAGACTAGGGAAAAGGAGAGGCAGACCACTTCTGAACGGTAAGCCACTAAAAACCTTATGAATAACAGCCAAATTTTGTCTGATATGGTGCTGGAAGATGAGCTCTCAGGTTGGAAGGCACTCAAAATATGACTGGGAAAAGGCTGCTTCTTTAAAGTAGAATTTACCTTAATAATGTGGATGGAGCAAGCTTTGGGGATCTTCATTTGCTGAAGGGCACAACTCAAAAGGAAAAGAAAACAGATGCAAAAAACCATTAATAATCAGAACACGGAATGTATGAAGTATGACACTAGGAAAACTAGATTTTTTCAAAAATGAAATGAAATATCTAAAGATGGATTTTCTGGTAGTAGTGAGTTCAAATGAATTGGTACTGTCCATTTTTAATTACACAACCATATGGCTTACTATGCCAGGAATGACAAACTGAAGAGGAATGGCATTGTATTCATCATCAGAAATAGCATTTCAAGATCTATCTTGAAGCATAATGCTGTCTGTGTAAGAATAATATTTATATGCCTACAAGGAAGACCTAAGGAGCTCTGGTAGCGTAGTGGTTACACAGAATCGGGCTGCGAACCTCAAGGTCAGCAGTTTGAAACTACCAGCTATTCCGAGGGAGAAAGATGAGGCGTTCTGCTTCCGTAAAGATTTACAGCCTTGGAAACCCTATACAGGGTTGCTATGAGTCGGAACCGACTCCACAGCACATAACCACCACCACCACCACAAGGAAGACCCACCACTTGCCTGTCAGTTTGTCATTCTGTGATAGCTTGTGAGTTGCTGTGATTATGGAAGCTATGCCACGGCTATTTTAAATACCAGCAGGGTCACTCAAGGTGGACAGGTTTCAGATAAGCTTCCAGATGAAGACAAACTAGGAAGAATGAGAGATGAACTACTTTAGAATATTTAGTCACTGAAACCCTTATGAATTGCAGAGAAACACTGTCAGATAGAGTGCCAGAAAATGAGCCCCTCAGGTTGGAAGGCACTCAAAATGCAACTGGGGAAGAGCTGCCTCTTCAAAGTATAGTTGACCATGATGACACGAATGGAGTAAAGATCGTGGGAGAAAAGCCTTCGGGATCTTCATTTGCTGATGGGGCACAACTTAAAATGAAGAGAAATAGTTGTAAACATCCATTACTAATTGGAACACTGAATGTACGAAGTATGAATCTAGGAAAATTGGAAATTGTCAAAAATGAAATGGAACACATAAACATCGATATCTTAAGGCATTAGTGAGCTAAAATGGACTGGCATTGGCCATTTTGATTCTGACAACCACATGGTATACTATGCCAGGAATGACAAATTGAAGAAGAATGCTATTGCATTCATCATCAAAAAGAACATATCAAGATCAGTCATGAGGTACAACGCTGTCTGTGATAGGATGATATCGATGTGCCTATAGGGAAGAACAGTTAATACCACTATTATTCAAATCTATGCACCAACCACTAAAGCCAGTGAGGATGAAATAGAAGAATTCTACCAACTTCTTCAATCTGAAATTGATCAAATATGCAATCAAGATGTATTGATCATTACTGGTAATTGGAATACAAAGGTTGGAAACAAATAGAAGGATCAGTAGTTGGAAAATATGGCCTTGGTGAGAGAAATGATGCTGGAGATCGCATGAGAGAATTCTGCAAAACCAATGATTTGTGCATTTCAAATACTTTCTTTAGAAAGCATAAGAGACATGGACTTCACCTGATGGAATACACAGACATCAAATTGACTACATCTATGGAAAGAGACAGTGGAAAAGTTCCATATCATCAGACAAAACAAGGCCAGGGGCAGATTGTGGAAGAGACAGAGACCATCTATTGCTTATATGCAAATTCAGACTGATGCTGAAGAAAATGAAAGCAAGTCCATGAGAGCCAAAATACGACCTTGAATATATCCAACTTGAATTTAGAGATCATCTGAAGAACAGATTTGATACATTAAACACTAAAGACTGAAGACCAGAAGAGTTGTAGGATGGCATCAAGAATACCATACAGGAAGACAGCAAAAAGTCATTAAGAAGACAAGATAAAAGGAAAAGATGAAAATGGATGTTAGACACTGAAACTTGCTCTCTAGCATAGAGATGCTAAAGTAAATGTTAGAAATGAGGAGGTCCAAGAGCTGAACAGAAAATTTCAAAGGTCAGCTTGAGAAGACAAAGTCAAATATTACAACAAAATGTGCAAAGATCTGGAGCCAGAAAACCAAAAGGGAAGAACATTCTCAGCAATTCTCAAGCTGGAGGAACTGAAGAAAAAAATTCTTGCCTCGAGTTTTGTTCCTGAAGGAAACAACTCAAGGTTACAATAACAACAGCAAGAGGGCAATGTGTGAGACAGATGAAAACGGTGGATGTTGGGTTTTGAGCAGTAATTGGGGGTCAGATTTTAGAAGGTATTAACGTTACTTTTTTGTGTTTTGCTTGACTAAGGAGACAGAAAATGTCCTAGTAAATATGAATCTGGAACTTATATAAGTACCCCCAGGAAACAGATATGGATAGCCATGTTTTCTAGGATTTTCCATTTTCGGAATAAAAGTAAGGTCACAAAGCAGGATGCTTGATCATTCTGCTGTAAGTTGTTGTTGTTAGTTGCTATTAAGTAGATTCCAACTCATGGAGACCTCATGTGTGCAAATTAGAAAGGTGCTCCCTAGGGTTTTCATGACTGAACTAGCACAAGTAGATCAGCAAGCTTGTTTCAAGAAGTTCTTCTGGGTAGGTTTGAGCTGCCAACCTTTCTGCTAGTTGTTGTTGTTGTTAAGTGCCATCGAGTCGGTTCCGACCCATAGCAACCCTGAATAGGGTTTCCGAGGCTGTAAATCTTTACGGGAGCAGATCGCCTCATCTTTCTCCCGCGGAGCAGCTGGTAGTTTCGAACTGCTGACCTTCCGGTTCACAGCCCAATTCGTAACCACTATGCTACCAGAGCTCCTTTAGTAGTCAAGCATTTAACCATTTGTGTGACCCGGATAATAAACTCCCCTGAAATCTTTGCCAAGACGATGAGAGGTTGCAGGTGCCTCCTGTATGATCAGGATAAACTTCTGTTTGGTCCCATATTTACCATTTTGTTTCTTTTCTCTCCATATCCTCTCTCTCTCTCTACACGGCTGAAGTCAATAGCAGCCAAGCCACTGATGCTTGTAGAAGGCCTTTGCTAGAACCAGGCAGCAGGATGGTGTCCTTTCATACTTTCAATGCTTCTCAGTTCTTACAAGGATTTGAAGGCTTTCATTGTTGGTCTATTCCAAGGTCTCCACATACTCTTCACCAATGCTGGCCCTATTGCCGTTGGGTAAGCCTGTGGAACTTGACTCTGTCTCTCCTTGAAATTATTTCTTTCCCTGAAAGCTCCTTGATTGCTAGCTAAACAGATGCACTTAAAGGATGCTTTCCTCATAAGGCCAAATATGCCTGACGTCTTGGGAGAACCCTGTTTATATTCATTCTGTTAATTTGGGGAAAGGAAATGAGAAACTAAAACAGGGGCGAGGATAAGACAGGCTGAAAGAAGAATTTGAAAACTGAGCATAAAAAGTATAGGTGGCTTGACTCAGAGCGACCCTGTATACAGTTTGCGAAGAGCAGCTTGTGAGTTTGAATCGCCGACCTTCTGGTTCAAATAGATGTTGATGGATTTGATGGAGTGCTTATCCTATGGTGCCACACCACACTAGGATATAAATAAATGAATATATAAACACCTGAGCACTCTGAAAACAGGAGTGATATAGTGACAGTAACGGCAAAAACGTTTGGTACACACCACCATGGCCAGTGTTTGAAATAACAGGATTTCATATTAAATTTTAATTTCCAAATAATGCTTTGACCCTGAGATACTCTGCTGATGGCAAAGTAGATTGGCAGAACTTGTCCCTTCAAAAACAAAACAAAAAACCCTACAAAGAACAAAAGATTCCAAAACAGGCAACAGGGGGCTGAATTATCCTGAGGAAGAATAAATCTGGAACTCATAGCGTGAAAGGAGAAGACGATTTCGCCGCGGGTGGTGAACCACGCAGTATTACCCGGTTCAACGGTTCCGAAAAGCGACAGCAAAGGACACAGGGGTGTTAATCAATTCCACCGGTGGGGACATTTTCTGACTCTCCCTCCACTGCACCCCAGGATGATCCCGTTTGCGGGCTCAGCCCCTCCTCTTCTCTGCTAAACTCGCTCTGACCTCGCATCCTTTTCTCATCGCCCCCCTCCGCCGTGTACCTCCCCCACTGCCTACTAAGTCTTCCAGCCCCCGCTCGTCCCGTACCAAGAATCTTCCCTGGGGCCCTGGGCCCCCCACCTCGGCTGCAGCCTCCTTTCCTCCGCTCAGTTTCAATACCGTTTTCCTTCCCCATCACTGGAAGCCAAATGGTTTCCCTTTCCAGGAGCGCAGACCTGGGGCCCCAAGGTCGGGCTGGGGGTGGCAAGTGGGTCGCAGGGGGAGTCGGGCGGCCCGAGCGTAGACCTGGTTGGACCGACGGGACTGGACGGGCGCGCCGGGCGGTCAGGGCGGGGAGAGCGGGCGGGTCCCTCCCGGCGGGCGCGCGGACCAAGGGGCGGTCCCAGCCTCCTGCCGCCGCCGCCCCGAGGGCCTGCGCTCGCTCCCGCATTCCGCTGAGTCCCACCATGTGCCGCTGGCCGCTGCTCCTGCTGTGGGCGCTGCTCCCCGGGGCCGCCGCGGGGGGCTCGGGCTGGCACTACCCGCACCGCAGCCTCCTCGACTCGGAGGGCAATTACTGGCTGAGCTGGGGTCAGCGGGGCGGCCGGTTGGCCTTCCGCCTCGAGGTGCGCACCGCGGGCTACGTGGGCTTCGGCTTCTCGCCCACCGGGGCCATGGCCTCGGCCGACATCGTCGTGGGCGGAGTGGCTCACGGGCAGCCCTACCTCCAGGTAAGCGTGTCTCCCTCCCGGAGCCCGCCCCACCGAGCCCATTGCCGCCCCGATTCAGGGAAGGCGCCTGGAGCGGGGACACAAGAGTTGGGACACCCACTCCCCGCAGAAGCTGGAAATCTTCGTGCCCTGCAGGCATATCCCTAGCCCCTCACTCATCTTTCTCACCTTCGCAGTTAACTTCTGCTTCCCTTTTTTTTCATCCTAAGGGTCAGCTCCTGCTTCCCCACAAGCTAGACGTGCCTGCTATCATTGGGCTCTCCTAGGGGAAGCTGAGTGCGGTTGACTCCAGGCAGTTTTCACTTTCTGAACACTGCTCTCCGTGTTCCCCTTTACAGAACGCCTTCAGGTACACACCTGACCCACATCTTCTTTCAGGGAGAGGCACCCCGACTTTGGGGGGACAGCACTCAGAATTGGGGAGAACTTTAACACTTGGGTATCTAGCCGTCGGTCGTCTAGGGTTGGAGATCTGAAAACTTACCAAATCAAAGCGGTTTGGAGCCCCCAACTCTGCATCTGTCAGCTAATTCATCAGCGAGGTGAAATCACTGTTTTGGAACTTTGATATCCCTGGAGCCCCATAGCAAGATGCATTTAGATGTCTCCAAAACCTATAGTCTCAGGCATAGTACTCTAAAACCTGTTGCAGAGCGTCTCACTTACTTACCAAGCAACTAAGTAAGTAGACAGCTGAGGATTTGCTTTAAAGGAGTTGGCGAAATCTTAACCGGAATGATTAGGTGGTTAGGCCTTCTGAACATCTTGACCAGCATTTGAACTGTCTTACACTGTGACAAACATCGTGGTGAATATACACTTTTTGTTGCCTATAGAGATTCATCCCTAAAGAATGCATAGTGCTGAGTTTCTTGGTCCAAATGAAAACTCCTAGTTGTCCTACCATTTTCTTAAGGCTTGGATAGTATTAGAAGCAATGCACCTGGTGGAGTTCAGAGTGCAGTTCTCTGTAATTTCTTCCTGACTTGTAAATTCAGCTTCCACAAATATCTGACTTTGACACGTCCCAGGTTTGAACCCCGATTCTGTCACTGAGCTCTAGCATGCTAGAAAAAGAGAAAATGACAGCAATAGAAAGTTCCAAATAGCCCCATTACCTATTTTTTTTTTTTAAAGGAACCCTTTCCTCCTAAAGTAAATATTCTACAATTTCTATAAAGGCAGGTTTTAGGAGGATTATACCCCCACTGAACTGACCAAGTCGTTGGAGGAAAAATTTTTTCCTGATGCAGAAACTCAGTTGTAGAATTTGTGAACAAAGGATCTGAACAAAGCATAGACCTTTCTAACTGGATAACTTACCCTCCTGCCATATGAAGTATACAAGACTTTGTTAAATATCTCATTGAATCAAACTTTTTTTGGGAGGGCGGGGGGATGGGAAGCAAAACAAGTCCTTACATACTTTGTATAAGAGGCATGAGAAAGCTCACTAGGTAACATCATAAAACAGGATACACTTTAAAAGTTAACTTGATTTACCCTTTCTCTGCCCCCACTTTAATAGTAGTATTTCAGGAAAGCCCACCCAATTTGATAGCAAATGAAAGACGAAAAGTAGAAGCTTGTTCCGGCATGCCATAACAGGTCCACCAGAAACATAGCCTTTGTTACAGAGTATTTTCACACTGCTGGTGTTGTTCTTGTTGTAAGTAACGTCAAGTTGGTTCTGATTCATAGCGACCCTGCCTGTGTAGGGTTTTCAAGGAGCAGTGGTTCAAACAGACCTTGCAGTCCAGCGCATTAATCCACAGTGCCACACCAGGACTCCACACTGCTGTAGTACTTGATAAGGATTGCCTAAGAATTAGTTAAATGCTCTTTAGTATTGAAGCAAGAACTTTTCTTAACATATTTAATGAATAAATATCACCATGAGATAAACCTTGATTCAAAATGGACACTTTCTCAATATATTTAATGTGCAAGAAATACGATTTTCCCTTCCATTTTTATTCCTATGGAAATCAAATCCTTATTTCCATAGCAAAATGATAATCATTTTCTTAGTTAGCTGACAGCCTTTACTATTTCATTTTCTTAGTATTCTCATTTATGACCCATAAAGTCTAATAAAATTATTTTATTCACTTAAGTAAAAAGATAACTTATTTAAAATCTCTTTAATAAGATGAAAGAATATAAATAAAAAGAAATGCACCAGTCAGCGCTGGGCCATCCAGGCTCAGTGATTTCATTTTTCAACACTTGAGACTAAATTTCTAGTTCCCTAGAAACTCTCAGATTCGTCATACACTGGTATTCTAAGGGTATCCTCAGCAGCTACAACAAGTGGTAGATAGGTTTTTGAAACACAGTAATGTGATTTTCTTGGTAGACTTTGGATTTCATGTCATTTTACTCCCAGTGAGAACTAACTTTACATGGAATGATGAAGCAAAAAGTCTTGATTCTTGGAGCATCATTGTATGGGGTTGGAGACTGGCATCAGGCTGTACAGTAATAACCTAAATTGACATCCTAATTGCTGTACCTTCTGCTTTTTTTTTTTTTTATCACATTTTGTCTCATTCTTTTTTATTTTAAATTTGACTTTTAGATACTTCTCACTTTTATGATTGTTTTTCTGATTACTTTATACACTTCAATAGGTTTCTAACTCCTGGATAACACAAAGGAACAAATCCCAACTGAGAGAGACAGGGAGTATAAAAGAGTGATGGATTTGGGCACAGGTTGAGCAGGCAGGATATAATGCAACAGAGAATAGAGGGGATTGAGGAAGGAAGAGGCGAGTGAGCCCATTACTGCCCTATGGGAACAGAAAGCCTGGAGTGCCAGATCTCATTGCTTTGGAGAAAACCTGAAATTTATACAGTCTTTGGATTACTGAATATTGACAACACTGTGTTGTAGTACACACACAATTTCAGTTGGGATGGA
Organism: Chrysochloris asiatica; assembly: GCF_000296735.1. Lineage (NCBI taxonomy): Eukaryota > Metazoa > Chordata > Mammalia > Afrosoricida > Chrysochloridae > Chrysochloris > Chrysochloris asiatica. Next base: position 20,309,957 of record NW_006408531.1, read on the forward strand.
TCTCATGGGCTATTGAAAATATTCTGTGGGAGGGTTGGTTTTGTTAAAAGGTCAGAATGTATTCTTTTCTTTTACGTTTATAATGGAAAATAAAGGGCCAAGGAAAGAAAGCCAAGGTTAATAAAAAATCAACCCAAATTATGAAGCTTGAGAAGAATTAGAGAGACAGTGCTGTTTTTTTGTTTTCAGGTGACAATGAAATAAGCCATTGTTAGGATACAGTGTGAATGCTGGTACATTCTGGAACTATGCATTCTAGGTTACCTATCATTGTATACCAGTACTTGTCTGTAAGTTTGTGGTACTATGGTGGCTTGTGAGTTGCTGTGATTCTGGAAGCTATAACACCGGTATTTTAAATACCAGCAGGGTCACCCATGGTGGACAGGTTTCAGATGAGCTTCCAGACAAAGATAGACTAGGAAGAAAGAGTGATGAACTACTTCTGAATATTTAGTCGTTGAAAACCTTATGAATAGCAGAGAAACACTGTCACATATAGTGCCAGAAAATGAGCCCCTCAGGTTTAAAGACACTCAGAATGTGACTGGGAAAGAGCGGCTTCCTCAAAATGGAGTTGACCAAGATGACGTGGTGAATGGAGTAAAGCCCGGGGGGTAAAGCCTTCAGGACTTTCATTTGCTGATGGGTAACAACTCAAAATGAAACAGCTGTAAACATCCATTAATAATTGGAACATGGAATGTACGAAGTATGAATCTAGGAAAATTGGAAATTGTCAAAAATGGAATGGAATGCATAAACATCGATATCCTAGACATTAGTGAGCTGAAATGGACTGATGGATTTTGGCATGAGTTAAGCAGGCAGGATATAATGCAACAGTGAATAACCCAACTTCTCGGACATATTGTCAGGAGGGACCAGTCACTGGAGAGGGATAGTGTGTTTGCTAAGGTGGAGGGTCAGAGCAAAAGAGGAAGACCCCCCATGAGATGGATTGGCAAAGTGGCAGCATCAGTGGGCTCAAGTGTGGCAACAACTGTGAGTTTAGCTCAGGACTGGGCAGTGTTTTGTTCTGTTGTGGACAGGGTCGCTATGAGTCAGTATCAACTTGATGGCACCTTACAACAACAACATCATTGTATAACAAGCTACCCTGAAATGTAGTGACATAATACAATGTTGTTGTTAAGTGCAGTCGAGTTGTTTCTGATTCATAGTGAACCTGTATAGTGCTTCCGAGGAGCATCTGGTGAGTTTGAACCACCAACATTGTGCTTATCCTGTAGAGCCATGCAGGAATCCTTAACACAATGATTGTTCACAAATCTGCAGTTTGAGCAGGATTGGTGGGGATAGCTCTTTCTCAGTTACCATTAATGCCAATTTGAGTGAACATCTGATGGTTCACCCAGTCACACTTCTGGTGGTTGATGCTGGCTGTTGTCTGGGACCTTCACTAGTGTTGTGGAGGGAGTGTGGTCTCACCATGTGATTGCTTTGCTTCCTCACTAGATTGGGTCGCAAGAATGAATGTCTCAAAAGGCCCAGATGGCTAACTTTATGGTGTTTTAAAGCTTAGCGTTGGAGTCCTACAACATCTTTTCTGCAGTGGTCACAAGTTTACCAGAGTCAATAGAGAATGTCGACTCCATTTAAGCATCACAATGTAAAAGGATCCCTTAGGATGACATATGCATATTAGTAAGGCATCTTTGGAAAATACAGTCTACCACTTTTGTCCTCACTGACTTGCCATAGTCTCCACCACTTTAGAGTACCTGTGCTTTTGTGTACATGCTCTTGACACTTCTGAAATGGTGCAGGGGTGGGTGGGTGGGGGCAGTGTTTATTTGTTCACTTTCTTTTATCTGCTTTTGCTATATGCACACACCTCTCCTTAACAAGAAATTAGTGAACCCTTGATACTTTCCCCAAAATATTCTGTATTCTGTCTGTCTCTCCTCCCCCACCAGAAAAATGTTCCATTACTGGGCGGTCCCAGTTTTTAATTGTTAAGCCAGATGCTATCGAGTCTGCTCTGACTCATGACAACCCCTTGTGTGTCTGATTTTTCTGAAGCAGATTGCCAGGTTTTTCTTCTGAGAGGTTCCAGCTAAGTGTGTTAATCATTTGTACCAATCAGGAATTCCTTTCAACAGGTGGTGTTTTTAGTTGCAGTTGAGTCAGTTTCAACTCACGGTGACCCCGTGCACAATGAGATTACATCACCAGGTTTTAATTGACTTAATGTTGGAAATAGACTGCCAGACCTTCCTTCCGCACTATCTTAGTCTGTGTAAGCTTTGTTGAAACCTGTTCACCATGGTAGCAACATCCATACATCCACAAATATGGGTAATGGATGCTCAGGGACGAACTGTCTGGAAATGGAACCTGGGTTTCCTAAATGGAAGGTGAGAATGCCACCACAGAATCACCCTTCCCTCTTTCAGTTGTGTGACACTGAGTCAATTTCAGATTATAGTGACGCAGTCTGACAGACTAAAATGGCCCCATATGGTTTCATAGGCTGTAATCATTACAGGAGTAGATCACCAGATCGTTCCGCCTATGGAGTGGTCTGGGGATTTGAAATAACAACTTCTGATAAAGTGCTGAGCACTTAACCATTACATTGAGATCCTTCTCAAGGGTTAAACACACACACACAAAACAGAACACACTGCTGTGGATTTCAGTTTTTAGCTACTCTGGAGGACAGAGTTGTTTCTGTCATTACGTGCTGCAGAGTCGGTTCCTACTCATAGAGACCCTGTACAGTGTCTCAAGGAGCAGCTGGTGGTTTTGAATTGACAACCTTGTGGGTAGCAGTCTAGTCATTAGAACTGCCCCATAAAGCTACTAAAGTCGTATCTTTATGGAAAAAGACTGCCACATCTTTCTCCTGAGAAGGCCCCCAACTCCTTTCCCTAGGCATTGTGTTTGTGTTAGGTGCCAAAAGAGTCAGTTGTTACTCATAGCAACTCTGTGTACAACAGAGTGAAACACTGACTGGTCCTATGCCAACCTCAAAGACTTTGCTACATTTGAGCTCATTGTTGCCACCACTGTGTCAGTCCATCTCATTGAGGATCGTCATCTTTTTTCCTGGTCCTCTACTTCACCAAGCATGATGTCTTCTTCAAGGACTGGTCCCTCCTGACAACATGTTCAAAGTATGTGAGAAGTGTTGCTGTTCCTACTTGTAAGCAACATTCTGGATGTACTTCTTCCAACACACATTTGTTTGTTCTCCTGACGGTCTATGGTATATTCAGTATTCTTTGCCAACTCCATAATTAGATGCAGCAATTCTTCCTTAGTCTTCCTTATTCATGATCCAGTTTCACATGCAAAGGAGGCAATTGAAAATACCATGACTTGGGAAGGTGCACTTTGGTACTCAAAGTGACATCTTAGCTTTTTAACAATTTAAAGAAGTATTTTGCAGCTGGTATACCCAATACAATACATCGTTTCATTTCTTTATGATTGTTTCCAAGGGCAGTGATTCTGGATATAAGTCAACAAACAGATGCAACACTAGAAACATTCTTTTCAATCTGTATATTCATTAACTAGTTCAAGAAGCTGGACTGTTTGAAAAAGAACAGGACATGTGCGTTGAAGGAAGATTTACTAAGTGCAAAATGCAGTTGACACAACCTTACTTGTTGAAAACGAAGAGGACTTGGATCACTTACTGATGAAGAATGTGGACTACAGTCTTAAGAATGGATTGTGCCTCAGCATACAGAAAACACAAATCCTCACAACTGGATCAATAAGTGGAATCAGGATAAATGGACAGAATATTGAAGTTGTCAAGGATTTCATATTACTTGGACCTACTGTGAACACCCATTGAAGTGTGAGTCAAGAAATAAAACCAGATATTACATATTACATTTACTGCAAAAACAAAAACAAAACAAAATCAAAACCAAACTTTCTAAAGTGTTCAAAAGCAAAGATACCAGCCACTCTGAGGACTACGGTGGACCTGACCCAAGCTCTGGTATTTTCACTTGTCCCATATGCATGAAAAAGTTGGACCATGAATAAGGAAGATCAAAGACTTGATGCCTTTACTTTATGCATGCAAAGAATATTGATTGCCTGAAGAATGAACAAATCTGAGTTGGAAGAAGTCTAGTCGGTGCTCTTTAGAAGTGAGGAGGGCAAGACTTCCTCCCATGAAGTTTATTATCAGAAGGGACCAGCCCCTAGAGATGGACATCATACTTGGTAAGTAGACGGTCACTGAAAAAGAGGAAGACCATCAATGAGATGAATTGATGCAGAGGCTGCAACAACGTGCTCAAACAGCAATGATTAAGTGGAGGCCACAGGACCGGGCAGTGTTTTGTTCTGTTTTACATAGGGTCACTATGAGATGGGAACAACTGAATGGTACTACTACCAATCACATTTTATAATCCTTCTGACACTGTCTGGAAATAGGTCCTCAAGGGGTGCATAACCAAGAAGGATCAAAATAGGGAACTGAAGAGAGAAGTGTTGCTGTCAAGTAAAGTTCTTGACTCAGAGCAGTTTGTAGGTTAATTTGGTGGGAAGTGGCTTACATTCATTGAAATGTTACCTCAATAGTGCTGCTACACTATCTTTCACAGAGGTGCTAGGAATGGGGTGGGAGGCAATCTTGCCGTTTTTTGCATTGGCTTTTTAAAAAACCTCACTATATTGTCTCAATGAATCAGCTCAACTTTTACTTTCCCGATGGATTGGTGTCCTTTCCTTCTTCTTTGTCCCTTTTGACTTAGAGCACAACTCTGCCCCCACCAAACCACTTAGCAACTGTGAACCCCCATTTGAAGCAAGTAATCTGGGTTGATGAATGGCTAGTTTGTGTGGTTAGAGAAGAGAGCAGCATTGTCAGATGGGCCTGTTGAATTTGCACGAAAATGGATTCACCCTTCCTTTGGGGGTATGAATAGCTAGTGAATGGAGGCTGAAACATGTCATCATTTGTTACAGCCTTGCTTGCTGGCTGTTCCAAAAGCTGAAGCCTTTCTGTGATCAGGAGTTAAGTCTTCAGCAGCCCGGTAATTGCTGCTGGGCTACTCCTTGAGGAAGTGCTTGGAACTGATTTGAAATCACAGAAAACACTGGGCATTCTTTGCTATTAATGATGTACTTCTTTTAAGTGCACCCCAGCCAACGGCAACAAAGAAATGTTTGGAAAGCACATTGAAAGGCTGTAAGGAACCGACGAAGAGAGTGTGCAACTCTGACACAACTCAGCTGGTACTTGATAAAGAGATATTTACAAGTCTTCAGGTTATGCCCCAAATTTCCACATGACAAAGGGATCGCTCTAAGCTTCATGCTTTGGTGCATTTGTAATTAGGACACGTGCTCCAGAGTATTGCTCCAACACATGCTGGTGCTATTCAGCTGTGTGGCTCTCTGGCCTAGAAGATGAGCTTCTAAAGCCAGTCTGAGGAAATGGGTAGACCTAACAGCATAAGAACAATGCATTTGAGTTTAAGGCTTCAAGGCAACCATTGACACATATCTGAAGGCTGGGAAGGATAGGCAAGAATGCACTTCAAAGATACTGACACTGAAGAGTGGTTTGTTAGTTCATTTCTAATAGAGTCCTATAAAGTTACTGACAAAAAGGAAGAATAAATTATATATCGTGAGTTTCTTGAAGATGTTTGATCCATATATAATATAAAGAAACTAACTGCTTTTGAATGCCTCACAATGCTGCTAATTGTAACTGTTTTAAACTATCAAGTGAAAGAATTTAAACAGAGCAAAAGAAGCTGCTTACAAACCAATGTCTTTTTAAAGTTGTTAAATTTTAGAATAGAACAACGGTAGCAAAATGATTGTTTATAAGGCCAGTATCTTAGCAGATTTTTTTCAAAAATAATTTTAGATGGGTAATTTTTTTAGTTGTATTAATGGAATAATATATTAGAATGCTATATACCAGAGTCCTGGTGTGGAACTGTAGGATAAGCAGTGGACTTCAAGCCCAACAGTTATTCCTTGGAAACCCTCTATCAGGATGGAATGCCTCGGAAACAACTCCTCAGGCATCATAGTTATACATTCTTATGGTTTGAATAAGAGGAAATCAATAGTACCATGGAGTTCACAGCTTGGCAAAGTTGTAAAGAACGAAATAAGGAAGAAAAATATCAGTGAATGATAAATACTATGTGATGTTGTTTTGGTTAAGTGTCCTCAGTTGGTTCCGATTCTTAGTGACCCGGTGTAGGGTTTCCAAGGAGCGGTTGGTGGGTTTGAATCACGTGATTGTCCTATGGTGCCACATCAGAACCTGGATAGAGAATTAAAATAGAATGATAAGGTTAAAAGGAGCAACTCTGTGGCTTTTTCAGATTTCAAACCCAAATCAAATCTGTTGTGGTCGCATCAACTCCAATTCATAGCAACACGTGGGGTCACTTTTTCAGATTGTTGTTGTTGTTGTTAAGTACTGTGGAGTCAGTTACCGACTCATAGTGACCCTACACAGGGTTTCCAAGGCTGTAAATCTTTACAGGAGCAGAAAGCTTCATCTTTCTCCTGCGGAACAACTGGTAGTTTCGAACTGCTGACCTGGAGGTTAGCAGCCCGATTCGTAACCACGGGCTCGTTACCAAAGCCCGTCACTTTTTCAGATTGGGATGCATATAATACAAATGTGAAGGAAAACAAGCATTCCAGGTTTTTCAGGTAATTTTTCAAGGTTGACCATAGTGTTTGTAATTCAAAATATTATATACTATGATTACCTGGCACGGACATCAAAGAACTCAGTAGACCTTGAATATACCAAATTGCCTACCTGGAGGAAATATAATTAATGTTTTTTCAGATGAGTCTAAAACCACATGCGCTCTTCTTCCTAGTTCTATGGCATTATTACACAGATGTTTGGTAAGTCAATTAGAGTCTCTTAAGCTTTGATGTAGAAAATTGGTGATTTTATAGAAGTTCTTAATGCTAGGTGTGAAAAGCATTTTTTTTTTTTTTTTTCATATACTTTGTGTTCTTTGTTACCTTCAGTAAGAGCTAAAACCTATAGTACAGTTCTACTCTATATTCTAGGATCAATATGAGTTGAAATTGACTTGATTGTTCACAGACAAAAACAACTTTGTTTGTTTCAACAAAACAACATATATCTAGGAAAGACTTCCACTGTTAAATGCATTTTTAAACTAAGACTTCAAGTCCCAATTTCTTAGAAAAAAAATGAAATTGTTGCATCTTTTCCTGCAAAGCTGAAGTCTCACTCACAAGGAAACGTACGGTAGATAGGAGCACACAGAAGTGACGCCTTCTGTAACTGTGGATTCACACTGTGGAAAATCCTGCATAGTGAAGAGCTGGCAGAACTCACGGGGAACTGAGATCTGGGAAAGGTTCTTGTCTTTGTAATTCCAAACTCATCTGCATATTCCAAACACTTGGGAATCATTGAAACACTAAATCATAATCTCAGGAGTAGGGTCGGGGTGGACACAAGCTTTACTATGTTGTCAGGTGTCCCAGGTGGTTCCAATGTGGAGACAAGCTTATGAACTTGTATTATTATGCTCCTTGATAAAGACCAGGCCGTTCCCTTGTGATCATCCTGCAGAAGCGTGGAAGATTTGAGGATAGGGCATGCTGATGCAAAGCCATTCCAAGTAGCATATTCCTAGACATTTAAAACGATTTTGTTAAATAGAACATTAAGGTGGGTCTTTCTAGCTTGGAAATACTTCTGAAATAAGTTTAATAAATGTGTTGGGGTTGTATTTTTCAAATTTATTTGTTGTAACAATATCTGTAATTAAAAAAATGAGGATAGTGGTCTATTTTAAAACATGATCCAACAGTGATCTTCCATCTCACCTCATAGCCAGCCACCATTCCTGAATGTGTATTGTCAGTTGGTATCCTTTTCTTTATTTTAAACACCAGGAATAGCTACCTACAAAGAGTCTAGTATTTATCAGTTATACATGACCCCAGGTCAGTAAATAATATGAATAAATGAAAACCCCAGGTAGTTCTGAGCCTGTATTTGAGCCAAGACAAGTGTTCTGCTCTAAAATATTTTATTAGAATTAACAGTAACAAAATGGACTCTCCTTGGTATTTGGAAAATTCTTTTCAGTGTGTAAGTAAATATCCTTACTTATCCCTCCAAAGTCCTTGGGTGTGTCAAACTGTTAAGACTATCTGAATAGTTGGAACTTTCAATTTACCCAGAGGTATCTCAGAAGAAAAAACAGAAAAACAGGTGATATGCTTGTGAAAGGTCACAGCCTGAAAAACCCCATGGAACTCAGTTCTGTGCAGCACACGGTGTTGCCATGAGTCACAATCAAATCCATGGCAACTGTTTTGATTTTTTGGTTTCGGGCTACCATTCTCAAAATTAATTAATGTGCAGTGAAATGCCCTGAAGCTGTATCTTCAGAATTGAGGAGTAAGAAGAGCAACAGGAATGGAGGATAATGAGTGTTTTATTAGGGTGTGGATGGGATATTTACCAGTTGTTGACTGTGCCATTGCTGCCAATTTCTCCCTAGCTACTAGGAACAATTTCTTGTGGTTGGCTGGCCCTCAAGAAATACCTAATGAATACCTGTTGAGCAGTTAAGACCAGGAAATCTTCTAGACTGGGTGTGAATTCCAGTGCTGCTACTTACTTATTAGTTGTGTAGCCCTTGGCAAACTCCTAAGTGACCTCTCTAAGTGATGGATCCTTTTTGGGAAGAAGGGGGATAATGATATTTAACTTATGGGGTTTTAATGAGGATTAAGGGGAACAGGCATGTGAAAATCTTAGCTGAGTAGGTGTCACAGTGAAAGCACTTGGTAAATACGAGGTTCTATTATAATGAATCAGTCACTTAGAGAATGTCAGAATTGTCAAAGGACTATATGAAGACAAATGTCCAAAATTTTCAACTGAAGGAAAAAGTGTGTGCTAAACAAATGTTTGAAGAGATTGATAGCAGGGTTTGAGGACACACTTTAATTAAGTGGGTTATAAGCATTTTGCAGTCAGCGTGCACTAGAAGCCAGCATTGTTTCCATAAACACAGATTATACTAAGGAGACTACATTTCCTTTTGCATTTGGTTTGTTGGACTTGCAGATTGAGATATTAAATAACTAGTACACCTGAATGTTAGTAAGATATTTCACTGGGTTTCTCAAGATATACTTAGAGAAGATGGGCTAATGAGGTCAAATTAATTATTGTTGTTGTTGTTAGGTGCCATCGAGTTGGTACCGACTCATAGTGACCTTATGCACAGCAGAACAAAACACTGTCTGATCCTGGGCCAACCTCACAATTGTTGCCATGCTTGAGTAAATCGATGCTGCCACTTGACCAATCCATCTCGTTGGGGGTCTTCCTCTTTTTTTCTGACCCCCCACCTTACCAAACATGATATCCTTCTCCAGTGACTGGTCCCTCCTGACAATATGTCTAAAGTATGAGAGATGAAGTTTGGCCATGTTGGCCTCCAAGGAGCACTCTGGCTGCACTTTTCCCAAAACGGATCTATTGGTTCTTTTGGCAGCCCATGGCACTTTCAATATCCTCCTCCAACACCATAACTCAAAAGCATCAATTCTTCTCCGGTCTTCTTATTCACTGTCCAGCTTCACATGCATATGAGGTTATTGAAAACACCATGGCTTGGGTCAGGTGCACCCTAGTCCTCAAGCTGATATCTTTGCTCTTTAACACTTTAAAAAGGTCTCGTGCAGCAGATTTGCTTAATGCAATACGTCATTTGATCTCTTGACTCCTGCTTCTGTGAGTGTTGATAGTTGATCCAAGAAGAATAAAGTCCTAGACAACTTCAATCTTTTCTCTGTTGATAAGAATGTTATGTGGTGAGGATTTTTGTTTTTTTGACATTGAGATGTAATCTGTACCGAAGACTGTGCTCTTTGCTCTTCATCAGTAAATGTTTTAAACCCTCTTCATTTTCAGCAAGCAATGTTGTCCATAGCTTGTCATGATCCACACAATTGAA
>NW_006408531.1:20321160-20324588 GCF_000296735.1 Chrysochloris asiatica
AGAATTCTGTCATGCATTCTCCAGCATCATTTCTATCACCAAGGCCATATTTTCCAACTTCTGATCCTTTCTCTTTGCTCCCAACCTTTGCATTCCAATCACCAGTAATGATCTTGATTGCATGTTTGATCAATTTCAGATTGAAGAAGTTGGTAAAATTCTTTTATTTCACCCTCACTGGCTTTAGTGATTGGTGCATAGATTTGAATAATAGTGGTTATTAATTGGTTTTCCCTATAGACACATGGATATTATCCTATCACAGACAGCGTTGTACTTCATGACTAATCTTTATATGTTCTTTTTGACAATGAATTCAACACCATTCCTCTTCAATTTGTTATTTCCAGCATAGTATACCATGTGGTTGTCAGTTTCAAAATGGCCAATACCAGTCCATTTTAGATCACTAAAGCCTAAGATATCGATGTTTGTGCCTTCCATTTCATTCTTGACAACTTCCAATTTTCCCAGATTCATACTTCGTACATTCCATGTTCCTATTTTCAGTGGATGTTTACAGCTGTTTCTCTTCATTTGAGTTGTGTCTCATCAGCAAATGAAGGTTCCGTGGTCTTTTCTCCCACGGGCTTTACTCCATTCGCATCATCAAGGTCAACTGTACTTTAAGGAGTCAGCTCTCCGCCAGTCACATTTTGAGTGCCTTCCAACCTGAGGGGCTCATTTTCCGGCACTATATCTGACAGCGTTTCTCTGCTATCCATATGATTTTCAGTGACTAAATATTCGGAAGTTGTTTGTCACTCCTTCTTTGTATTTGTTTGGAAGATCATCTGAAATCTGTTCTTCATGGGTGACCCTGCTTTTATTTAAAACACAGGTGACAGAGCTTTCAAAATCCTAGCAAATCACAAGCCACCACTGTATGACAAACTGACGGACAAGTGGTGGTGAATAACAGTGATGAAGGTCAAATAGCACAGCCTTTGGTATGGATTACCTATGAATGTAAAGGAGACAAAAATCCTCACCACTGGACCAATAAACAACATTCTTATCAAAGGAGAAAAGATTGAAGTTGTCAAGGACTTCATTCTTCTTGGATCAACTATCAACACTCATGGAAGCAGCAATTAAGAAATCAAACCATGCATTGCATTAGGCAAATCTGCTGCACAAAACCTTTTTAAAGACGTTTTTAAAGTGTTGAAGAACAAAGATATCTGTTGAGGACTAAGGTGCACCTGACCCAAGCCATGGTATTTTCAATAACCTCATATGCATGCAAAAGCTGCACAGTGAATAAGGAAGACCGGAGAAGAATTGATGCTTTTGAGTTATGGTGTTGGAGGAGAATATAGAAAGTGCCACGGGCTGCCAAAAGAATCAATAGATCTATTTTGGAAGAAGTGCAGCCAGAGTGTTCCTTGGAGGCCAAGATGACAAAACTTTGTCTCTCATACTTCGGACATATTGTCAGGAGGGACCAATCTCTGGAGAAGGATATCATGTTCGGTAAGGTGGAGAGTCAGAGAAAAAGAGGAAGACCCCCAACGAGATGGATTGGCCAAGTGGCAGCATTGATGGACTCAAGCGTGGCAACAATAGTGAGGTTGGCCAGGATCAGGCAGTGTTTCATTCTGCTGTGCATAAGGTCGCTTTGAGTCGGTACTGACTTGATGACACCTAACAACAACAACATCCCAAAGGTATTATTAACAGACTGGGTTTGCTAACTTTGTAACAGAGCGTTGTTGTCTGTATGTAACTTGGAGCTGATTCTGATTCATAGCGACCCTTTATAGGGTTTCTGAGGCTTTAAATCTTTGTGAGAGCAGTAATCCCCATCTTTTTCCTATGAGGTAACAGAATAAGAACTCAAAATATAATGACATATTAAAATAATGAAAGGAGACTAAAAATTAAAAATACAAAGGGAATATAATTATTGTTGTTGTTGTTGTTAAGTGCCGTCGAGTCAGTTCCGACCCATAGCGACCCTGTCAGGGTTTCCCAGTAAGTCTAGTGTTTGCTTAAAAAATTAGCTGTGTACATATTGAATGTTTAAAAGTTGGCTTAATTAGAATTCCTCTGAAAAAGAGCTAAATATGAGTATATTTTAAACTCAATATAAGGCAATAGTATAATGTATCTGCTAAACATACAAATGCACTAGTAGCCTCTAACTCCATTGTTAACATCAAAGGAAGTGATATTGACACTATGCTAATTTGACCACACTAGAGTATTCCTTCTGTTGTTGTTGCTAGGTGCTTCCTGGTTGTTTTTTATTCATAGCAGCTCCATGCACAACAGAACGAAATACATACTGGTCCTATATCATCCTCACAATTGTTATGTTTGAGCCCATTGTTGGAGCCACTGTTTCATTCCATTCTTGTGGAGTTTCCCTCCTTTTTGCTGACCCTTCACTTTATCAAGCATTATGTCCTTATCAGGAACTGGTCTCTCCTGACAGTTTGGCCTAAGTATGAGAGATAAAGTCTTGCCATTCTCAATCATAGTTGTTTTTTTTTTTTTTTTTTTTTTTCCGAGTTTCAGATTTTATTAAGCCAGTTGACTCAGAGGAGGTAATTTCTCCAGATTCTGAACCCCAAATGGAGGGCAACACGGGCCTAGATGGGGTCAGAGTCCGGGGAGGAGCCAGGCTATATACCTGTTTGAGGGCAGGGGGAAACCAGGGGGATTGGTCCCATTTGGTGACTTGAGTAACATTTTAGCTTGCCTTCTGAGTGGGAGAGGGCAGTGGATGATTTTTACCTTTTCCTGTTCATTCCCCCTTTTGATGCCCTTTGGGACCTTTTTCCCAGGGGCATCATCTATGTTAGGAATGATATTTTGGTACTGATTTGGATTGTTGGTACCCCTTTTGACTAATTAGTTTTAATGGCAGTTCCCATGACCCTGATTGCTAGTGGGAGGAGGCATGGACTGATAAAGTAAATTCCAAATAAAACAGGACCCCATCCACCCACAAGGGTCTTGAACCTGGTAAAGGTGAAGAACTCTCTTCCCCATAGGCTCTGTGGGTTCCACCCACTCCAGGTTTGCACAGGGACATGGACAACTTGCTGCATTTTTACAGTGTCTTCTACTGCCAGATTCTGGTCATCTACTTGTATGCAGCAGTTAGCAAAATTAACCTTCTCACATACTCCTCCTCCCTCCGCAGCCAGTAAGTAGTTTAGGGCTAATCTATTTTGATAGATGGCGTTTAGTATCTGGGTTTGTTGACACGTAAGAACCAATAGATCTGTTTTGGAAGAAGTGCAGCCAGAGTGCTCCTTGGAGGCCAGGATGGCTAAGCTTTATCTCTCATTCTTTGGACATATTGTCCGGAGGGAAACAGTCGCTGGAGAAGGATGTCATGCTGGGTAAGGTGGAGGGTCAGAGAAAAAGAGGAAGACCCCTAACAAGATGGATTGGCCAGGTGGCATCATTGATGG
>NW_006408531.1:20325104-20327625 GCF_000296735.1 Chrysochloris asiatica
AAGAACCAGTAGATCTGTTTTGGAAGAAGTGCAGCCAAAGTGCTCCTTGGAGGCCAGGATGGCTAAGCTTCGTCTCTCATACTTTGGACATATTGTAAGGAGGGAACAGTCGCTGGAGAAGGATGTCATGCTGGGTAAGATGAAGGGTCAGAGAAAAAGAGGAAGACCCCCCAATGAGATGGATTGGCCAGGTGGCATCATTGATGGCATCGAGTGTGGTGGCGATAGTGAGGTTGGCCCAGGATCAGACACTGTTTCATTCTGCTGTGCATGGGGTCACTATGAGTTGGTTCTGACTCGATGGCACCTTATGAGGGATGGTAGGGTCAGTTTCAGCTTCTCATGGAGATGAGGCTTTCTTCAGTCTGCTGTGGTGAATCCAGGTGGGGACTCCTTCTACACTGGCTGCTGGGCTTGGGATAATTTCTTGTTCCAGCCCTCAGTAATCTTTGCAGATGCTTCTGGATGCCCTGTTCCAGAAGTCTTGGCTGTTTTCTCTGGTTCTACCTTTCCTTTTGAGTCCAGTCGGGAGAGGAGGGTGCGGAGGCTGGCTGACCCCACTCGGAGGAAGAGGGACCGTCAAATGTGGCAGTGGCGTGCTGTCTCATCTGCTGAGGGGAGCTCGCCATTAGTCACTCCCAGACTCTAATCCGGTGGCTCAAGGGGTCAGTGTGGTCGGTTTCCTGGTCAGGAAACCAAATGTTACAGCAGTTTTAGATTTGTGGTCGAAGAAACCAAGGCAACTCGGAGAGGTGATGCAGAATTTCAGATTTTATTAAGCCAGTTGACTCAGAGGAGCTAATTTCTCCAGATTCTGAGCCCGAATGCCATAGTTTTTTTTTTGAGTTTTGAGTTTTGAGAATTTTTCATTTAGTTTAGATACAAACTCTTCCAAGGATTGCAAATCCTTGTTGGTTGCAAATATTTTCTCCCTGCTTGTAACTTCTTGTTATATTCTCTCTCTCTTTTTATAACTTTATATTGTGAATTGAGTGAAGTTTAACTGACAAGATAATTAGCTTTACTTTCAACCAATCATATGTTTTGTTTCATCTCAATGAGTACACTCCCCTCCCCGCAACAACAGTTATCCAGCTTCCTCCCTGTGGCTTCCCTTTTACATCTTAATTTTCACAAAACAACAAAGCAAAAATATTTAATGTATGCATACAAAACAAAAAAAAATATATTCATTTAAATGTCCAAATGGCACAGTTTGTAAGCCAGCCTCCTGCCTGCAGGCACACAGCCTTTCTCAGACCTGGACCTAAAGCCTGCAGCTGCTCTGTCTCTCCATGCCTCTGCCTCCGCTTCTGCCACCTTCTCTGCTGTCACCACCTTTCTAGGCAGGGATGGTACTTTAATATTCTCTGCCAACACTATAGTTTAAATGCATTAATTCTTGTCTGGCCTCCCTTATTCCTTGTCTAACTGTCACATGCACATGAGGTGATTGAAAATGCCATGGCTTGAGCCAGGCATACCTTCATTCTAAAGTGACATCTTAGTTCATTTCCACTTTAAAACATTCCCTGCCCCAGCCTCCACCCTCCCTTCCCCAGGAAGCTTGGTTAATGCAATACATCATTTGATTTTTTAACTGCTGCTTCCATGAATGTTGATTGCGGATCCAAGCAAAATGAAATCTTTGGCAATGTTAGTCTTCTCTTCATTTATCATGATGTTATTTGTCCAGTTGTGAGAATTTTTATTTTCTTAGCATTGAGGTGTAATCCATACTGAAGGCTATATTCTGGTCTTCATCAGTAAGAATTTCAAGTCCTCTTCACTTTCAGCAAGGAAGGTTGTGTCATCTATATATCACAGGTTGTTAATGAGTCTTCTTGCAATCCTCATGCCATGTTCTTCTTCATATAATCCAGCTTTTTTTTTTTTTTTATTTGCTCAACATATAAATTGAGTAAGTATAGTGAAAGAATATAACCCTGGCACACACCTTTCCTGATTTTAAACCATTCTGTATTCTCCTCTTCTCTTCCAGTGACTGCCTCTTTATTTATGAATAGGTTCTTCATAAGCACAATTAAGTGTTCTGAAATACCCATTTATCACAATGTTAACCATAGTTTTTATGATTCACACAGTTGAATGCTTTTGCATAGTTAGTAAAGCAAAAGTAGACATATTTTTGTTATTCTCTATCTTAGCCAAGACTTATCAGCAATGGTATCTATCCCTTGTTCCAAGACCTTTTCTGAATCTGACTTGAATTTCTGGTAGCTTCCTGGCAATGTTGTTGTTGTTGTCAGGTGCCATTGAGTCAGAACCGACTCATAGCAACCCCATGCACAGCAGAATGAAACAATGTCTGATCCTGGGTCAACCTCACTACTACTGCCACACTTGACACCATCAATGATGCCACCTGGCTGATCCATCTCGTTGGGGGTCTTCCTCTTCTTCTCTGACCCTCCATCTTACCCAGCATGACATCCTTCTCCAGCAACTGTTCTCTCTGGACAATGTGTCCAAAGTAGGAGAGACGAAGCTTAGCCATCTT
>NW_006408531.1:20328440-20332140 GCF_000296735.1 Chrysochloris asiatica
ATAGTCAATAAAGCATAGGTAAACATCCTTCTGGTATTCTCTGCTTTCAGCCAAGATCCATCGGACATCTGCAATGATATCTCTCGTTCCATGGCCTCTTCTGAATTCAGCTTGAACCTCTGGAAGTTCTCTGTCAATGTATGATTGTAGCCGTTTCTGTATTACCTTAGCAAAACTTTACTTGCTTGAGATGTCAAAGAGATTGTCCTGGCAATGTACTGTGCTGCAATTGTTTTTAAATTATCTTCAGCAGACTTTTACTTCATGTGATATTAATGATACTGTTCAATGATTCCCATATTCCATTGTGTCACTATATTCTTTGCACTGGATACCAACATGTATCTCTTCCAGTCAATTGACCAGGTAGCTGTCTTCCAGATTTCTCTTCATGGGTGAGTGAACACCTGCAATGCTGTATCAGTGTATTGAAACATTTCAATCTGTATTCTGTGTACTGTGTTTTTTGCCAATTCCTTCAGTGTAACTTGGAGTTATTCTTTTAATATCATCAGTTCCTGATCATATGATGTGGCTTGAAAGAGCTAACATTAGCCAGTTATTTTCAGTAATTGTGACTCTGTATTTCCTCTAACTTCTTTGATGCTTTCTCTGTCATTAAATCTTTTAACTATAGAATCTTGTAGTGTTGCAAGCTGTGGTGTGAATATTTTCTTCAGTTCTTTCAGCTTGAGTGTGTTCTTCCATTTTGGTTTCCTAACTCCCTTCTTTTCATATTTCTTTATAACACTTGACTTAGTCTTTTCAGATTTCTCTTTGAAATTATCTGTTCACCTCTCTTACTTCATTATTTCTTACAGTCACTTTAGATTCTCCATGTTCAAGAGCAAGTTTCAGAATCACTTCTGACACTCACTTTGGTCTTTTCTTTCTTTCCGTCTTTTAAGTGTCTTTTTCCATGTATGGTTAACTCTACTTTGAGAAGCAGCTCTTCTTCAGTATTATTCTGAGTGTCTTCCGACCTGAGGGGCTCATCCTCCAGCACTATATCTGACAATAATTTGGTGCTATTTATGATGTTTTCATTTTCTGGCACTGTATAACATATATATGAGGCTATTGAAAATACCATTGCTAGGGTCAGGTGCAACTTAGTCTTCAAAGGAATGTGGAAATCATTGATCCATATAATTAACATGCAAGTAATGTTTTGCTGAAGATCATTTAAAACAATAATATCAATACATCTACAGGAAGCTGCCAGAAATTCAAGCCTGATTCAGAAGATGATGTAGAACAAGAAATTTTATTGCTGATGTCATATGGAGTTTGACTAAAAGCCAAGAATACCAGAAATATGCTTACTTGTGCATTATTGACTATACAAAGACTTTGACTGTGTAGATGAAGACAAACCATGGATAACATTGCAAAGAATGGGTATTCCAAAACAATTAATTTTGCTCATGAGGAGGCTTCACATAAATCAATAGGCATTTGTTGAAACAGAACAAGGGAATACTGAATGTTTTATAATCAGGGGAGCTATGCACCAGCATTGTATCCTTTCACCATACTCAATCTGTTAACTGAGCCAATAATCCATGAAGCTAAATAATATGAAGAAAAGTGTAGTATCAGGATTGGAAGAATATTTATTAATAACTTGTGATGTGCAGATCATACAACCTTGCTTGCAGAAAGCCAAGACTTCTTGAAATACTGATGAAGATCAAAGACCACAGCCTTCCTTATGGGTTGCACCTCAATGTAAAGAAAATGAAAACCCTCATAAATGGGCCAATAAATAACATCATAATAAATGGTGAAATGATTGAGGTTATCAAAGACTTCAGTTTGCTTGGATCCACAATCAATGCTAATGGAAGCAGCAGTCAAGAAATCAGACATGCATAATACCTCTTTAATGTGTTCAAAGAACAAAGATGTCATTTTGAGAACTGAGGTATCCCTGACCCAAGCCATGGTATTTTTAATTACCTCATATGTATATGACAGTTGGACAATCAATAAGGAAGACTGGAGAAGAATTGATACATTTGAATTATGGTTTTGGAGAAGACTATTAAAAGTACCATGGATCACCAGAAGAACAAACACATCTGTGTTTGAAGAAGTATAGCCAGAATGCTCCTTAGAATCGGGGAATGGGGGAATTCATCTCTGATACTTTGGATATACTATCAGGAGGGAACCACGACTCATCTGTCAGTTAGTTGTACTGTGCTGGCTTGTGAGTTACTATAATTCTGGAAGCTATGCCATGGGTATTTTAAATAATGGCAGGGTCACCCATGGTGGACAGTTTTCAGATGAGCTTCCAGATGAAGAAAGACTGGGAAGAAGGAGAGACGAACTACTTCTAAATATTTAGTCACTGAAAACCTTATTAATAGCAGAGAAACACTGTCAGGTATAATGCCAGAAAATGAGCCCCTCAGACTGGATGGCACTCAAAATGTGACTGGGAATCAGTTGCCTCCCGAAAGTAGAGTTGACCGTGAGGATGCAAATGGAGTAAAGCCTGTGGCACCTTCATTTGCTGATTGGGCACAACTATAAATGAAGAGAAACATCTGTAAACATCCGTTAATAATTAGAACACGGAATGAATGAAGTATGAAACTAGGAAAATTGGAAATTGTCAAAGATGAAATGAAACACATAAATATCGATATTTTAGGTATTAGTAAGCTGAAATGGACTGGTATTGGTCATTTTGATTCTGACAACCATATGGTTTACTATGCCAGGAATGACAAACTGAAGAGGAATGGTGTTGCATTCATCATAAAAAAGAACATATCAAGATCTGTCATGAAGTACAACACTGTCTGTGATAGGATAATATCCATGCACTTACTGGGAAGACCAGTTAATACCGCTATTATTCAAATTCATGCACCAACCACTAAAGGCAGTGAGGATGAAATAGAAGAATTCTATGAACTTCCTCAATTTGAAATTGATCAAACATATAATCAAGGTATATTGATGATCACTGGTGATTGGTATGCAAAGGTTGGAAATAAAGAGCAAGGATCAGTAGTTGGAAAATATGACCTTGGTGAAAGAAATGATGCTGGAGATCACATGATAGAATTCTGCAAAACCAATGATTTGTTCATTTCAAATAACATTTTTAAACAGCATAAGAGATGACTATGCACATGGAACTCACCAGATGGAATACACAGAAATCAAATAGACTATATCTGTGGAGAGAGACGATGGAAAAGCTCCATATTATCAGTGAAAACAAGGCCAGGAGCAGATTGTGGAACAGACCAACAACTGCTTATATGCAAATTCAAACTGAAGTTGAAGACAAGGAAAACAAGTCCACAAGAGCCAAAATATGACCTTGAGTATATCCCACCTGAATTTAGGGATCATCTGAAGAACAGATTTGATACATTAAACATTAAAGACCGAAAACCAGAAGAGTTGTGGGATGACATCAAGAACATCATACATGAAGAAGGCAAAATGTCATTGAGAAGACAAGAAAGAAGGAAAAAGTCAAAATGGATGTCAGAAAAGACACTGAAACTTACTCTCCAGTTTAGAGATGCTAACGCAAATGGAAGAAATGAGGAAGTCCAAGAGCTAAACAGAAAAATTTAAAGATCAGCTCAAGAAGATAAAGCCAAATATTACAACAAAATGCACAAAGATTTGGAATCAGAAAACCAAAAAGGAAGAATATGCTCAGCAT
>NW_006408531.1:20332240-20345038 GCF_000296735.1 Chrysochloris asiatica
AAGAAGGAAAAGGTCAAAATGCATGTCAGAAGAGACACTGAAACTTGCTCACCAGCATAGAGATGCTAAAGCAAATGGAAGAAATGAGGAGATCCAAGAGTTGAACAGAAAATTTCAAAGATCAGCTTGAGAAGATAAAGTCAAATATTACAACAAAATATGAAAAGGTCTGGAGTCAGAAAACCAAAAAGGAAGAATATGCTCAGCATTTCTCAAGCTGGGGGAACTGAAGAAAAAATTCAAGCCTCGACTTTCATTATTGAAAGATTCTCTGGGCAAAATATTAAATGATGCAGAAAGCATCAAGAGAAGATGGAAGGAATACACAGAGTCACTGTACCAAAAGGAAATAGTTAATGTTCAACCATTTCAAGAGGTAGCATATGATCAAGAGCCAATGATACTTAGGGAGGAAGTCCAAGGTGCATTGAAGGAATTGGCAAAGAACAAAGCACCAGGAATTGATGGAATAAAAATTGAAATCTTTCAAGAAAGTGAGGCGGCACTGGAGGCACTCACTCGTCTCTGCCAAGACATTTGGAAGATGACTACCTGGCCAACTGATTGGAAGAGTTCCTTACTTGTGCCCATTCCAAAGAGAGATGACCCAATGGAATGCAAATATCA
Organism: Chrysochloris asiatica; assembly: GCF_000296735.1. Taxonomy (NCBI): domain Eukaryota; kingdom Metazoa; phylum Chordata; class Mammalia; order Afrosoricida; family Chrysochloridae; genus Chrysochloris; species Chrysochloris asiatica. Next base: position 20,332,868 of record NW_006408531.1, read on the forward strand.
TTGAACAATATCTTTGATATTTCATGCGAGTAAAGTTTTACTAAGGCAATGCAAAAACAGCTTCAAGCATACATTGACAGAGAACTTCCAGAGGTTCAAACCTGATTCAGAAGAGGACGTAGAATGAGGGCTATAATTGCTGATGTCAGATGAATCTTGGCTGAAAGCACAGAATATCAGAAAATGTTTACCTGTGCTTTACTGACTATGCAAAGGCCTTCTGTTTTGTGGATCATGACAAGCTATGGCCAACATTACGAAGTATTGAGTATTCCAGAACACTTATTTGTGCTCAAGAGAAAGCTGTACATAGACCAAGAGGCAGTTGTTCGAACAGAACAAAGGAACACTGAATGCTTCAAGATTAAGAAAGGTGTGCGACAGGGTTGTATTTTCTCACCATACTTATTCAACCTGTATGTTGAGCAAATAATCTGAGAAGCTGGGTTATATGAAGAAAAACATTGCATCAAGATTGGACGAAGACTCATTAACAGTGGAGATATACAGATGATGCAACCTTGTTTGCTGAAAGTGAAGAAGACTTAAAATACTTACTGATGAATATCAAAGACCATAGTCTTTGGTATGGATTGCATCTCAATGTAAAGAAAACAAAAATCTTCACTACTGGACCAATAAACAACATTCTTATCAATGGAGAAAAGATTGAAATTGTCATGACTTCATTTTTCTTGGCTCAACCATCAACACTAATGGAAGCAGCAGCCAAGAAATCAAACAATGCATTAGGCAAATCTGCTGCACAAGACCTTTTTAAAATGTTGAAAAGCAAAGATGTCAGCTTGAGGACTAAGGTGTGCCTGACCCAAGCCATGGTATTTTCAATAACGTCATATGCATATGAATGCTGGACAGTGAATAAGGAAGATCGTAGAAGAATTAATTGATGCCTTTGAGTTATCGTGTTGGAGGAGAATATTGAAAGTGCCATGGGCTGCCAAAAGAACGAACAGATCTGTGTTGGAAGAAGTACAGTCAGAGTGCTCCTTGGAGGCCAGGGTGGCCAAACTATGTCTCTCATACTTTGGACATCTTGTCAAGAGGGACCAATAACTGCAGAAGGATATCATGTTTGGTAAGGTGGAGAGTCAGAGAAGAAGAGGAAGACCCCTATCAAGATGGATTGGAAAAGTGGCTTCATCAGTGGGCTTCAAGCATGGCAACAATTGTGAGGGTGGCCAAGGACGGGGCAGTGTTTCGTTCTGTTGTGCATAGGGGTGCTATGAGTCAGTACTGACTCTTTGGCACCTAAGAACAATAACAACAATCATGAGGAAACAGTTCATGGTGGACAGCATGCATGGAAATTGGAGGGTTAGAGAAAAAGAGGAAGGCCCCAATAAGATGAATTGACACAGTAGCAGCAGCAATTGACTCATTGTAACAATAGTGAGGATGGTTCAGGACTGAGCACTGTTTCATTCTGTTGTGCATTTAGGCCACTATGAATTGGAACCGACTCAATGACACCTAACAACAATATCAAATGAGTTGACATGAAACGTAAAATGATAAAATTTGCTATGGAAGAAAATTTTGGGATATGTGTTTTTAGAAGATGAGATTTAGGGAATGGACAGATTGTTCAGATGGTCATCTCATTGGAACTCCAGTTATAGGTTTAATTGTTGGCATTCTGGTAGGTATTTAACAAATTCTTTAGTAGAACTAAATAATCCTGGTGGCACAGTGGTTAAAGCACTCAACTGCTTATCAAAAGTTTGGTGGCTTAAATCCCCTTGCCACTCCTTGGGAGAAATATGTAGCAGTTGCTTCCATAAAGATTTGCAGCTTTGGACACCCGGTGGAGCAATTCCACTCTGCCCTCAACGTCACTGTGAGTCAGAATGGGCTCCAGAGTAGTGCTGATGGTGTGGTATTAGATCTAGATGTTTTAGTTTTATTTGCGGTGGTTTTTAGAAGACAACTCTCTTACTAAATATTTCTTACGTTAGTGATTTCATATTAATATGATACACTTAAGGAGCTCTGATAGTGTAGTAATACGAGCCGGGCTGCTAACCTTAAGTTCAGTAATTCAAAACTACCAGCCGATCCATGGGGGAAAGATGAGACTTTCTACTCTGTAAAGATTTTCAGCCTTGGATACCCTATACAGGGTCACTAAAAGTCGGAACCATAGTCAGCACATAACCACCACCACCACCACCATTATACACTAATGTTCGCATTGAAATTTGAAGATCGTGTTTGTTTTTTAATGCAACCTTATGATATGAATAGAATAAAAGATTCTCTTTAGTACAAAACTATTTATTATTATGTTATCAATATTATTAAGCCACCAAAACACTTATTACAGGAATTGATATTACAAACAGATATGTTTGAAGTAAGACTTTGGAGATTTAGAGAAAGAAAAAGTACAAGCACCTGCTGAAGAAAATGATGACAGATGATAACATTTCTCTAGGATTCCCTTTGCAGCTGTGCTTACATTCTTCTCTCCAAGGCTGGAGCTGAACCAAGATCTATTTGCTTTTATTTCATCCCTAAGAATTTTCACTTCCTCCTGTTTAACACAGCACCACTCAGAGCTCTTTTGTGTGGCAGAGATTTCATTTATGAGAGAAGGGGAGAAAAAAAAAGACTAACAATGAGTGAGAACCAATTTAATATCTGTAATTATGTTTTTTAACAAGAGGTCACAGCAATTTTGAAGATTATAGAAGCTAGCTCTTTCTGGATATTATTTTAGCTTGAAAGTGGGAGTCAATTCTCATACTATCATGCTAAATGACAAATATCAACTTCCTGAAACTTCTGCTTATGCTGACTTATTTTGCTGTTTGCCACACAGCATTTTGAAGCCTCAATTATATATTTCATAATTTTTTTCGAAGCCTAAATTGTTCAAAGTGAAAAAATACCTTTTTGAGAACATGTTTCTGGAATGATATTTTTATTACTCAACAAGATTAGCTTTATTACTAAAGTCTAATTATTAACTCAGAGGTTCCACAGTAGCAGGCAATATTTTATTTAAAAAATATATAAATAAGTTAAATATATGTTCAATATAATAATTTTCAATAAAGCAAAAAGAACAATAGTAAAGCTGGTCTTAAAACAGATATTTGAGTTAGGATCTGATTAAGATTCTTATAAAGTCACTTAATATAGCGTAGTATTTCAGGTTTCACGTACAGAACATAAAGCTAAATGACTGCAAAGAATAATGGCTTCTAAATATCAGCTATTATATTTATAATATAACCATTCGTCATTTTATTCTTAAATTCCCTTAAAATCTCTACAGAATTATGATTCTCTGAGTCCTCCCCAATCCCTAACACCATAACAAAGTCTAGTTCTAATGATTCTTTATTGAAGGCTACTTTATTTTATCAGAATATTTAATACACATATCATACAATCCCACTGAACCTGCCCACCATGGGTAACTTTGCTAAAATTTGAAATATTGGTAGCATAGCTTCAGGCATCACAACACCACAGTAGGACAAACGGAAAGATGACTGAATCTGATAGAAAAGACCTTTTTAGAGTGTGAAAGAGTAAAGATGTTACTTTGAGGTCTAAGGTGCTCCTGATCCAATCCATAGTATTTTCAATTGCCTCATGTACGAATGAATAAGGAAGACCGTAGGTGAATTGATACATTTGAATTGTGGTGTTGGTGAAGAATATTGGATATACTATGGATTGCCAGAAGAATGAATAAATCTGTTTTAGAAGAAGTACAACCAGAGTACTACTTAGTAATGAGGATGGAGAGACTGTCTCATGTACTTTGAATGTGTTATCAGTAGGGACTATTCCCTGAACAAGAACATCATGCTTAGTAAAACAGAGGGTGAGCGAAAAAGAGGAAGACCCTCAATGAGATGGAATGACACAGAGGCTGCAACAAGGGACTCAAACATACGAAGGATTGTGAGGATGGTGCAGAACAAGGCAGTATTTTGTTCTGTTATACACAGGCTTACTATAAGTCAGAATCGACTTGATGGTACCCAACAACATCATATGATTGAATTTTTATAATGGCTACTACAGGAGACTATGACAGTGAGGCTACACTATGGTTAATATTCCTGTTTTGCTTTGAAAGTTTTAGAATACCAAACCCTGTAAGTCCTGAGTGGGATGGCCCTAGCCATGGTTATCAAACAGAATTGCATCTGGTTACAGTTACCAAATAGGACAGGGTGCAGAGGTGGGGAGGCTATCAGATATAATAAAAGTGACCTGGAAATTTTTCTTAAGTATTTCACTCTACACGGTGTGATCTAGGAGCCCTGGTGGCATATATGGTTAGTGCTGGACTGCTAACCGTCAATTCATCAGTTGTAATTCACCAGCCACTCCATGGGAGAAAGATGAGACTTTCTGGTGCCATAAACATTTACAGCCATTAAAACCTCATACAATGCCACACAACAATAACAACTGCATATAGTATGATTTGGAGTCTTGGTGTGGCGCTGTAGGATAAGCATTCGACAACAAGGTCAGTTTGAACTGCAAGGTCGGCAGTTCAAACTCACCAGCCACCTCTGTGGAAACCATATACAAGGTGGCTATGAGTCAGGACTGACTAAATGACACTTAACAACCACAAAAACAATAGTATGATTTGTTGTTGTTTTTAGGTGTCATCGAGTCAGTAGTAACTCATAGCGACCAGGTGCACAACAAAATGAAATACTGCCCGATCCTGGGATAACCTCAAAATTGTTGCCATGCTTGAGCCTGTTGATGCTGCCACTGCCGATCCATCTCACTGGGGGTCTTCCTCTTTTTCTCTGACCCTCCACCATACCAAACATGATATCCTTCTCCAGCGACTGCTCCCTCCTGACAATATGTCTGAAGTGTGATAGACGAAGTCTGGCCATCTTGGCCTCCAACGAGCACTCTGGCTGCACTTCTTCCAACACAGATCTGTTGGTTCTTTTGGCAGCCCATGGCACTTTCAATATTCTCCTCCACACCATAACTCAACAGCATCAATTCTTCTATGGTCTTCCTTATTTACTGTCCAGCTCTCACATGCTTATGAAGTTATTGAAAATACCATGGCTTGGGTCAGGCACACCTTAGTCCTCAAGCTGACATCTTTGCTTTTCAACACTTTAAAAAGGTCTTGTGCAGCAGATATTCCTAATGCAATACGTCGTCTGATTTCTTGTCTGCTGCTTCCATGAGTTTTGATAGTTGATCCAAGAAGAATGAAGTCATCGACAACTTCAATCTTAATCTCTGTTTATCAACTTGGTCCAGTGGTAAGGATTTTTGTTTTCTTTACATTGAGATGCAATCCATACCGTAGGCTATGGTCTTTGATCTTCATCAGTAAGTATTTTAAATCTTCTTCACTGTCAGAAAACAAGGTTGTATCATCTGCATATAACAGGTTGTTAATGAGTCTTCCTCCAACCCTGATGCCACGTTTTTCTTCACAGAACCCAGCTTCTCGTATTATTTGCTCAGCATACAGGTTGAATAAATATGGTGAAAGAGTACAACCCTGTCGCACACCTTTCTTAATTTTAAACTATTCAGTGTTCCCATGTTCTGTTCGAACAACTGCCTCTTGGTTCATGTACAGATTCCTCATGAACACAATGAAGTGTTCAGGAATACTCATACTTCGCAATGTTGTCCTTAGCTCGTCAGAGTATGGTATGTTGTTGTTGTTATGTGCCATGGAGTCGGTTCCAACTCATAGCGACCCTTTACAGGATTTCTGAGCTGTAAATCTTTACGGGAGCAGAAAGCCTCATCTTTCTCCCGCGAAACAGCTGGTAGTTTCGAACTGCTGACCTTGTGGTTTGCAGCCCGATTTGTAACCACTGTGCTACCAGAGCATGATATAGTGAATGTGAATTTCTAGGTGACATTTTAGCAGTACTTAAACTTTTTACTTGGTCAGTAGTTTACTGTGCTAGTTTCATACTCTAGTATTTTACTAGCAGATGATACTGACTTAAGGATTGAATTGTAACCTCCCAAATTATGTGTTGGAATCCTAACCCTTATACCTGTGTATTGTCATAAGGGACCAGTCCCTGAAGAAGGATATCATGTTTGGTAAAGTGGAGGGTCAGAGAAAAAGAGGAAGACACCCAGCGAGATGGATTGGCACAGTGGCAGCATCAGTGGGCTCAAACAGCAACAATTGTGAGATCGGCCTAGGACTGGGCAGTGTTTCATGCTGTTGTGCCATAGGGTCGCTATGAGCGTACTGTACTGACTCTATGACACCTAACCACAACAACTTATACCTGTGGATACATTCCCATTTCAAAACAAGGTTTTCTTTATGATGTTAATGAGACCATGCCAGTGTAAGCAATATCTTAGACCAAATCACTTTTGAGATAAAACAAAGGGAAGGTTAGACACATGGAAGTGTGGGCACACAGGGGAAGATAGATGCCACATTAAGGTTGTCAATGACTGAGGACAAAGAGTCAAAGCTCTGCTGCTCTGAATTCAGATTCTAGCCTCCTGTGAGAAAATCATTCCTGTTCATTCAAGTGTCCCATTTGTGGGATTTATGTTACGGCAGCACTAGAAACTTGTTGCTGCAACAACTATCCATCTGATTGTCTACTTGAACCAGGTTTAGTCCTAAACTGGAAGGAAACATGTGAGTTAATTCTTTGTACTTTTTTTAGGTTTGGTCAATCTGCATTTAGGATTTCAGACCTGAGTGTTCTTTGATTGGCTTGCTTTTGGTTTCACTTTCCATTCATCTTTCATTTCATTTCTCCATTCCTCTCTTATTTTCTTCCTGTCAGCATGGAAACTAGAATTATATTAAATTGGGACTAATAATTTTTTTGTGCACTGTTTTCTCTTCTCTGTGGCATTTAATTGTGCTTAAGGTTTACCATTGTACTTAAAAAAAAAAAAAAAAATCTGTGTAATACTGACACCATGAAGACAGTATCTAGTTACAGCCTGTGTATTTTCTTAATTTAGACTGGAGGAAGGAAAAAGGTACTACTGGGGAAAAGTTTGTGCCCATCAAATGAAACTATTCCCATCTTACAAAAACATGAAATCGGGTGGTGTCTCTTGTGGTTTTCTGTCTTACTTTCAAAAGTGTCTTCTTATTTAAACGTATTTAGAAAGAAAACTAGGCTGTTACGTTTTTGTTTTGTTTTTAAACACACATTTAATGAGCATCTGCAATATGCAAGTCATCTGCTAGGCATGAGAACATAAATTTAACATTAGAAAATTCTGTTCTGAAACATGGTTTCTCGCTTTCAGATTAAAAAAAAAAAATGTTAGGGAATGCCTTCCTTTTCCAAAAAGTTTTCAGAGTCATTACATGCATAAACACTTTATTATAAATACTGATGTCAGCCTCATAAGATTCATGTCCATTTAGTGACTAAAAGGTCTTAACCATGTACTCAGATTTCAGTGCCAGATGTGTTTACATGACAGATCATGCAGACCTAATGTCATCCTAGCATCTGGTTAAATAATTCAGATCTTAACCATATATAAATATTGAGAACAAGTGGGAAAATAATCAATTGTCTTCCTCTTTACATTCTGTTTATAATGTAAACAACTTTTATAAAGGTAGGAGGGGGCTTCAAAAAGTTCATGGAGAAATGGAATTAAAAGGCAACGGAGTTATTTCATGAACTTTTTGAATCTCCCTAGTACATATGCAATATATTGCACGCTACATGGGAATGAGAATGGAATATGGATTTAGAGAGGGAATGATCATTTCTAATTGGAATGATCAAAGAAAACTTTATAGAGGAGATAAACTCATAATCTTTTAAGAGAAGTAAGAGATACTTCAGTGGAATGAAGAGAGTAGGAGAGCTGGCAAGAATGTGAAGAACAGCACATAGCTGAAAAAGGGTAGAGTATTTAAGAAAAATGATAATAGATTAAATAAGTTATGTGTTGAGATTACTAGCGATAACTTCATTGCTGTTTTTCCCTCACTTCCCCTTATTGGTGATGAGCATGGTCACCAATCAGAGTGTGTATTCCCATTGAGTCTTAGTCTTGGAAAGGGGGTTTGCACTGAAGGGACCCGACCACTTGCCTTGATGTCTCCTGGGCAAGCAACTTGCTTGTTCTTGTAGTAACAGTTGATCTGCCTCTATTGTTTTATATTTTTCCTGTAGGTCTTTCTTTTAAGAAGTATCTTCTATTCTTCTAGCCGCTCCAGGGTGGTCTGTTCATCCTTTCAAGTGGAAATTTCCCATCTCTGGAGATCTGGATGTGGTTCAGGCTTTTACCTATAGTCTTATGTATTGCAGAGGCTCCGCAGGAAGCCTCCTTCACTAGGCACATTGTAGCCCCATTTTAGGTATTCTAATAAGTTATAGGCAGAAGACAGACTTACAAGCTTTCTATGGTGATGTTTCTGGCTATTCCTTTCTCTCCTCCTCCAGTGTCTATTTTATAATGCAAGGAAAATATAATGCAAGGAAAAACCAAGATTCAAAAGACAGCCAAGCATCTTAACATTATTCCCCCCTTTTCCCCATTCCAACCATGGCTCAATCTCTGTATCCCAGAACGCTGTTGTTCCAAGGTTGTGCATACATCATTATTTACCTCTGTCCCACTTAGCCCATGCAAACCTGCCTATCATACATTTTTATAATGTTGAAGAAGCACTCTTCTATTCTTATTTTATTGAGAGATTTCACCATAATTGCTAATGTTCTTAAATGGTTTGTTTTTGTTTTGCATTTATTGGTGTGATCTTATCTATTTTGTTCATGGTATTTTGAGATGTTGAATTCACTTGCTTGATTTTATACTGTTGAACCAATTCTACATTTGAAGTAAATCATACTTGGTCAGCAGTGGCTACAGAGAACTCAGACACCATATTCACAGTTATAGGATATATTAGGAAAGTTAGCAGGTTACAATGGGTTCAAAATGCTCAAGGAAAATGCCTCAGTCATGCTTACAGGTTACAAAACTATTTTAGGGCTGCTGATAAGACACCCACAGAACATACCACGCCATCATAAACCTCAGTTTGAAGGTACTTAGCCAGTTTAGTTCCTTCTCAAGTAAGTGCCTAGAGGCACCTACTCTGCAAGCAAGCTCCTGCCCAAAGTCACTTAACTTTAGTTGCTTCTTGGGCTGGGAAGCCCACCACGCTAGCTTGTTCTCCTGCACTTGTTTCTGCTGCTGCTTGGACACTTCTTTGATGTCACAGCTTTCTGTCCCTGGGTTGAGGAGGATCAAGCTCAAAGATCTTGGGGTCCAAAGGATGCACTTCACTCCTGGCTCATTTTTGATAGTATGAGATTCCTCCATTCCTGCTTATGACATGGCTCATTTTGTATACGTTATTGTTTCAGGATTTTATAATCACAGCTAACCCTGTTAACCACTCACAGCTAAATCATATAAGCCTCTTAGAATCGTCACCAATATCTTCTTACCAAGATCTGTCAAGAAAAGAGTCTTTTGGTGGTAATTACGAAGACTTCTTCTTTTTTGTGATTAAATAGGATCTCTTTAATGTCTTAGAATTCATCAGCATGCTCCAAGACTGGTATACATTTATTTTTTTAAAAGTTTCTATTGTGACTTGTGCGACAGTTTACATGGGAGAACATCAGCTTTACATTCATCCCATTGTACCTTGCTTCATTGCAATGACTACAGTCCCCTCCACACATTATCAAACAACCAAAGGGTACACCCTGCAAGCCTAACCACTGGTCATTAGCATACAGCCCCTCTCCCTCCCTGAGTCTAGAGTCCCCAGCCACTCCATCTCTCCATGCCATTGTCTCTGCCTCAATCTCTGGCATCACTGCTTCTCTGGGCAGGGTCCCACACTCTGCTCTTCTCCCTTGATGGTCCCAGGGTCCTCCACTCCTGGACTGAAAAATCAATCTTCCCTCCCCTCCCCTCCCCTCCCCTCCTTTTTTTAAAAAAAATTTTTATTGTGAATTATGTGGGTTTACATGGGAGAACATCAATCGTACTTTCATCTTATCAAATTTCATTTCATTGCAATGATAACAATCCCCTCCATGCATCATTAAACAACCAAAGGGTACACCTTACAGGCTTGTCCCTCGGCCGTCAAAGCATAGCCCCTCTCCCTCCCTGAATTCAGTGTCCCCAGCCACCTTGTCTGTCCACATCATCATCTCTACCTCCATTTCTGGCATCATTGCTTCTCTGGGTAGGGTCCCACACTCTGCTCTTCTCACTTGATGGTCCCAGGGACCTCCGTTCCTGGACGGCCAAATCAATCACTCCCCTCCTTTTGTTACAAAACATCTACCTTTACATTTCCGACCCTCACAGTCAGTCCTGATAGCAATTATTCACTATTGTACCACAAGAGTCTTATCCCCATCTCCTTTAATTAGCCCCATCCCAACAGATTGAAAATGATTCAGTGGAGATTCTACTTTCCCCCACCTCATCTGGAACTAGGCTCCCTCTCCAAAGCTTGTAAGCCAGTCACTTCTTGCCTTTGTAGCTCCACCCCCACCCCCATTTTAGGTAGCCAAAGTCTAAGTAAGGAGCTCTGGTAGCGTAGTGGTTACGAATCGGGCTGTGAACCACAAGGTCAGCAGTGCGAAACTATCAGCTGCTCCGCGGGAGAAAGATGAGGCGTTCTGCTCCCGTAAAGATTAACAGACTCGGAAACCCTGTGCAGGGTCGCTATGAGTCAGAACTGACTCCACAGCACACAACAACAACAACAATGTCTAAGTTGTCCATCCCTGTCAACACTGTATACCAAGGGGGTGGGAGTGATCCTCGCTGTAAAGATTTATTCCCTTTTTTGAGCTACTATATCCATAAGTATTTGTAAAGTTCATCAAATTGTAGAGGGTTACTCTTTTTTTCCCTCTTCTATCTTCTTCTAGTCTAGTTCTGATCATCCAGCCGTTGAAGCCAGGTCAAGTGGATACTATCTGCCAGTATGGGTGTTCTTGTGCATCTCCCTACACTTCATATCAGCTGGATGCTTCACTCTCCACTCTAGTCCTCTGTGGCCTTGTCACTGCCTCTGGGCCCAGGAGTGCCCGGGTCTTGCCATATTGTTGGGCAACCAGGTCTCCACCCGGGTTCATAGGAGTCTATTGAATGTGGTCGGACTTAGCTCCCAATTTCATTGCTGTTTTTCCCACTCTTCCCCTTATCAGTGACCAATGTGGTCACCAGCCAGACCACTTGCCTGCTCGTGTATTCCCCTTGAGTCTTAGTCTTGGAAGGGGGTTGCTCTGAAGGGACCTGACCACTTGCCTTGATGTCTACTGGGCGAGCAACTTGCTTGTTCTTGTAGTAGTCAATCCAATTGCCGTTATCAGTTTTTATTTTTCCTGCTGGTCTTTCTTTCATGAAATATCTTCTAGCCGCTCCAGGCTGGTCTACTTGTACTTTCAAGAGGAAATTTCCCACCTCAGATTATTCTGGATGGGGTTCAGGATTCCACTTATGACCTTTTGCAATGCAAAGACTCCACAAAAGCCTCTTTTCACTTGGCAACTTCTAGCCCCCTTTAAGGTATTCCAATCAGTAATAGGCTGAAGACAAACTTACAAGCTTTATATTGTGGTGTTTCTGGCTATTCCTTTCTCTCCCCTCAAGTGTCTATTTTACAATGGTAGGCAGGTGGAACCAAGATTCAAAAGACAGCCAAGCATCTTAACATTATCCCCCTCTTTTACCTATCCAAACCATGCCTCAATCCCTGTATCCCAAAGCCCTGTTGTTCCAAAGTTGTGCATACATTATCATTTACCTCTGTCCCACTTAGCCCATGCAAACCTGCCTAACTTCTCCCATCTGCCTTGTTCTTCCATTCTCCTCATCTTCTTGTGCATTGCCCCCGCCCCCAGCACCCAAGGTATCTTGTGTCTATTCCCTACCCTGTGCTCTATTTTCCATTCCCTCCCTCTCCTTACCTCATCCCATACATCCCGGTGATCAGCAAATGTATATATGAGGTTCAAGCTAGATTCAGAAGAGGCTGTGGAATGAGAGAGGTCATTGCTGATGTCCGGTGGATCTTGGCTGAAAGCAGAGAATATCAGAAAGATGTTTACCTAGGCTTTATTGACTATACAAAGGCTTTCGAGTGTGTGGATCATGACAAGCTATGGACAACATTGAGAAGTA
>NW_006408531.1:20346490-20361474 GCF_000296735.1 Chrysochloris asiatica
TCCACATCCTCGCCAGCATTTATTGCCCTCTACTTTTTTGATCTTTGCTGTTATTGCTGGTGTGAGATGATATCTCATTGTTGTTTTGATTTGCATCTCTGTCATGGCTAATGATTGTGAACATTTCTTCATATATTTGTTGGCTGCCCGGATATCCTCCTTGGTGAAGTGTCTGTTTATATCCTGTGCCCATTTTTAAATTGGATTATTTGTCTTTTTCTTGTAGATGTGTTGTAGTTTCCTGTATATTTTAGAAATGAGTCCTTTGTCTGATGTGTCGTTGCAAAAGATTTTTTCCCATTCTGTGGGCTCCCTTTTTTGGTGAAGTCTTTTGATGCACATACATTTTTACTTTTTAGTATGTCCCGATCACCTATTTTTTGACAAGATGGCACAAGATGGTGGATCAGGTAGATGTGCACTGAGGAGCTCCATCAGCAACAACACAGAGTACCAGACCAAGCAGGTTCTGGGGATGGTGATAGAACTCTGAACCACTCTGTAGTAGAACCACCCTGGAAGGGTTCTACTACATATGTGCATAGATCTCCTTGAAATTTAAAGTGACAGTTTCCATTTCAAATAAAATGGACACCACTCATCTGTCAGTTTGTCATCCTGTGGTGGCTTGTGGGTTGCTGTAATTCTGAAAGTTATTCCACCGGTATTTTAAATACCAGCAGGATAACCCATGGTGGGCAGATTTCAGATGAGCTTCCAGACAAAGACAGACTAGGAAGAAGTAGTTCCGAATATTTAGTCACTGAAAACCTTATGAATAGCAGAGAAACACTGTCAGATATAGTGCTGGAAAATGAGCCCCTCAGGTTGGAAGGCACTCAATGCGACTGGGGAAGAGCTGCCTTCTCGAAGTACAGTTGTCCGTGATAAAGTGAATGGAGTAAAGCTCATGGGAAAAAAACCCGTGGGACCTTAATTTACTGATGGGACACAACTCAAAATGAAGAGAAACAGCTGTAAACATACATTGAAAATAGGAACATGGAGTGTACAAAGTATGAGTCAAGGAAAATTGGAAGTTGTCAAAAATAAAATGGAACGCATAAACATTGATATCTTTGGTATTAGTGAGTCGAAATGAACTGGTATTGGCCATTTTCAGTCTGACGACCACATGGTTTACTATGCCGGGAATGACAAATTGAAGAGGAATGGTGTTGCATTCATTGTCAAAAAGAACATATCCAGATCAGTCATGAGGTACAATACTGTCTGTGATAGGATAGTATCCATGCACCTACAGGGAAGCCCAGTAAATAGCCTACTATTTTTCAAATTTACGCCCCAACCACTAAAGCCAGTGAAGGTGAAATAGAAGAATTCTACCAATTTCTTCAATCTAAAATTGATCAAACATGCAATCAAGATGTATTGATCATTACTGGTGGTTTTCGATTCTGTTCCATTGATCTATGTATCTTTCATTGTACCAGGACCAGGTTGTTTTGACCACTGTTTGTTGTTGTTATGTGCCGTGGAGTCGGTTCTGACTCATAGCGACCCTATACAGGTTTTCCGAGGCTGTAAATCTTAATGGGAGCAGAAAGCCTCATCTTTCTCCCATAGAACAGCTGGTAGTTTCGAACTGCTGACCTTGTAGTTTGCAGCCCGATTTGTAACCACTGCGCTACCAGAGCTCCTTAGTCATGTAGTAAAGTTTCAATTGGGGAGTGAGAGTTTTCCAACCTTGTTCTTCTTAAGCAGTGCTTTGTTTATCCTGGGTCTCTTTCATTTCCATATAAAGTTTGTAATTGTTTTTTTATTTCCATTTCTTTGAAGAATGTCATTGGAATCTGGATTGGGATTGTATTATATGTGTAAATTGCTTTGGACAGTATTGACATTTTCACAGTGTTGAGTCTTCCTATCCAAGGACATGGTATAGTCTTCCTCTTTTGTAAGTGTCTTTTGGTTTCTTGTAGAAGTGTTTTGTATTTCTTTGTATAGGTCCTTTTTTTCTCTGGTTACATTTATTCCTAAATATTTCATCCTTTGGGTGGCTATTTTAAATGGTATTGCTTTCCTAGTGTCCTTTTCAGCACTGTCATTTTTACTGTAGAGGAATCCAACTGATTTTTGTATGTTGATCTTGTATCTGCCACTTTGACAAATCTTTCAATGATGTCTAGTAGCTTTTTTACTGAGACTTTTGGGTTTTCTATGTATAGGATCACATCATCTGCAAATAGAGAGTTTTATTTCCTCTTTGCCAATTTGGATGCCTTTAATTTCCCTGTCTTGCTGTATATTTCTGGCTAAGACTTCCAGCACAATATTGAACATGAGTTGTCTGGTTCCTGTTCTCAGAGGCAAGGCTTTCAGATTCTCTCCATTGAGAGTAATGTAGGCTGTTGGTTTTGTATATATGCTCTTGATTATGCTGAGGGATTTCCCTTCAATTCCTACTTTGTTGAGTGTTATTATCAGGAATGGATGTTGGGTTTTGTCAAATGCCTTTTCTGCATCAATCAATATGATTATGTGGTTCTCTTCCTTTTCCTTATTTATATAGTGGGTTATATTGATTGTTTTTCTAATGTTGAACGATCTTGCATCCTTTATTTGAAACCCACTTGGTTATGATGTATTGTTTGTTTATGTGCTGCTGAATTGTGTTGGCTAGGATTTTGTTGAGAATTTTTGCATCTATGTTCATCAGGGAATTGGTTTGTAATTTTCTTTCTTCGTGATGTCCTTCCCTGGTTTTGGTATGAGATTTATGCTTGCTTCATAAAAATATTAGGAAGTTTTCCATCCTCTTCTATATTCTGGAGTAATTTGAGTAGAATTGTTGACAGCTGTTCCCTGAAAGTTTGGTAGAACTCACCAGGGAAGCCATCTGGACCTGGATTTCTTTTGGTTTGGAGTTTTTGATGACCTGATCAATTTCTTCTTTAGTTATGGGTCTGTTCATGTTTTCTACTTCACTGTTTGTAAGTTTAGGTAGGTTATGTTTTTCTAAAAATGTATCCATCTCTTCTAAGTTTTCGAATTTGTTGGAGTACAACTCTTCATAGTATTTTGTTATTATCCTTTTGATTTCGTTTGGTTCTGTTGTGACATTGTCCATGTGGTTTCTAATGCATGTTATTTGTGTCTTCTCCCTCTTTTCTTGTTATGTTTGCCAATGGTTTGTCATTTTTATTAATCCTTTCAAAGAACCAGCTTCCTGTCCAGTTGATTCTTTCTATAGTTTTTCTGTTTTCCATCTCATTTATTTTTGCTCTTATCTTTATTATTTTCTTTTGGTGACAGTAGGTTCCCTCTGTTGGTCAGTTTCTAATTGTCGGAGATGCTGTGTTAATTTGTTAATTTTGGTTCTTCTTTTTGAATGCACGCATTATCACAATAAATTGTCCTCTCAATACAGCTTTTGCCGTGTCCCAAAGATTTTGATACACTGTGCTTTCATTCTCATTTGTTACTAGGAACTTTCTGAATTCACGTTTAATTTTACCCAGTTACTTTTCAGCATGGTGTTTTTCAGTTTCCATGTATTTGACTTTATTTCCTTGGTCTTATTGTTGATTTGTAGTTTTATAGCACTGTGATCTGAAAAGATGCGTTGCAGTATTTTGATGTTTGTAAATTTATGGAGGCTTGCTTTGTGACCTAACACATGATCAGTTCTGGAGAATGTTCCATGTACACTGGAGAAGAATGTATATTGTGCTGTTGTTGGGTTGAATGCTCTGTATACATCTATGAGGTCAAGATGTTTGATTGTGCTGTTTAGTTTCTCTGTAACTTTATCAAGTTTTCTTTCTGGTTGTTCTGTCCCTTTTGGAAAGTGGCATATTAAAATCTCCTACTATAATTGTAGATTAATCTATTTCTTTCTTCCATTCTAATAGGGTTTGATTGCTATATCTTGATGCTCTTTCATTGGGAGTGAAGATATTTATTATGGTTATGTCATCTTGCTCAATTGACCCTTTGATCATAAGATAGTATCCTTCTTTACCTCTTATGCTGGTTTTTGTCTTAAAGTTTACTTTATCAGAGATTAGTTATTGTCACTCCTGCTTGTTTATTATTACAATTAGCTTGGTATATATTTTTTCATTCTTTACCTTTTAGTCTGTTTTTGTCTTTGTGTGTAAGATGTGTCTCTTGCAGGCAGCATAATTAAGGATCTTGTTTACTTATCCATTCTGCCACTCTCTTTCACTTCACTGGTGCATTTAATCCATTGACATACAATTTAATAGGTATGAATTAATTTTTGGTAGTGCTGTTTGTTCCTTTGTTCTGCATGCCTTCTTGTGTTGAGTTTGTGTGTTTTTTTGTGCTATTTGTTGTCAGTTTCTTCTTAGTTTTCATGTTTCCTTGTTCTGCTTGGATGTTCATTTTCATGTAAGTTGTGAAGTATTAACTTCCTTGGGGTTACCCTATAGCTATTAGCTTTTCCCTCCATTTAAAACAGTTTGTTATATCCTGTAATCTACCTGACCTCCTCACCACCTGGATCTCTGTTCCTATATTTTCCCCTTCGTTGCCATGGTTATTATTTTGATCTTCAGTTGACCTTCTAGCTCCTTTGAATTTGTTGTAATTTTGTTCTGTTCTGGACTCTACTATTTCTCGTCTGAATTTTAGGTGGTGTTGCCACGTCTGTCAATCTCTGGTTGTTGTCTGTTCTTGTTGGTTTTCAGTACAAAGAGCTCCCTTTAGGATGTTTTGAAGTGCTGTATTGGCTATGACAAAATCTCTTAGCTTCTATTTATCCTGGAATATTTTGATTGCACCATCATATTTGATTGACAGTTTTGCTGGATAGATGATTCTTGGTTGGCAGTTTTGTTTTTGTTTTTTGTTTTTTGTTTTTTATGTCTCCCCATTGCCTTCTTGTGTACATGGTTTCTGCTGAGATGTCAGACCTTAATCTGATTTACTTGCCTTTGTAAGTAACACATCTCTTTTCCCTGGCTGATTTTAGGATTCTCTCCTTGCCTTTGATTTGGAGCGCTTGGTTGTTATATGTGTTGACATTTTTCTTTTGGGGTCTATCCCTCCTGGGGTACATTCAGCTTCTTGAATCTTTATCTTCTCATCCTTCAAGATGTTAGGGAAATTATCTTCCAGACACTCTTCATCTATCTCCTCTGTGGACTTCTCTGATTCTTCCTATTCCTGAATGCCAATAATTCTTAAGTTATTCCTCTTCATGTTATCCAGCATGAATCTTAGACTCTCTTCAGATTTTGTTATTCTTTTCTGCTTGCTCTTCTATCTTAGCATTATTGAGAGATTTGTCTTCCAGCTCACTGGTTCTGGCTTCCATCTCTTCAGTTCTGCTCGTTTCCCCTTTCAGAGTATTGTCCATTTCTGATATTTTATTATTAATCATCTGGACCTCTTTTTGAAGGTTTTGAATTGTTTTCAATGCTGTATTGATCTTATTTGATTGCTCTTTTAGTACTTTCCTGACTTCTTCCTTATTTTCTTCTACCCCTTTTCAGAGCATTTGAATTTGTTTCCATATCATTCTTCTGAATTCTTTCTCAGGCAAATCGAAAGCTTGCTCTTCCTCTTCTGAAAAGTCTTTGTCTGCTTCCAGCTCATTTGTCTGTTACTCTTTACTTTTTTTGGACATGTTTTGAGATATTCTATCGTGATTTCTTTGTCATTTTCAGTAGTTAGGTGGGTTTTTAATGCTTAAACTGATGTTTGTTTCTGTGTTGTTAAGTTACTGAGTGTCTCCTGGTGGATATGATCAGGAGATAGGCATCCCTTTTCACGTGTAATGACTAGCAGCTTTTATTGACACTTGTATCAATGGTGGAATATTATGGAGTATGCTATAGCTTGGCTATATGGCCACTATTGCTGTCTCTTCTTGAGTAATGTAGGGAGAAAAAGCTCTCACCTCCAGGAAAATAGTGTGATCAAAAGGACCCAAAACAGAAGCAATATAAAAGCAGAAACAAAACCACAGCACTCTAAAACAAAAATAAACCTTAGCTGATTGGCCAGTTGCCTTTCCTTCACAGGTTATGCATGCCCCATAGAAACTTCCAGCAATGGGTGGGGCTGTCCACTCGCTCAAGCCCCTCCTCTAGTAACCACCGTAGAGGTGCATAGATAGACATTGAGAAGTTAACGGGAGAAAGATTGTCTACTATTTTTGTCCCTGAAGGTCAGTTAGGTATTTGCATGTGCGTTACGTAAATCTTGAAATAGTTTGCCTCCTTTTATTTGGGGTTTAACAGAGGGTTCATACAGAGTGTTTATCTGTCTGGCCAAACCTGCTTTTTTCTTACTGGTAAGCAGGAGTAAAGGGTTCCTCACAAGTTAACTTTAGGGCTGGGTCCTAGAGCACACGTCATGAGCAGCTGCCAAAGAATCAGCCCATGGGACCAATGGGGCTCTTCCTCTCTGTTCCATGGAAAAACTGTGGGCTCAACACTGGACCCTTTTGGGGGTGCACCCACCCACCTGAATGCATCCGGGCTGGACAGAGAAGGCGCAACAGGGAAGAGGAGGAAAAAATGTGTAGAATCCTCCCACACCTCCTTTTGCCAATGTTGCTGTGCTGGGTTTAGTGCCGGTTCACTGTGTCAGTCCAGCTGTGGCCCCGCTCTCTGAACTCAGCCCAGGCAGGGTGGCCATCCGTAGAGGGAGTCCCGTGTCCTGATTGATTCCTAAACCACAGTATTTTCTTTTATACAGTGATTTTTTTTCCATGGGTGGGTGTGGGGAACTGATGTGCTGCACCTTATGCTTGATCCCAGAGCTCTGGGCTGTTTCGTGAAAGCAGCTTCTCTGGGTTTTCAGCTCCTCCCTTGTGGAGCCTGCCCAACCTACCCTGCTTCTACCACCTCCAAAACTGCTAGAGCTCCTCCCCTCCTGTTGTTACAAAACATCTTCCTTTACCTTTGCAGCACTCACAGTCAGTCTTGATAGTAATTATTCCCAATTGAACCACAAGAGTCTTATCCCCATCTCCTTTTATCAGCCCTGTCCAGACAAGTTGGAAACCACTCAGTGGAGATTCTACCTTTCCCCGCACCCTCAAGAACTAGGCTCCCTCTTGAAAGCTTGCAAGCCAGTCCCTTCTTCCCTTTGTAACCCACCCCCCATTTTGAGTAACCAGTGTCTAAGTTGCCCATCCCTGTTAACCCTATGTACCGAGGGGGTGGGAATGATCCTCACTGTAAAGATTCATTCCCTGTTTTGAGCTACTACACCCATAAGTATAGGTCAAGTTCATAAATTTGTAGCAGATTACACTTTTGCTCTTCTTCTTTCTTCCTCTAGTCAAGTTCTGATCATCTTGCCATTGAAGCCAGGTCAAGTGGATACTATCTGCAAGTATGGGTGTTCTTGTGCATCCCCCCCTCACTTCATATCAGCTGGATGTTTCACTCTCTGCTCTAGTCCTCTGTGGCCATGTCCCTGTCTCTGGGCCCAGGAGTCCCCAGGGCTCACCATACTGCTGGCCAACCAGGTGTCAACCCAGGTTGACAGTAGTCTATTGACTGTGGTTGGACTTAGCTCACAAGTCCATTGCTGTTCTTCCCCTACTTTCACTTATTGGTAGACCAACATGGTCACCAACCAGACCATATGCTTGCTCGTGTATTCCCCTTGAGTCTCAGCCTTGGAAGGGGGTTTACCCTGAGGGGACCCGACTGCTTGCCTTGATGACTCTTAGGTGAACAACTTGCTTGCTCTTGTAGTTGTCAATCACATTGCCATTATTGTTTTTAATTTTTTTCCTGCTGTCTTTCTTTCAAGAAGTATCTTCTGTTCTTCTGGTAGCAACAGTCTGGTCTGCTTGTCCTTTCAAATGGAAATTCCCCACCTCAGAAGATTCTGGATGTGGATCAGGATTCCAAAGGCTCCACAGGAAGCCTGCTTTAAGGGGCAAGTTCTAGCCCCATTTTAGGTATTCCAATCAGTTATAGGCTGAAGACGACTTACAAGTAAAGCTCTTCTTGTTGTTGTTAAGTGTTGTTGAGTTGATTCCTACTTATAGTGACTCTGTGTAGGATTTCTGAGGAGGAGCTGATAAGTTTCAACCACCAACCTTTTGGTTCAAACAAATTTTGTAGTCAAATGCGTTAACCCATAGCACCATACCAGTACTCACTGGCTAGAAGAGTCATGGAGAGAAATATTAAATAATTCACTGCACCACAGATAGCTAAGCTATATTATGATCAAATCTGAAGATAGTTTCGAAAACAGGCCCTAAAGTTTATTGAAAATGTGAAAATATTATAAAGGAATGACAGTGGTGGTTAGGTCATTTCACATTTCAGTGTAGGTTTAATACAACAGTTTCCCCTCATTAAGTTTGAAGACACCATTTGTCTATTGGTTTGTTGTATTGTGGTTACTTGTGTGTTATTGTAATTCTTGAAATTATGCTACTGGTGTTTTAAATATCAGCAAGGCTGCTCATGATGTGCAAGTATCAGTGGAGCTTCCAGACTAAGAATAGACTGAGAAGAAGGACCAGGAGGTCCTCTTATGAGGATTAGCTACTGAAAACCAGTGAATATCAGCAGAACATTGCCTGATGTATTGCTAGAAGATGAGCCCCTCAGGTTGGAAGGCATTCAAAATGCAACTGGAGAAGAGCTGCCTTTTCAAAGTAGAGTTGACCTTAATGACATCGATGTATCATAACTTTCAGGGCTTTCATATGCTGATAGTACATGACTTAAAATGAGAAGCAATAGCTGAAAACATCTATTAACAGTCAGAATATGAGATGCACAAAGTATGAATCTAGGAAAATTGGAAGCTGTCAAAAATGAAATGGAATGCATAAAGGTTGATATCCTAGGTATTAGTGTGCTGAAATGGACAGCTGTTGGTTATTTTAAATCAGACAATATTATGTGGTCTTCTATGCTGGGGCTGACAAATTCAAGAGAAATGACATAGTATTCATTGTCAAAAATAACATCCAAGATCTATCTTGAAATACATTACTGTCTATGATAGGATAATATCTATATGTCCACAAGGAAGACCAATTAGTACCACTATTATTAACGGTGACTATACATGTGGACCTCCCCAGATGGAATGCACAGGAATCAAACTGACTATATCTGTGGGAGGAGATGATGGATAAATTCAATATCATCAGCGAAAAAACAAGGCGAGGGACAGAACATGACACAGACCATCAATTACTCGTATGCAACTTCAGGATGAAACATAAGATTAAAAGAAGTTTTCAAGAGCTAAAATATGACCTTTAATATATTCCACATGAGTTTAGAGACCATCTCAAAAACAGATTTAGTGCATTAAACCCTAGTGACTAGAGACCAGAGGAGTTGTGTAATAACATCAAGAATATCGTACATGAAAATGCAAAATGTCATTAAAAAGATGGGAAAGAAAGAAAAGACCAAAATGGATGTCAGCAGAGAATCCTAAACTTGCTTTTCAGCATAGAGATGCTAACGCAAATGAAAATAAGGAAGTAAAAGAACTGAACAGAAAAATTAAAGGGCAATTCGAGAAGACTAAGTAAAGTATAATAAAGAAATTTGCAAAGATCTGGAGTTAGAAAACTGTAATGGAAGAACATGCTCAACATTTTTCAAGCCAAAAGAACTGAAGAAAAAATTCAAGCCTTGACTTTCAATATTGAAGGATTCTGTAAAGTTCTGGTGGGGCTCTGTAGGATAAATATTGGACTGCTAACTGCAAGGTCAGTAGTTCACAAATCCATCAGCCACTCCTTGGAAACTCTATACAGGGTCACAATAGATTGGAAATGACTTACTGGTGCTTAATAACAACAACACGGGCAAAATATTGAATGATGATGGAAGCACCAAAAGAAGGTGGAAGGGATACATAGTGTCACTGTACCAAAAAGAATTGGTTGATGTTCAATCATTTCAAGGTAGCGTATGGTGATGAACCAATGGTAAGGAATAAAGAAGTCCAAGCAGGACTGAAGACATTGATGGAACATAAGGTTCCAGGAATTGATGGAATTCCAATTGGAATGTTCCAATAAACTAATATAACATTGGAAACACTTACAAGTCCACACTAAGAAATTAGGAAAACAGCTACCTGATCAACCAGCTGGAACCAAACTAAACCTGTTACCATCAAGTCGATTCTGACTCATGGAGACTACATAGGGTTTCCAAGATTGTAGATTTTTATGGGAGCAATAGCCTCATCTTACTCTCTTGAAGCTGCTTGTGGGATTGAGACATTGATTTGTCGTTAGCAGTCTGGTGCTCATCCTATAAAAGATCCATATTTGTGTTCATTCCAAAGAAAGGTGACCCTACCAAATGTGGAGATTATCAAACTATATCATTAATAACACACGCAAGTAGAATTTTGCTGAAGATTACCAAAAAAATGGTCGCAGCAGTGCACGAAACTGCCAGAAATTCAGTCTGATTCATGAAAAGACATGGATTGAGGGATGTCATCAATGACTTTAGATGGATCTTAGTTGGAAGCAGAGAATACCAGAAAGATGTATCCTATGTTTTATTGATTATACATTCGACTAAGTGGATAATAACAAACTATGGACAACATGTACACAATGGAATTCCAGAACACTTTATTACATAGACCAAGAGGCAGTCCATTGAACATAACAAGGAGATACTCATTAGTTTAAAAGCAGAAAATATGTGCATTAGAATTGTATCCTTTCGCTATAATTATCAATCTGTATGTTGAGCAAATAATCTAAGAAATTGGACTATGTAAAGAGCACAGCCTCAGGACTGAAGGAAGAGTCAACAGCCTGCAATATGAAGGTGACACAATCTTACTTTGTGAAAAGTGAAGAGGACTTGAAGCACTTGCTGATAAAGGTCAGAGAATACAGCCTTCAGCATGGATTACACCTCATTGTAAAGACAACAGAAATCCTTACAACTGGAAATAAACACCATCTTGATGAATGGAGGAAAGATTGAAGTTATTCAGAATTCTATTTTATTTGGGTCCACAATCAATGCTTATGGAAGCAGATGTCAAGAAATCAAATGACAGTATTTCATTGGTCAAACCTGCTTCAAAAGATCTCTTTAAAATGTTAAAGAACAAAAATGCCACTTTGAAGACTAAGTTGCACCTTACCCAAGTCCTGGTATTTTCAATCACCTCATTGCATGTGAAATCTGAACAGTGAATAACGAAGACTTGAAAAAGTGATACATTTGAATTATGGGTTTGGTGAAGATTATTGAAAGTACCATGGACTGCTAGAAGAACAAACAAATCTGTTTTGGAAGAAGTACAGCCCGAATGCCCCAAAGCAAGAATGACCATATGTCCTCTGGACGTATTATCAGAAGGTACAGGACATCATTCTTAGAAAAGTGAGGGTCAGTGAAAAGAGGGATGCTCCCCATAAGATGGATTGGTGCTGTGACTGCAGCAGTGGGCTCAACCTTAATGATAGTGAGGATGGCGGAGGACCAGGCAATGTTTTGTTCTGTTGTGCGTATAGGATCACTGTAAGTCAGATCTCAATAGATGGCACCTTTCAGCAAAAACAAAAGTTTGAAGAAATCAGTCTTTTCTAGGTAATCCTGTTTATCCAGGAGTGCAAATTTTGAAATAATTGGCAGCTGTCTTTTGTAAATGTTGAGATTTCAGCAGTTTGTTCAGGCTAGATTAATTCAGGAGCACATCTTCAATACTGTGCTGTATTGACTATGCTTTTTGTAGTTGTTTTTAGGTGTCATCAAGTCAGTACCAACTCATAGTAACCCTACACACAACAGAACGAAACACTGCCCGGTCCGTTGCCAACCTCACAATCGTTGCTAAGCCTGAGCCCATTGCTACTGCCACTGTGCTAATCCATCTCATTGGGGGTCTTCTTTGACCTTCTATCTTACCAAATCTGATATCCTTCTCCAGGGACTGGTCTCTCCTGATAATATGTTTGAAATATGAGAAACAAAAGTTTGGCCATACTGGCTTCCAAGGAGCATTCTGAGTATACGTCTTCCAACACAGATCTGTTTATTCTTTTGACAGCACACGGTGCTTTTAATATTTTCTCCAGCACCACAACTCAAATACAGCAATTCTTCTAAGGTGTTCCTTATTCACTGTCCAACTTTCACATGCTTATGAGGTTATTGAAAATACCATGGCTTGCATCAGGCGCATCTTAGTTCTCAGACAACTTTGCTTTTGCAACACTTTAAAGAGGTCTTGTGCAGCAGATTTACGTAATGCAATACATCATTTGATTTCTAGACTGCTGCTTCCATGAGTGCTGATGGTTGATCCAAGCAAAATGAAGTTTTTAACAACTTCAATCTTTTCTTCATTGATATGGATGTTGTTTATTGGTCCAGTGGTGAGGATTTTTGTTTTCTTTACAATGAAATGTAACCCATACCATAGGCTGTGGTCTTTGATCTTCATCAATGAGTATTTTATGTTCTCTTCCCTTTCAGCAAGTAAGGTTGTATCATCTGCATATTGCTAGTTGTTAACAAGTCTTCCTCTAATCCTGATGCCACATTTTTCTTCATATAATCAATCTTCTAAGATTATTTTCTTAGCGCAGCTTGAGTAAGTATGGTGAAGGAATTACAACCCTGGCTCACACCTTTCCTAATTTTAAACCATTTGGTGTTCCTTTGTTCTGTTTGAACAACTGCCTCTTCTTCTATGTACAGGTTCCTCATGAGCACAGTTAACTGTTCCAGAATACACAGTCTCCGTGATGATGTCCATATCTTGTCACAATCTACACAATTGAAAGCCTTTGTGTAGTCACTTAAGCTCTGGTAAACATCTTGCTGGTAGTCTCTGTTTCCATCCAAGATTCATCTGACATTAGTAATGGTATTCCTCATGGTCCATCCTCTTCTGAATCCAACTTGAACCTATGGAAGTTTTTTATCAAAGTACCAGAGCCCCATAGACATAGCAAATAAATTCAGCCCATTGTTTTCCAATGGTGGCCACTGCTTTGTAGAATAGTGAAAGAGGATATAGACTCCAGGGTCAGATTGCCTGGCTTTGTATATTAGCTTTACCAGCTGTGCAATTCCTGAAAGTGCTTCCATGTCTTCATATGTAAAATGGGGGATCGTTTTATCTCACATTAAACTGAAATTAATTGAGAAAAGACATGCAAAATGCTTAGAACGTGACTTGTATGTACCAAGTCAACTTGATAAATGCCTTTAAAAGGGTAATAGGAATAAAAATGCCAGATGCTGTCGGTTTGAGTCTGACTGTTGCAGTCAGTTTTTTCTTGTATATTGTATTTACTCTGCTAAGCATAGCAATCTTTTCTTCAAATGCAATTTTAATGTTACAAAAGTAATTATAATTATGCATCCTAAATCAACTCATCATAATTTTTCAAAACAAAATATAATGTACTGAAAAAAACAAAACGATGTAGGCAAATTTTGCATTTTTTATTAGTGAGGGAAATGAACCACATGAATTTTATAATTCTTAATACAGTAAGCTTATGGTACAAAGCATAAAGAAATATTTTGGAAAAAGTAATCATTCTATTAAGAGGAAAGGAAATTAGAATTGAATGAGTACTAACAATTGTAGGCATCCAAACCCCTCCCCCCATATATTTCACTTGTTTACCTTTCAGATCTATATTGTCATTTTTGTTGTTATTAAGTGCCATCAAGTTGGTTCCAATGCATAAGGATCCTGTGTAGGGTTTCCAAGGAACAGCTGATGGATTTGAACCGCCAACTTTGTGGTTATCAATCTAGTATTGATCCTACAGCATCACACCAGGACTCCAAATTTATAATCGTATATCATTCTCATTTTGGTGGTGGTGGTTATGTGCCATGGAGTTGGCTCATAGCGAC
This sequence comes from Chrysochloris asiatica, assembly GCF_000296735.1. NCBI lineage: Eukaryota > Metazoa > Chordata > Mammalia > Afrosoricida > Chrysochloridae > Chrysochloris > Chrysochloris asiatica. The sequence goes on from NW_006408531.1 coordinate 20,360,341, forward strand.
CCTGTACAGGGTTTCTGAGGCTGTAAGTGTTTACAGGAGCAGAAAGCCTCGTCTTTCTCCCACAGAACAGCTGGTATTTTCGAACTGCTGACCTTGCGGTTCACAGACCGATTCGTAACCACTATGCTAATCGCAGAGACACTGAATTCAGTAGTTCTTCTGGATCATTTGTGGAGTCAAAACCAGTGTTCTCTCCATTCTGTGTGCTGCTTCCTGGAAGTGCTGTGTACATCATTGAATAAGTTTAACATAGAAATTATGGTTGATCCATAAATGAATCTGCTTTAGTTTTTCAATACATGTAATCCAACTAGTTTTATATTTTCTCATTGCATTTAATTTCACTAAGCATATGCCATAATTCATAATAAAACAACGTATGACCTCAGGATGTGTCTCCTTGATTTTATGATTGGTGAAAGGACATTCTCCCTAGAATGTAATAATGGAAAGAGTGTTGGCCTGAGGGGTGACTTTGGCTGGTAACTTCCAGCAAGACATGAAAGTGTGCTGACATTCCTCTTTTCATTTGTAGCACTAAGGAAAAGCCCTCAATGACCTTGAAGTTTTGGTCATTCCATCTCCAGTGTTCTCTGATATTAAGAAGCTATACTTCTTCTTCTTCTTCACTTAAAGGCCCTTAAATTCAGATATGGAATGATTTCCTCTGGAATTAATACTTTACTAGAGACACTCCATCCCTTTGGAGGTTCCCAGGATTTATGAAATGACTATAGATCAGAGTTGTGCAATAAGAAAACCTAGAACACTGTTTTAGATGCTAGATTCTTAATGTAAATTATTGCTACTCTGAGTTTAGGTTATTCTGATTTTTCTTTTCCTTTTTTTCCCCACAGGATTATTTTACAGATGCTAATAAAGAGTTGAAAAAAGATGCTCAGCAAGATTACCGTCTAGAATATGCCATGGAAAATAGTACACACACAGTAATAGAATTTACCAGAGAATTGCACACGTGCGACACCAATGACAAGAGTGTAACGGTGAGGGGTCTCTGAGTGAATGAATGTATGAATGAACTGTGCATTTACATGTGCGATGTCCTTTATAGGATGAAAGGCACAGATATTTAATATGAATGGACTGTGCATTTACATGTGCGATGTCCTTTAT
>NW_006408531.1:20361574-20406000 GCF_000296735.1 Chrysochloris asiatica
GGATGAAAGGCACAGATATTTAATATGAATGGACTGTGCATTTACATGTGCGATGTCCTTTATAGGATGAAAGGCACAGATATTTAATATGAATGAACTGTGCATTTACATGTGCGATGTCCTTTATAGGATGAAAGGCACAGATATTTAGTAATCTTTGCCATACAAAGTTACATAGAGTTTTGAGGACTATTTTTGAAACCCTTTTAAAAGTCACATAAAAATATGACTACATGAATTTCAGTAAAGACAGTTTTTGTGTGAATCTAAAATTCTGAAGAGTTCCTTAAAAGCGTATATGCTTTTGCCTATAAAAGGTTTTTTGCTTATTCTTTATAAAAGTTGAAGGAATGTAATTATAGTACGGAGGATTATGTATAGAACATTAGGATACATAGTTCCTCTGATTTATAACTGGTTCATTTTTGTAAATTTCTAACCTCATGATGAATAGTAGCCTGATTAAAATTGCCTGTCAATGTGTTATACAAGATTTCTTGTTTTCAGACTTCATGTAAAAATTAAGTGTCTTTACGTATATGCAAAATAAATATTTACAGGATATAAAATTCATATAGTATTTTGGAAATTTCCACAAATTACTTGGATTAGTTTCATTTTTGTATAGACCAATGCATTATTATATTTTTATTTATAAATTACAGCTATCAAATGGGAATATAACCCTGAAACCACTCAGATAAACATCAGCATTCAGCATAAAGAATAAAAGAGGAAGAAAAAGGATCAAAACACATGCAAAGATGTGGATCATTTTTGATGTAATATAAAGTGCAATTATTTGTTTTAATTGGAGTAATAATTATAGTTATTTGATGTATTCAAAGCTCATATAGCAAAGAGAAGACATAAAATAACTAGGTTTTGCTTTTAATTTTTCAAAGTTCTTATCACAAAGGTCTGGCCAAAGCACCTTTGTCTGTGGGAGGACTTTGCACCCCAACAAATCCTCCCCCCAATCCTTTGGGCAACATCTCTATTCCAAGGAACCCAATTTCTCTTGATAGTATTTTCCCTAGTTGGAGTATTCCAGACCCTGGAAAGTCCCAGGATTTATAGAATGATTATAGGTAGATTACTGTGTAACAGGGAGTGTTATGGGTGTGGTGCTGTGGGTTAATGCACTGGACTGCAAGGTTGGTTTGAACCACCATGTCAATGATGCAAGCTTACCAGCTGCTCCTTAGAAACCCTATTATACAGGGTCACTATGAGTCGGAACCTACGCAACGGCACTTAAAAACAACAATGACAACAATAGGACTCTGTGGGATAAGCTACCTACAAGGTCAGTAGTTCAAGCCCACCAACTGCTCTGTGAGAGAAAGATGAGCTTTCTGCTCTCATAAGGATTACAAGTCTTGGGAACCCTACACAAAGATACTCCGAGTCAGAACCAACTCAACACCAACACCAACTGTGTAATAGCAAACCCAGAAGCAAAAACTAATCTCAGTTTCATTTTCTGTGAATTCTACTATGTCATTCGCTTAGTGCATGGGAGATATTTATTGTGGAAGTGAAAGTCCTAACCCGGAAGGTAACTTTAAGTCTATTTATTTCTTTCCCCTAAAATTTTCCATGACTTAAAAAAGGTGTTAATTTTTCAAAATCCCTGCTCCTTAACAAGAGTGTTTGCTTGGCAACTACTAGTTGTTAGTTTAGAATTTTAGCGGGATGCTGGTCTGTCGTTAATATTCATTCAGTTAGTTGCACTGTATTTTGGAACACAGAATTGTGTGTGCTGAGACATTTGTTGCCAAAAAGTAACTTGTCTATTTAGATATGGAATGATTTAATCAAATGTACACAATTAAAGTTAGAATCCATTTTGGGAACTCCAAATGCTCTTTACTTTTTTTTTCTCTCTCACTGTTTTATTCTGTTTGAAATAGAGTTCTATAAACACAACTCAATGCCAAAGGGATGTGCTCCCATGAGGCATAATCATGTGCGTGTCTGATCACCAGGACAGCACTGTGAGAGTGATCTGGGCGTACCACCATGAAGATGCAGGAGAAACCGGTCCCAAGTACCATGACTCCAATCGGGGCACCAAGAGTCTGCGCTTATTGAATCCTGAGAAAACCAGTGTGTTGCCGACATCCTCACTGTACTTTGACCTGGTAAATCAAGACGTAAGTTGGTTTTACTTGTTTGTTTTTTAATGATTGTTGTTACTAGTTGTCAGCAAGTCAATTATGAGTATAGGAGTGAGATAGTTTTGCTTAAAATATTGTGTTTAATAACATACCAAAAGAATGTGACTATGTGTCTCCATCCCCTTTTTATTAAGACAGGTCCCAATTCCAAACAAAGGTACAACGTACTGGTGCCAAATGTTTAAGATTCCTGTGTTCCAAGAAAAGCATCAGGTTATAAAGGTATGTGTCTCACTCACAAGCTAAATTTGGCCTATAGGAACAGAGGAAGAAATTACTGACCTTAAAATGAAAGTGGTGGATAAATAAATACATTTCATTTATATCAAAGTTATTGAGAGAACAAAGAACTGGCTTGACTGACCTACACATTTTCTTAAGAATCACTGAATTTAAAGAAAAAAAATTGTTGCTGATATTTTGTTTTCTACCTCCTATTTTTACACTTCAAAGGTCAAATGTTTTCCGGACTGCTTGGAATATGTCAAGTTATTTCTTTATGAGCCCTGGTGTGGTATTATATGATAAATACTGAATTGCTAACCACAAGGTTGGAGGTTCAAACTCACCTACCATTTCTCGTAAACTCTATACAGAGTCACTATGAATCAGAACCTACTCAATGACAACAACAAAAACAAAACCAAAATTATTTCGTTAGGAAATATTTTTGCAATTGCATTTTAAAATAAGCTATTTCCATATTACTAAATTACACTTTAGAACTTAAAAGAAAATGTACTATCGTCTAGTCACCAACCCACAGCGCCCTGTAACAGACAAGACTGCTCCTTAGGGTTTCTAAGACTTATTACGGAAGCAGCCAGCCTCACGTTTCTTCCACAGAGGGGTTGAACTGCCAACCTTTTGGTTAGTAGCCCAATGTTTAATCCACCACACCACTCTTTAAACTATAAACGGGAAGGTTATATTCCTTACCAATATTTGAGAATATCTGAAACTAATGAATACTATCATAAAAAGAACGGTTATTTTTGAAAACTGGAAAAAAGAAAATCTAGAAAATTAAAATAAAAAAAATACAGAATTGGGTGGTAAATAAATAAGCCAAAATTTCTTGTGATACATAATTCTCTCCCATGTCCAGGATGCTCTCTCCCATTTGTATTCAGCTAGTAGATAAAACAAGTATTTGGTAAAATTGACAAGTCCTTGGCTCTGTGCTAGGGATTGTTGGCAGTTTAACAGTGACTGAAGATATATAATCTATGCTCTCAAAGAATTTACAGTGAGAGCATGGGATACATGGCCCGGATATAAGACAGAATAAAATACAATTAGATCGTGCAGGCAAAATCCTGCACATGTTCAGGAAAATGGAAAGCTAGGCCATACAATGATGTTGCCTTCTTGTCAGCCCTCAGATAAGTATGTGCTGTCAAATAAGCTCTCAAGTAATACTGTAGGCCTCGGAGTCTTTTTCTAGAAAACGTGGGCAGTCATAACAGTTTCCTCACCAACACTAACACATTTAGGCAGAGATGGAAACACTAAGCACATTCTATAAAGGGCTCACATTTTAAGTTTCTACAACATTTGCCCAGTTTCACAGACCTGCCTTTTGTTTGCAGAGTGATTCACAACTAGGTAGGGCAAGAGGGTTGATCTTTTGGCAGCCCATGGCACTTTCAATATTCACTTCCAACACCATAACTCAAATGCATCAATTCTTCTACGGTCTTCTTTATTCACTGTCCAGCTTTCACACGCATATGAAATTATTGAAAATACCATGGCTTGGGTCAGGCACACTTTAGTTCTCAAGCTGACATCTTTGCTTACTGATTTAGTGCATAGTTGTATTTGTAGGATGTTTTTTCCATAGACTCATCATCCATGTGACTGAGAGTGAGTCATTTAGCTCTGCTGTTGTTGTTGTTGTTAGGTGCCATTGAGTCAGTACCGACTCATAGCGATCCTATGCACAACAGAACGAAACACTGCCCGGTCCTGGCCCAACCTCACAATTGTTGCTACTCTTGAGCCCATTGATGCTGTCAACTTTGTCAATCCATCTCACTGGGGGTCTTCCTCTTTTTCTCTGACCCTCCACCTTATGAAACATGATATCTTTCTTTAGTGACTGGTCCCTCCTGACAGTATGTCCAAAGTATGACCATCCTGGCCTCCTGGGAGCACTCTGGCTGCACTTCTTTCAACACAGATCTGTTTGATCTTTTGGCAGCCCATGGCACTTTCAATATTCACTTCCAACACCATAACTCAAATGCATCAATTCTTCTACAATCTTCTTTATTCACTGTCCAGCTTTCACACGCATATGAGATTATTGAAAATACCATGGCTTGGGTCAGGCACACTTTAATTCTCAAGCTGACATCTTTGCTCTTCAACACTTTAAAAAGGTCTTGTGCAGCAGATTTGCCTAAATACGTCTTTTGATTTCTTGGCTGTTACTTCCATGACTGTTGATGGTTGTTCCAAGAAGAATGTAGCCCTTGACAACTTCAGTATATTCTCCATTGATAAGAATGTTGTTTATTGGTCCAGTGGTGAGGATTTTTGTTTTCTTTATATTCAGATGCAATCCATACCGAAGGCTGTGGTCTTTGATCTTCATCAGTATATATTTTAAGTCCTCTTCACTTTTTGCAAGCAAGGTTATATCATCTGCACATCGCAGGTTGTTAATGAGCCTTCCTCCAATGCTGATGCCACGTTTTTCTTTATATATATCCCAGCTTCTCGGCCTATTTGCTCAGCATACAGGTTGAATAAGTATGGTGAAAGAATACAACTCTGTCGCACACTTTTCTTAATTTTAAACCATTCAGTGTTCCCATGTTCTGTTCGAACAACTGCCTCTTGGTCCATGTACAGATTCCTCATGAGTACAATTAAGTGTTCAGGAATACTCATACTTTGCAATGTTGTCCATAATTTGTCATGATCCACACAATCAAAAGCCTTTATGTAGTCAATAAAGCACAGGTAAACATCTTTCTGATATTCTCTGCTTTCACTCAGTATCCATTGGACATCAGCAATGATATCCCAATTTCTACGTCCTCTTCTAAATCCTGCTTGAACCTCTGGAAGTTCTCTGTCTATGTATGGTTGCAGCCATTTCTGTATTACCTTTAGTAAAACTTTACTTGCATGGGATATCAAAGATACTGTCTGATGATTTCTGCATTCTTTAGCTCTGTAAGAGGAGTTATTTCCTACTTTGTAGGGTGAAGGTTCAGAGAAACAGCATCAATGGGCTCAAGCATGGCAATGATAGTGAGGTTGGCCTAGGATTGGGCAGCGGTTCATTTTGCTGTGCTAAGGTCACTATGAGTCGGTACTGACTCAATGACACTTAACAGCAACAACAACCTGTGAAAAAGGAAATGCAAATTCTAGTCTTAGTCCACTTCCTACAGGTCCTTCTCTTAAGATAATGAAGTATTTTTCAGAAAAGAGAATGTTATATTTATATCATGTTCTGAGTGTCATTTGAAGTAAATTTAATTGGAATCTGCTTCAAGAGGTAAATGTAAAACTACAGGTTCAGAAATGAAAACAAATGTCCCATGTAATATTCCCTTTATTCATTTTACAGTGAGCATTAATTATTTGAATGCACTTTTCATTTTGTCATTATAAATACCAGTAATTGAATTGAATGGGATAAAATAATTGCTAGTATACATTTAAGGGAACAGGAGACAAGTATGTTCTGGCCCTCTATGTGGGATATTTATTTGGTACCTCTTCTAAAAAATTCAGTACTACCTTTCCTACCAGAAGCATATCAATGTAATCCTCAAATAGTGCCATCTCTTAACAAAAGGGGTGCTTAAGATTAAATACTTTGGAATCAGCAGGCTTTTTTATCAAGAGAGATCTCAATAGATTTGAGTATATTTTGTGATATTTGGAAGTTTATCAAGTGATGAAAACAGAAGAGGACTTGAGAACAGCAGATCATAGAGGGGAGCCCTGGTGTGGTGCTGTTGGATAAGCACTAAACTGCTAACTACAAGGTTAGTGGTTCAAACATACCAGCCGGTCCTTGGAACCCCTTTACAGGGTCAGAACTGACTTGATGACACTAACAACAGGTCATAGAGGAGTGCTTATATAAAATATTCTTGTTTGGGGGCAAAGGGTTTGTGGCTAGAATTTAAAATTTTATTACTTCAGTATACCATTTTGAAATTTTTTCCTTGTATATTTTCTTGAAAGTGAACTCAAATAGCATAATGTGTACAAACCAACAAACCCAAAGCAATTCAAAATAAAAAATAGAAAGAAAACCCAACTAGCAAGCAAACTCAAAATGATTGTTGTGTCCATTGTTTTGAGACAATCTTTTTTTAAAGTTTCCCTTAAGAAATTATGTAATTTCCATTTCTTTTCCGTAGCAGAGATTTCCAAGTTTCAGAAAAGTGTATCCTCTTTTTCATAAAATCAAAGACTCATATGCCTTGAAAAGCCATCCAGCTGTTTTCCCCGATTCCTTTTATTTTATGTCCCACAAATCACTGTATCAAAAACCTCAGCTCTTCTCTAGCAAATTAAAAAGGGTTTTCTTAGATAAGCGAACATTGCTTTTATCTTGTATTATACTGTTCTGTCATAGTCTTTTAACACATTGATTACAGTAGTGTGAGAAATTAATTTCTTATCTTGACCTAATACAAAGAATGTATATTTTCAATTTAAATATTGCTAGTAATACTTATATACATTTTGTAGTTATAATAACTATAAAGCTACGCACATAAACAAATATATCAGTGGTTTGATTGTGAATGTATTTGAAGGGAATGATTAAAATTCAAAGATATTTACTACATTTGTAATTTAAATTACATTCAAGTAATGAAAAATTCACCTTTAAACTTGTGAAATAAGAATTTAAGTAACTTCTAAAATTGGCAATTATAAAATAACAAAACTGAATAATTTTATCTGTAGGAATACTGGGAATATAATATAAAATATTAGTGATTCCTACTCATTGATGATTCTAATTTATTGATTTGTATTGTAATTTTTACAGAAAATGTTAAAAATGTTTGCATTTTCAGAGAACAACACATCATAGTAGTAAGCAGATGTGTAATCGATCCTTCATTCTTACCGTCAAAGTACATGTTTTTACTACTACTAGAATTCTTTTTTTCTCTATCGGTATATTTCCTTAATTTTTTTCCCCCTGAAATGATATTTAAAACACGTTGTAGCTGATGTGGTGTCTTTAGCACTTTAATTTTGCATCAGGATGCATTTTCACAAATCTGGCTGTTTACTTTATCTTTCTTTTTTCATGTGTTCACCTTGGACTTCACTTCATGCACGGCACTTTGCCGAGCCCAGTGTGTGTTTGGTGGGCACCATTGACTTAGTTATTGTTTCACCCATTCCCATTCTTGTCTGTGGAATTTGTTTTTGCTCATGGATGTTTTCCTTTTATCTTTACTAATTTAACCATACTTCCTAAATGGAAGTATCTGGATCTTTGTCTCTTTAGACAGATCTGTTTTCCAAGTTGCTCTGGATTAATTTTCAGAATATGCTTCATGTGAAAATGCTTTCCATCCTTCTTAAATACTTTGCAACATTATATTGGCTACTAAATTCTTTATACCACTGATTACCATAAGCACCTGTGGATTTTGTCATTGACTGACAAAATGGATAATTCCTGATCTTCTAGAAAAAGTTAGGCCATAAAATCTTAATACTTATTTAATCCCCTTCTTTGTGAATTTGTCAAAGTCTATAAATTTTATCCCTTATATGCAAGTATAACTAAAGTTTAATATAATCTTATTAAGATAAGCTTAACATAGCTACTCGAGAGAAGACGAAATACTCAGGCATTTAACGCATGGCTAAAACCACAACTTTGGCTATAAAAATTTGGTAGGAACTCTTGTTCCTAAACTGAATGATCTTCCTCAAATTAGTGTATTTTAAAGATTACTGACTTAGATTTCCCAGTGTTGTAAAGTTCATTCCTTATCCTCTTGGGTTACAACCACTTCACAAACACATTTGTGATTTCTTTGCTACATGGGTGTTCTTTATAGTCACTTGGCCATGCTGTGTAATGGAATTCACTTTGAAAATGTGTCTTTTCATGGAAGTGATATATTGCTAACTCTCACTAATTAGCTTTCTGACCCCAGAGAGAGTACTTAACCTCACCCTGGTGTTCAAATTTCTCATCTGTAAAATTAAGGAATGGTCCAGATGACCTCAATTGGCTCTTTGTATTTCTAAATATCTATGACTTAATGAAAACTAGAAGTAAAATATATGCTATGGTTTTGGATGCCCTGTGTCTGAGTCTCTGACAGCTTTCTTCCACAGTTACTGGGCATGCCTCCCTTCAAGCTTCACTCAAAAAACCCTTTTCTACCCCTCAGGCATGAGCTTTCTTAGCATGTCTTCTGAGATGCCCTGCTGGTTTTCAGAGCTTCCCAAAGTGTCCAGGATCTAGAACATCACATCTGTGGCTTGTTGCTTTCTTAAGAAACATAAGATAACTGGTTTTTGCTGTTGCTGGTTTTTTATAAAGGCTAATAGACTGTCTGGACTTCTAATGTAGCACTGTAGGATCAGCACTGGACTGCAAACTACAAGGTCGGCAGTTTACACCCACTAACTGTTCCTCGGAAACACTGTAGAGGGTCACTGTGAGTCAGAATTGACTCGGTGGCACTCAACAACATCAAATAGATTTTTATTTTTTGGTCTATATAAATATTTGATCTTAAAATTTTTATACAATTAACTGAACCCCTTAATTATATTATTTACTCAATGACTATTAAGTATCAATGAACTGCTGGTGTGGTGCTGTAGAATCAGCACCGGACTGCGAATCACAGGGTTGGCAGTTCAAACCCACCAGCTGTTCCTTGGAAACCCTATAAAGGGTCGCTATGAGTCGGAACTGACTTGGTAGCATTTATTAACAACAACATTAAATATCACTAACAGGTACTTAATAAGACACATGAAAAAAGTAGAAATTTAAAACCGTTAACATCTAATCAAACTATGAAACCACAAATCTTTATAAAGCACATATTGTCTAGTGCCTAAAGCAGCATTAGTGGGTTCAGACTACATGGTTCAAATCTTAACTTTGGAAAATGTAACAGTGTTTGATCCAGAGTAAGCAATGTAACCTCCTTGTGTTTGAGGTTTCCTTCCAAAAAGAACGTTAATAATAACACTTGTCTGACATAGTAGTTGTTTGTATCTGATGTGGCGCTGTAGGATGAGCACTTGACCTCACCTATCTGGTCCTCAGAAACCCTGTACGGTTTGCTATGAGTTGGAGCTGACTCAATCGCACTTCACAACAACAACGAGGTAACTCATAGTGTGCTTGTATGCTTGGTGTGTACTAGATAGCTCAGTATGTTATATTCCAAATTTTACTTTGGTTTTCAGTACCTTTAAAATCTCAGAGTCAGCTTGCTACAGTACATGAGGAAGGGCTCTGGAGATAGGTAGAAGTGTATGCTCAGTGTGGCACTGTCGGATAAGCACTGGACTGTGAACCACAGGGTCAGTGGTTCAAACCCACAGGCTGTGCCTTGGAAACCCTACATAGGATCGCTGTAAGTCAGAACCGACTCAACAGCACCTGACAACAACAATAATGTGGGCAAACTAGCCTCTCAGAACTTGTGCCCTCACTTGCCAAATAAGGAAAATGCTTTGTTGTCAATGAGTGCAAGTGAAAACACTTGTTGCTTAAAAGGTTCATAGATGCTTGTTTTCTTCTCTTGATGAGGATTATATAGATGGACAGCTAAAACGTCATCTAGTATTTTCTCAGACTGAGAGTTGGGCTGCACCTAAGCCACAGCAGTCAATAAGTCCTTATTATATTTTGAAGAAAAGATTCCCTGGGAATTAGATTTCATAGCTTGCTTCCATTACTCCACACCAAATGAAATTTAAGCTACTTTCCTCCTGTTCTTGTCTAAGAAAGGATAAGGACCAGCTGGTGACTCCCCTCTGGGAACAATTTTTTTCACATTCTTAGGTCACCCGTTAGCCTCCATTCTTTGACTTTAAATGATTCCATTTTCAACAGATAAGAAAGGTATTTATTTTTCTTAGTTCTTCTACCATCCAGCTCTACCTGAACCTACTATGCTTTTCCCAAGTAATTCCAAGAATTGACTTTCATAATTGGAAGGTATTAGAACATTTATTGTAAATCATGGGCAATAAAACTGGTAAATCACTGAATTAATAACACTTTTATTAAAAAATAAGATACTTGAATTCTAGATAATAACTCAGTAGGATTAAGAAGTATGGTAACATAAGATATAAATAACTTTCACTTACATATAAGGGAAGATTGAAGTAAAATACATCTTTTGCTACTTAAAATACATTATTTCATTACATTTTCATAGGCTCCCATGACTAAGTTGAGTTACATCCTCTAAAGATGCATTGAATTCCTGGTGTGGCGCTGTAAGATCAGCACTGGACTGTAAACCACAAGGTCGGTCGGCAATTCAAACCCACCAGTTGCTCCTCAGAAACCCTATACAGGGTCGCTGTGAGTTGGAACCCAATTGACAGCATTTAAATCCAACAAAGATATATTAATCCACTTTCCAAAGCTAGTTAGTGTTTCTCTATGATTTTTATCAGCCCAGACTTTGTGATTTTTCAAAATGCTATATATGTAAAAAAAAAAAAAAAAAAATAGTGCAAAATGATTTGTGCAGGAGAAATGTCTGATAGCTTAGCTTATATCCAGCTATGGGTCCTTGGAGTAAGCTTTTCAGCATCTGAGCTGCTTGTGAGATCTTCAGAATCAGGGCATAAACCCAGGGCAATATGAATTGATTCCACCAGAACCTTCCAGAGATATCAGTTTAAAGAAACTAGAAACTGACTAGATGTAGTTGGATGAGCATGAATTTATAGAGAACTGGTATTTTCAGCCTGGCTGTTATTTTGTTAATTGCTATAGAGTCAGTTCCGATGCATAGTGACCCTGTTTAAGGTTTCCAAGCTTTAAATCTTTGAGGGAGCAGAAAGCCTCATCTTTCTCATATGGAGTGGCTGGCAGGCTCGAACTTCAGACCTTGTGGTTCGCAGTCCAGTGCTTATCATATGGAGCCACTGCACTCCTCTGTTCAGCCTTGGGAGTTGGAAAATACTCAAAAAAGAAATGAAACATATAAAACTTTTCATTCCCTTTAGGAAGTCATTTCAATAGATTACAGTTAAAATGATTAGGCTGATAGTTCTGAATGTGGTTACAAAAGGGACAAAACTGTTAAATCTCAAAGATGATATTAAAACAAACAATAATCATAATTTAAAAAAGCAAAAACAAAAACAAAAAACATTGCCATCTAGTTAATTCCATCTCATAGTGATCCTACAGGACAAAGTAGAACTACCTGTAGGGTTTTTCCAAGGCTGTTAGTACTTAGACACCAGATGGTCACATTTTTTGTCCAGAGACAATATTATTATTAAGTGCAGTTCTGACTCTTAGTGACCCTATATAGAGTTGCCATGAAGCATCTGGTGGATTTGAACCACTAACTTTGTGGTTCGCAGTCTAGTGATTATCCTACAGTGCCATACCAGAGATGATATTGGTGGTGGTAGTTTCCAACTGCTGACCTTGAGGCTAACAGCCCGACTCATAACCACTACGCTATCAGAGCTCCTTAGAAAATGATATTAAGAAAAGATAAATTGGAAATAATTTCTGAGGAAAAAATGCAATGAGTGTGCTAATCTGATTGAACATATCTTGTAGCATACAAATCTTTGAAAATAAGTTAGTTAGCAGTCTTTTACTCTGAAGTGAAGTGAAAATAATGGTAGAGTCCTGTTTCATTCCTCTTCCGATTGTTGTTGTATAGTAGTACTATTGAGTCTATGTTGTTTCATAATGGTGCCATCTGACTTGCCCATAGGTTTTCATGGCTTTAATCCTGTATGGTCCTGGTTCTGATATGACACTCTCAGATAAGCACTTGACTGCTAACTGCAAGGTTAGCAGTTCAAACTCACCAGCTGCTCCTCAGAAATCCTAGACATTGTTGCTGAAACATGGGCAATAAAATTGGTAAATTATTTAATGAATAGTACTTTTATTAAAAAATAAGGCATTTGAATTCTAGATGATGACTCAATAGGATTAAGAAATATGGTAACATAAGATATGAATAACTTATGCTATGAATGTAATATATGAATGACTCGATGGCAACCAGTGACAACAATCCTGTGAGAGCTGACAGACCTTTCTCCTGCACAACTGCTGCCTGGCTTCACCATGTGTGACACCAGTGCTTCCTCTACACTATGGTGCTCTAGAAAAAGGGACTTTTGAGAATCAGTACTTGAATTTCCTTTTTCAGTTAGATTTATGGCAAAATATGTAGAGAAACCAAAATCAGTCAGTTGTTGGAGTTTGACTCATGGCCAACCCATGTGTTATAGAGTGTTCCACAGGGTTTTCATGATTGTGACCTTTCAATATCCAATCACTCAGACTTTCTTCCTAGCTGCCTCTGGATGGGTTTGAACTGCCAGCCTTTCCTTTAGTAGCTGAGTACCTAATCATTGGAGCCACCCGAGGACTCCACCTAGAAAAATACAACCAAACCCACTGCCATCATGTCAAGTCAGACTCATAGCAACTCTATATGGGGTTTCTGAGGCTGCAAATCTTTACAAGACCAGAAACCCTCCCCTTTGTCCTGAGGAGGAGCAGCTGGTAGGTTTGAACTGCAAACTCACCATTAGCATTCCAGTGCTTATCCTATAGGACCAAGTGCCCTAAAAGCCAGAAAAGGTATGGAGATGGTGAGAGCTAGATGTGATGATATCTCAGAGTGGTCTAAGAACCAGACTGAAAGTCCAGCTTCGGGTTCTGCCTTCTGCTGCTCTGGTCAGCTGAAATGATTGTGTCGGCATCATGGAGCTTCTCAAGGGCCTGAATTCATGTGAACACAGAGAAACCTGTGAGAGCTGGAACACAATAGGACTACCTTGTTTTCTAGGCCTCAAAAGTTTTCCACCTCTGACAGGGTATTTACCACTTTCTTGTCTCTCTCTCTCTTAAGAATCCTGCCCATAAACACCCAGTGACTTTTCCTTCTCTGACAAGTTTTCACACCACTCAGGTTCCACGTTCCCAGGATTTACTGTAATAAAATTCAAAGACCATCAATCTGTATAACTGAGAACTTGCTCTACATGATTTGCAACCCTTAAAATTCTATGAGTTCTTTAGTTCAATATTGGAATTGACAGTGTGGAAATGTATAAAATGAATAACAGCATGGACTGTAATAACTTGTCTTTAAGGTTTTATAACAAGACTAAAGATAATTTTGTGTGTGTGTCTCAATGTAAAAAGTTTTATACCTGTTATTTGCCTTTGGATACAACAATGCAAATTTTTATGGTTTTGGGGAATGGAGCTTTTAGCAATAAGCAGGAAAATGATCTTTATAGTGCAAACTCACTTTGAAATAAATGAGATATTTAATGGTCAAATATATATAATTCATAAATCAGGGGATACTTTCATACACCCTTACAGCAACATATAAAAAGCTGCACAGTTACAGTCTTTCAAATACTGAGCCTATCTTGATATATTAATATATTTTTACCTCATATATTCAGAGTATAATAACATACCCAATTTAGAAGGGAAAATATTACACTAACATTTTAGTTACATCTTGCTTTATTGAGCAATTTTTGTATTTCCCTTGATGTAACTAAGGTTGCGCATTACAGTGTTTGGGACCAGAATCTTTAGGGAGGTGATTCAGGCTTTTGTGATGGTGGTAGTTATTGCTGTCCTTTGGAGTAGCTCCCCAAGTGATCTCAAACCCCTGGTAAAAGAAAAATAGTCTTTTTAGGTATATTAAAATATTCTAAGAGACTGCATATGTTAAATTATATTTTACGTTATTGTTAAATGCTGTCAAGTCGATTCCAACACATAGCAGCACTGTATAGAGTTTCCAAGGAGCAGCTGATGAGCTTGAACCACTGACCTTGCAGTTCAAATGACTTTGCAGTCTGATGCATTAGCCCACAGCACCACACCAGGACGTCTAGCAAAACACCCTTTATTTTAAGTATAATTAATGCCTATTGTTATAGTAGTGCAATAAATACTGTGCACATTAAACTCATATTAAACCAACACCTAACAACTTCTTTTCAAATGCAATGTTAAACTGTCTGCACATAGAAAGGTTTAAGCAATCTTTTGTTCTGAGCTAGTTTAGTCCTTGATTTATCACATATTTCTTTGTGAGAGGCAAAAACACCAGCTGTTTCCTGGAACCACAGATGACTTCATTATAAAATTTAAAGATAAATTAATTCATATATAAGGGATAATCTCTTCTATGAAGGGGCAAGGATTTATGTTCTAGTGAAATATAGTCATTAAAGTTAATTCTAAGTGTTAATGTTTTCCTGATGGGTAAATTTCAGAACTGTATGCTGAAGGCTACCTCACCGACCTTAAAATGCATTTTGTTAGAGATAAGGAGATTTTTGTAAACCTGAAGTATCAATGAAAACTTCCATATGACATTTTGAATATTAAGTAAAGGCTTGTTGATGTTGTCGATAGGTGCCATCGGGTCGGTACTGATTCACAGCACCTTATGCACAGCAAAACAAAACACTGCCCGATCCTGGACCAACCTCACTATTGTTTCCACACTTGAGTCCACTGATGCTGCCACTTGGCCAATCCATCTCACTGGGGGTTTTCTTTTTCTCTGACCCTCCACCATACCAAACATGATATCCTTCTTCAGCTATTGGTCCTTCCTGACAATATGTCCAAAGTATGAGAGACAGAAGTTTGGCCATCCTGGCCTCCAAAGAGCACTCTGGCTACACTTTCCAACACATATCTGTTGTTTATTTTGGCAGCCCATGACACTTTCAGAATATTTTCCTCCAACACCATAACTGAAAAGCATCAGCTCTTCTATAGTCTTCCTTATTCACTGTCCAGCTTTTGCATGCATATGAGGTTATTGAAAATACCTCATGGCTTGTTTCAGGGGCACCTTAGTCTTCAAGCTGACATCTTTGCTCTTCAACATTTTAAAAAGGTCTTGTGCAACAGATTTGCCTAATGCAATGCGTCATTTGATTTCTTGACTGCTGCTTCCATGAGTGTTGATAGTTGATCCAAGAAGAATGAAGTGCTTAACAACTTCAATTTTCTCTCCATTGATAAGAATGTTGTTTATTGGTCCAGTGGTGAGAAATTTTGTTTTCTTTACTTTGAGATGCAATCATACCAAAGGCTGTGGTCTTTGATCTTCATCAGTAAGTATTTTAAATCTTCTTCACTTTCAGCAAGCAAAGTCATATCATCTGAATATCACAGGTTGTAAATGAGTTTTCCTCCAATCCTGATGCCACATTTTTCTTCATATAACGCAGCTTCTCGGACTATTTGCTCAGCTTACAGGTTGACTAAGTATGGTGAAAGAATACTACCCTGTCGCATACCTTTCTTAATTTTAAACCATTCAGTGTTCCCATGTTCTGTGCGAACAACTGCCTCTAGGTCCATGTACAGATTCCTCATGAGTACATTTAAGTGTTCCAGAATACTCATACTTCGCAATGTTGTCCATAGCTTATCATGATCCACACAAATGAAAGCCTTTGCATAGTCAATAAAGCACAGGTAAACATCTTTCTGATATTCTCTTGTTTTCAGCCAAGATTCATCGGACATTAGCAATGATATCCCTCATTCCACGGCCTCTTCTGAATCCAGCTTGAACCTCTGAAAGTTTTCAGTCAATGTATGTTTGCAGCTGTTTCTGTATTACCTTTAGTAAAACTTTACTCGCATGGGATGTCAAAGATATTGTCCCATGATTTCCACATTCCATTGTGTCACCTCTCTTTGGAATGGGCACAAATATGGATCTCTTCCAATCAGTCGGCCAGATAGTTGTCTTCAGAATTTCTTGGCAGAGATAAGTGAGTGCTGCCTCACTTTATTGAAAGATTTCAATTTTTATTCTGTGAATTCCTGGTGCTTTGTTCTTTGCCAATTCCATCAATGCACCATGGACTTCTTCCTTCAGCATCATTGGCTATTGATCATATGCTACCTCTTGAAATGGCTGAACATCAACCATTTCATTTTGGTACAGTGACTCTGAGTATTCCTTCCATCTTCATTTGATGCTTTCTGCATCATTCAATAATTTGCCCAGAGAATCCTTCAATAATGAAAGTCAAGGCTTGAAATTTTTCTTCAGTTCACCCAGCTTGAGAAATGCTGAGCATGTTCTTCCTTTTTGGTTTTTGACTTCAGGTCTTTGCACATTTTGTTGTAATAGTTGGCTTTATCTTCTTGAGCTGATCTTTGAAATTTTCTGTTCAGCTCTTGGACCTCCTCATTTCTTCCATTTGCTTTAGCCTCTCTATGCTGGAGAGTAAGTTTCAGTGTCTCTTCTCATATCCAGTTTGACCTTTTCCTTCTTTCTTGTCTTCTTAATGACTTTTTGCTTTCTTCCTGTATGATGTTCTTGATGTCATCCCACAACTCTCCTGGTCTTTGGTGTTTAGTGCTTAATGTATCAAATCTGTTGTTCAGATGATCTCTAAATTTAGGTGGGATGTATTTAAGGTCATATTTTAGCTCTTGTGGACTTATTTTGATTTTCTTCAGCTTTAGTTTGAATTTGCATATGATTAATTGGTAGTCTGTTCCACCATCTGCCCCTGGCCTTGTTTTGACTAATGATATGGAGCTTTTCCATCGTCTCTTTCCACAGATGTAGTCAATTTGATTTCTAAGTATTCCATCTGGTAAGGTCCACGTGTATTGTCATCCCCTAGGCTTTCTAAAGAAGTTATTTGAAATGAACAAAACATTGTTTTTACAGAATTCTATCATGCGATCTCCAGCATCATAATATCACCAAGGCCATATTTTCCAACCACTGATCCTTCTTCTTTGCTTCCAACCTTTGTATTCCAATCACCATTAATGATAAATCCATCTTATTGCATGTTTGATCAATTTCAGATTGAAGAAGTTGGTAGAATTCTTCTATTTCATCCTCATTGGCTTTAGTGGTTGGTGTGTAAATTTGAATAATAGTGGTATTAACTGGGCTTCCCTGTAGGCAAATGGATATTATCCTATCACAGACAGCATTGTACCCATGACTGATCTGGATATGTTCTTTGTGATCATGAATGCAACACCATTCCTCTTCCATTTGTCATGACCGCCACAGTAAACCATGTGGTTGTCAGATTCAAAATGGCCAATACCAGTCCATATCACCTCACTAATTGATGCCTAAGATATCAATGTATATGCATTCCATTTCATTTTTGACAATTTCTAAGTCTCCTAGATGGTAGCATAGTGGTTATGAATCGGGCTGTGAGCCGCAAGGTCAGCAGTTTGAAACTACCAGCTGTTCTGCGGGAGAAAGATGAGGCTTTCTGCTCCCGTAAAGATTTATAGCCACAGAAACCCTGTACAGGGTCGCTATGAGTCGGGACCGACTCCACGGCACATAACAACAACAAAAACAACAACGGCTGTTTCTCTTCATTTTGAGTTGTGCCCATGCTTTCCATAACTTGTGGGTCTTTAGCTTGGCCTGAGGAAGTTCTGAGGCTATGGACAATAGTAGAGTCACTTTGGTTTGTGGTGTTTCTGAAGATAGTGTTTATTTCATATGTACACTGTCTTAATCAACTGGAAAGCCTTCCTTCACACGACAATGCTGCATTGTAAAGAACAATCTAAATAGCATGGGATAGACAGTAAGTGCAAGGAGGAAGAATGGAGAAGTGATGGTTCATGCACAGTCCCATGCCGTACAGAAAGCAGTTTTTAACAAAACCATAAAGTGGATGGCTTATTGGTGTGTTTGTCGGGGGCGAATGAACATAGTCTAGTGGTGGGAAATCAGCTTAGAGTGTGGTGAGGATCACAAGAAGGCAGCTTTCCTATTATGCATTTAAATGCTGAATTAAAATGGAATAATAATGCTGGTTAGTAATTCCATACATGAGCCCTGGATACCCACAGATAAATGTAAAAACCTTCCCTAAAAGCCGAGACTGTAAATTCCAAAAAGGCAAAGTTTTCCCCCCTCAAAAAAAGCTAAAGAGGATATAGAGAAACTCTGTTAACTGATGGTATGTGGAGGGGATTATAATCAATGTAATGAAACAAGGTATATGAATGTTTGAATGTGAAACCGATGATGTGCCCTGAAAACTTTCACTCAATCCACAATAAAAACCTTAAAAAAAAAAATGGAATAATAAGAACCCATGTTCATTGAGAGCATTGTACATTTGGGGGATCATCTTGATAATCCTCAGAACAAACCTTTGAAGTAGGTAGTATTATGATCTTCACTTCACAGAAGAGAAAACTGAAATCCACAAATGCTAACTAACTTTCCCATTACTGATGATTTTCACATTTGTTCCTAAGAAAGATAGTTTATTTTAAAAATAAACAAATATAAGCACATTTTCTGATTTAGCCTGAAAACATGACCTTTAAATCTGTGAAAAATAAGATATATTCATAGACTAAGAAACTAAGACTCAAAAAATAAGACTCACTGCTGCATTCAAGTTCTGAAGTATTGCATATTGGAAGAATTACACATTGGTCTGTGAGGAAGCCCCATTTGAGCCCACATGAAGCAAAGGATAATTGCTGTTACCAGGAACATCTGCTTAAGCTAGAGTCTGCTAGCAGCTGCTGGCTAAACTGTAAACCCATAGTTTAGTTATGTCAGATTAGGATGCAGAATGCTTGCAGTTATTTGTTGTCAGGGAAACTGCATTTTTTGATCAGGGAATGCCTTGACCATACCAAAGCCCCCAGTGTGAAATACTGAAAATGACCCCAACTATGACCTTACTACCTAAATGGGGGTACTGATTTTATCCTGAATGATGCCATTGTATGGCTTTTACCCAGCAGGCCTGAACCTTCATGTTTTATGTAGTGTTAAAAATCTGACAAATTGGGTCATACCCTAAAAGAGAAATCAAGGGTACCTCTTAATTTTGCACATGTGCATGTAACCTTTTAGTCCTTTAAAGTAAAACTGTAGGGAATTCCTCAGATGGGATGAGTGGCCACTGAGCATTTATGGGACTGATGGGGTATGCCTTTGAGCCACAATGACCTGACTGCTGAGTTTTGGGTAGAAATGGGTGCCTATCCCCACTGATAACATTCCTTATGCTTTCTTCATAATTCAAGTGTATAGATATATGTTAGCTGCATTTTACCAATTAGGTTTGTATCATTTACTTTTTCATTGTATTGAATCCTGGGCCTAATAAAGATCTCAAGGGAGTATTTTTTTTTATTGCTCATGGTTTGAAAAAGATTGTCTAAATACTGCTTGTCAAAGATGTATATTTGTTTCTGCTAAATTTTCATAGACTTTAAAAAGTCATCTTTATTAGTAAAATTGTGTGTTTTACCCAGACTAGTTGAATTTGGCCATATGGTATTCAAGTTAAAATTAGTGTTTGTGGATAGAAAGAGAACACAGCCTTTTTCATCATGAAATTCAATATAATGGTTTGTTACTTTTATAATTTTGGTGTCAGTATACCCACTATTAAAGAGAAATACATTAATAACTCCCTGTCTTCTGACAAACACTCTGAAAGTGTTATAAAAAAAAAAACTTTGAATTTTAGAAAACATGTATTGATTGCTTACTATCTGGCAGACATTGCTTTATTAGGGTCGGAGTCCTCGTGTGGCACTGTACAGTAAGCAATGAACCACAAGGTTGATTTGAACTGCAATTTCAGCAGTTCAAACTCACCAGCCACTCCTTGGAAACCCTATAAGGGTCACAGTGAGTCAGAACCGACTCGACTGCACTTAACAACAACAACCAAAAGGTTGGTGATTCAAACTCCCTCGCCCCAGCCACTTCAGTAAGAAAGGTCACTTGTAAAGATTCAGTCTTAGAAATCCTATATAGGATCACTATGAGTCAGAAGCAGCTCGAGGGCAGTAAGTTTGGTTTGGTTTTGTTCAGTTATCTAGTGCTTTAAAATGAGAAACAACACAAGTAGGTGGCATTGAAGAAGAGAAATTTATGGTCTCACATTTCAGGAAACTAGAAGAGCAAATTCAGGATGCCGCTCTAGGGAAAGCTCTCTGCCCTTGTCTCTTTTTGGCGTCTATTCCTTTGGCATGCTCATTTCCTTTCATTTATGCTTGATTTCTTTCATATCTCAAAAGAGATTGATTAAAGACACACCCTACATCCTACACTAGTTTAATGTATCAAATCTGTTCTTCAGATGATCCCTAAATTCTGGTGGGATATATTCAAGGTCATATTTTGGCTCTCGTGAATTTGTTGTCATTTTCTTCAGCTTCTGTTTAAATTTGCATATGAGTCATTGATGGTCTGTTCCACAGCCTGCCCCTGGCCTTGTTTTCACTGATGATATGGAGCTTTTCCATCGTCTCTTTCCACAGGTGTAGTCAGTTTGATTTCTTTGTATTCCATCTGGGGAGGTCCATGTGTATAGTCATCTCTTATGCTGTCTAAAGAAGGTATCTGAAATAACAAATCATTGATTTTGTAGAATTCTGTCATATGATCTCCAGCATCATTTTTATCACCAAGGCCATATTTTCCAGCTACTGATCCTTCCATACCATTTGGTATGGATTACATCTCAATGTAAAGAAAACAAAAATCCTCATCACTGGACCAATAAACAACATTCTTATCAATGGAGAAAAGATTGAAGTTTTCTAGGACTTCATTCTTCTTAGATCAACGATCAACACTCACGGAAGCAGTAGTCAAGAAATCAAATGACGTATTGCACTAGGCAAATCTGCTGCACAAGACCTTTTAAAGTGTTGAATAGCAAAGATGTCAACTTGAGGATTAAAGTGCGCCTGACCCAGGCCATGGTATTTTCAATAACCTCATATGCGTGTGAAGGCTGGACAGTGAATAAGGAACACCGTAAAAGTATTGATGCTTTTGATTTATGGTGTTGGAGGTGAATATTAAAAGTGCCATGGGCTGCTTAAAGAACCAATAGATCCGTTTTGGAAGAAGTGCAGCCAGAGTGCTCCTTGGAGGCCAAGATGGCCAAACTTCGTCTCTTATACTTTGGACATATTGTCAGGAGGAACCAGTCGCTGGAGAAGGATATCATGTTTGGTAAGGTGGCAGGTCAGAGAAAAAGAGGAAAACCCCCAACGAGATGGACTGGCTAAGTGGCAGCATTGATGGACTCAAGCATGACAATACTAGTGAGGTTGTCCCAGGATCGGGCAGTGTTTCGTTCTGCTGTGCATAAGGTCGCTATGGGTCGGTACCGACTCAATGGCACCTAACAACAACAAGAACTGCACTAGTACTTAGTAAGAAAACATGGCCTTGGTAATAGAAATGATGCTGAAGATCATATGATATAATTTTTAAGACAGTGACTTGCAAATATCTTTTTAACAGCATAAAAAGCAATGATACACATGGACTCATTAACAACCTGCAATATGCAGAGGATACAAATTTGCTTGCTGAAAGTGAAGAGGACTCAAAATACTTACTGATAAAGAACAAAGACCACAGCCTTCAGTATAGGTTGCACCCCAATGTAAAGGAAAATAAAATCCTCACCACAGAACAATAAACAGTGTTCATATTTGGAGAAAAGACCGACTGTATCAAAGACTTCATTTTGCTTAGATCAGCGATCAACAGTCATGTAAGCATCAGTAAAGAAATCAAATGACATGCTGCATTAGGCAAAACTGCTGCATAACACCTCTTTGTTGTGCAGCAGATTTACATAATACAATATGTGTTAAAGAGCAAAGATGACAGTTAAGGACTAATGTACACCCAATCCAAGCCATGATATTTTTAATAACCTCATATGTATGTGAAAGTTGGACACTAAATAAGGAAAACCATAGAATAATTGATGCATTGGTGTTGGAGAAGAATTTCAAGGGTACCACTGACTGCCAAAAGAGCAAACCAATCTGTGATGGAAGCAGTACAGTCAGAATGCTCTTTTGAAGTCAGGGTGGCCAGATTTTGTCTCTCGTAGTTCGGCTATATCATCAGGAATGACCAGTCCTTGGAGAAGGATATCATGTTTGGTAAAATGTAGGCTCAGAAAAGAAAAGGAAGACCCTCTACAATACGGACTGACACAGTGACAGCAGAAATGGATTCAAGCATAGCAGCAATTGGGAGGTTCGTGCACGTCTAGGCAGTGTTTCGTTCTGTTGTGTGTAGGGTTCACTATGAATCAGTACTGACTTGATGGCACCTAACAACCACCACCACCACCACAAAAGCAACATCATACACATGGACTTCACCAGGTGGTATCCACAGGAATCAAACTGACGACATCTTAGAAAGAGATGGTGGAAAAGAGATGATGGAAAAGCTCAATATCATCTGCCAAAACAAGACAAGGAGCTGATTGTGGAACAGACCATCGATTTCTCAGATGCAATTTCAGGATGAAGCTAAAGAAAATTAAAACAAGTCCATGAGAGCCAAACTATCACCTTGAACATATTCTACCTGAATTTAGAAACTGGCTGGATGGTAGTAACAAAAACAACAACAATCTGTGGTCATAATTCCATTTGGAAATAGTTTTTGTTATGTTAACGAGGCAGTACTAATGTTGTTAAATGCCCTCCAGTGGACTGGGCTCTGACTCATAGACTCATAGCAACCATATGCACAACAGAACAAAGCATCGTGTGGTCCTGTGCCAGCCTCACAATTGTTATGCTGAGTCCACTGCTGCTAAGACTGCACCAATCCATCTCATTGGGGGTCTTCCTCTTTTTCACTGACTGACCACTTTACCAAGCATGATGCCTTTCTCCAGGAACTGGTCCCTCCTGACAACATGTCCAAAGTAGGAGTGACAAAGCCTCACCATCCTCACTTCTGAGGAACATTCTGTCTGTTCCTCATCCAAGACAAATGTGTTTATTTTTCTGGTAGTTCAGGGTAATTTTAATAATCTTCTCCACCACCATAACTCAGATGCACCAATTCTTCTGTGGTCTTCCATATTCATTGTCCAACTTCCACATGCATATGAGGTGATTGAGCAGACCGTGCTAGGGTCCGGTGTGCCTTAATCCTCAAACTGACATCTTTGCTCTTCAACACTTGAAAGAGATCTTCTGCAGTAGATTTCCCTAATGCAATACGTCATTTGACTTCTTGACTACTGCTTCCATGAGTGTTGATTGTAGAACCAAGCAAAATGAAGTGTTTGACAGCTTCAATATTTTCTCTGTTTATCATGATGTTATTTATTGATCCAGTTGTGAGAATAACCCAAGTCTGTAAATCTTTATGGGAGTAGAAAGCCTCATCTTTCTCCCAAAGTATGGCTGGTGGGCTGAAACTGGTGCTTTTGTGATTCATAGTCCAGTGTTTACCTGACAGATCCACCACACTCTCCATAACCATAAACATAAAACCATAAAAACAAACCCAATGCCACGGAGTCATTTCTGACTCTTAGCAACCCCATAGGACTGGGTGTACTGCCATGGAGGTTTTCTGAGGTTATAAATCTTTATAGAAGTCAACTGCCACATATTTCTCTTGCAGAGCACCCAGTGGGTTCAAACTATAGACCCCAGGGTTAGCAGTCAAGCACTTAACCACTGCATAACCAGGACTTCCATCCATAGGTATAGAGGTCATGATAGTTATAACATTTATTTTGGAGTAAATGCAACTCAATCCATAGAAACTACAAATCAATCTCTAACAGTCCACTTTGCAGATGGGAAAACTGAGAGTCAGAAAAATTGTATCTATTCTCCAATGTCACAGAGTTAGAAAGTGACAGACCAAGGATAGGAACCTAGACTTGTCTGACTGTGAACGCTGAACCATTGTGATGTACTCCTTTCGATGTAGTGTGATACACATTGTTGTTATTAAGTGCCAGCGAGTTGATTCCAACCCATAGCGACCCAGTATAGGGTTTTCAAGGAGCAGCTGGTGAGCTTGAACCATTGACCTTGCAGTTCAAACGACTTTGAAGTCTGACGCATTAGCCCACAGTGCCACACCAGGACTTCGAAACACCATTTACTTAGTCCAGTCATGGTAATTTGAGTAATTACGTTTGTTTAAGTTCAGAGGACCCTGTCTTTCTAGTGACATAGGTCTGGATTCAAATGCTAAGTTGACGACTTACCGCTTATATGACCTAGGTTCACTTACAGACAGACGTATGCATTAGTTCTTCTAATTCTGAAGGATAGAACTCCAAATGAACTAAACCAGATTTATTTGCTTCCCCAATTCTAATATGTTTGTCAGCCTACTTTAAACATTTCACAAATTAGAACTGTGTGCATGTTTTCTCAATCCTTTCAATTACTGGGTTTTTTGTTTGTTTGTTTTTTAATTTTATCACCTACTGATTGGTGAAAAATAAAATTTATGTTTGCTTTAGCCTCCTTTTCTCAGACTAGTGAGAAACATGCTCTTTTTATTCAGATTTCCTCTTCTGTGAATTTGCTACTCAACCTTTTGCCAACTTCTGTTTTTAATATTTTTATTAAAAAACATTGCACATATTCTAGTATATTAATCACAAGGTGAACAGACTCATGGAACCAGATCAAGAACTAGAACATTACAAGTCCCAAAAAGTGACACTCAAGCCCTCTCCCAGATGCTACCTCTCTCCAGAAATAATTATTATTCTAAGGTCTATGATTATTTACTAATTTTGCCTGTTTTAAATGCATATAGATGAAACCACTACTTGTGTGTCAGTTTGTCACACTGTGATGACTGAGTGTTGCTGTGATGATGGAAAATGGGTACGGCTTATGGATAGCAGCATAACATGACCTGATAGAGGGCCAGAAGATGAGCCCCTCAGATAGGCAAGCACTCAAAAATATGACTGGGGAAGAGCTGCCTTTTCAAGTTAGAGCTGACCTTAGTGACATGGATGGATCAAAGCTTGTGGGATCTTCATTTGTTGTGGCACAACTTGAAATGAGAAGTAGCAGCTGCAACCATCCATTAATAATCAGAATGGGGGATGTATGAAGTAAGAATCTAGGAAAATTAGAAGTAGTCAAAAATGAAATAGATCGCATTAATAAACTGAAGTGGGCTGATATCGGCCAGTTTGAATCAGAAAATCATATGGTTTACTGAGCCATAAATGACAAACTGAAGAGAAATGGCATTCCTTTCATCATCAAAAAAAAGCATCTCTTCAAAAAGAGCATGTCAAGGTCTATCTTGAAATACAAAGGTGTCTGCGATAGGATAATGTCTATATATCTACAAGGAAAACCAATTAATACCACTAGTATTCAAATTTACTTCCCAACCACTAAAGCGAGTGATGATGAAATTGAAGTTCTATCAATTTCTTCAGTCTGAAATTGATCAAACATGCAATCAAGATGCAGTGATAATCACTGGTGATTTGAATGCAAAGTTGGAAGCAAAGATGAAGAATTGGTAGTTAGGAAATATGGCCTTTGTGATAGAAATGATGCATGATAGAATTTACAAGACCAGTGATTTACTCATTGCAAATACATTTTTCAACAACATAAAGAGTAATTATAAACACAGACCTCACCAGATGAAATAATAGGAGTCATGTGGACTATAATGTGGGAGGAGATGGTGGAGAAGCTCAGTATCATCACACAAAACAAGGCCAACAGCCAACTATGAAACAGACCATCATCAATTACTCATATGCATGTTCAGACTAAATCTGAAAAAAAACTAACGTCCATGAGAGCCAAAATATGACCTTGAACATATCCTGCCTGAATTTAGAGACCATCTCACTAACAGATATGATGCATATGACACTAATAACCAAACATTGGAAGAGCTGTGGGATGCCATCAAAAACATCATCTCTGAAGAAAGCAGAACGTCATTAAAAAGACAAGAAAGAAAGACAAAAATGGATATCAGAAGAGGCTCTGAAACTTGCTGTTGAGTGTGAAACTAAAACAACTAGAAGAAATGAAGTAAAAGAGCTGAACAGAAAAACTCACGGGGTCACTCCAGAAGACAAAGTCAAATACTGTGGTGAAATGTGCGAAGACCTGGGGTTCAAAAGCAAAAAGGGAAGAACATGCTCAGCATTTCTGAAGCCGAAAGAACTAAAGAAGAAATCCAGTCTTTCACTTGAAATACTGAAGGATTCTATGGGCAAAATATTGAATAATACAGTAAGCATCAAAAGAAGATGAAAGGACTATGGAAGGAATACACAGTCACTATACCAAAAAGGGATTCTTGGTGTGGCACTGTAGGATAAGCACTGGGCTGCTAACTGCAAGACTGGTGGCTCAAATTCTTGGAAACCCTTTACAGTGGTCACTATGAGTCAGAACTGACTCAACAACCTGTAACAACAACATACAAAAAATTATTGGTTGATGCTCAGTGATTTCAAGAGGTACCGTATGATCAAGAATTCATGGTATGAAAGCATTGGCAAAAGGCAATGCTCCAGGAATTGATGGAATACAAATTGAAATGTTGTTTTTTTTTTTCATTTTGATGCAAAGCTGGAAGTGTTTACTCATCCATGCCTAGAAATTTGGAAGACAGCTACCCGGCAAATTGATTGGAAGAGATCCATATTTGTGTACAATCCAAAGAAATAGGACCTGTTGGAATACAGAAATCACCTAACAACATCATTACTGTTAAATGCAAGTAAAATTTTGCTGAAAATAATTCTTAAACAGTTGCAACAATATGTTGACTAGAGAGCTACCAGAAATTCAAGCTGGATTCAAAAGAGGACACGGAACTAGGGATATCATTTTTCATGTCAGATAGATCTTGACTAAAAGCAGAGAATATCAGAAAGATGTTTGCTATGCTTTACTGATTATGCACAGGTGGTTGTGTGGATCATAACAAATTATTCATAACATTGTGGATAATGGGTATTTCAGAATACTTAATTGTGCTTTTGAGGAACCTGTCCATAGGCCAAGAGGCAGCCATTCAATCAAAACAAGTGAATACTGAATGGTTTAAAATCAGGAAAGGTGTGTGTCTGGGTTGTATTCTTTCACCATACTTAATTCAGTTTTTATGCTAAGCAAACACTCCCCAAACCTGGATTATATGAAGAAAAAAATTGCATCAGGATTGGAGGAAGGGTTACTAACAATCTGCCATATGCAGATGATATAACTTTGCTTGCTTGAAGTGAAGAGTACTTGAAATACTTATTGATGAAGATCAAGACCATAGCCTTCATTATGGATTGCACCTCACAATAAAGAAAACAAAACTACTCACAAGTGGATCAGTAAATAACATCATGATAAATGGAGAAAAGAATGAAGTTGTCCAAGATTCAACTTTACTTGGATCCACAATTAACACTCAGGAAGCAGCAGTCAAGAAATCAAAGACGTGTTGCATCAGGCAAGTCTGCTGCTAAAGATCTTTGATATCAGGTTGAGGACTAAGTTGCACGTGACGCTAGCAATTGTATTTTCAGTCACTTCATAGGCTTGTGAAAGTGTGACAATGAATAAAGAAGACTGTAGAATAATCAGTGCATTTGAATTATGGTGTTGAAGAAGAATTTTCAAAGTACCATGGGACTGCAAGAAGAACAAAGAAATCTGTCTCAGAAGAAATAGTCAGGATGCTACTTAGAAGTAAGGATGGGGAGACTTCATGTCTCATTCTTTGGACATGTTGTCAGGAGGGATCAGTCCTTGTAGAAGGACATCATGCTTGGTACAGTCATCGTCAGCAAAAAAGAGGAAGACCCCTAAGTAGATGAATTGACACAGTGGTAGCAACAACGGACTCAAATAGAGCAGCAATTGTGAGGGTGGTGCAGGCCAGGCGGTATTTCTTTCTGTTGTGCGGAGGGTCACTTTGAGTTGGAATCAACATGATGGCACCTAACAACACCCTCCTTCCCACACCCATTCAGCTTGTGGGTATCGATGTAGCTACCTTCTCTATCCATGAATCTTGCAGAGATCACAGTTATTACAGGATTTTGTATAGAACATTATTTACCTCTGTGGCCTTTATCTCTTGCCCTCCTCCCTGTGTCTTCCCATGCCTTTATCATTATTCTGTCAACATCACTCTTACTGCCTTCCTCTTCACCCAAGTTAATACTCATCTACCCTCTAACTTGGTGTGGTGCTGTGGGCTAATGCTCCAGACTGCAGTCAGTTTCAATCACAAGACTGTTGGTTCAAACTCAACAGCTACTTCTTGGATACCCTATACAGGCTCACTATGAGTCAGAACTGACTCGACATCACTTAACAACAACAACAACAACAACAACTCTGTAACCAGTAATTACCATCACACCCTATCTTTCCTATCCCTGGTAACCATCAAAGAAAGTCTTTCTTAGTATGAAAACCTTTTCTTGGCTTTTTAAATTTGTGGTGTGTCACACAATATTTAAGGAGCTCTGGTAGCGTAATGGTTACTAATCAGGCTGCAAACCACAAGGTCAGCAGTTCGAAATTACTAGCTGTTCCACAGGAGAAAGATGAGGCATTCTACTCCCGTAAAGATTTACAGCCTCGGAAACCCTGTACAGGATCGTTATGAGTCGGAACCAACTCCACGGCACATAACAACAACACACAATATTTATAATTTTGTGACTGACTGATGTGTGGTGCAGTGGGATAATGCACTGGACTGCAAGGTCGGCGGTTCAAATTCACCAGCCGTTTCTTGGAAACCCTATACAGGATCGCTATGAGTCAGAAGTTGACTGACAGCGCTTAACAACAACAAATTTCACTCACCATAGTATCATCTACATTCATCCATGCTGTGAGATGTTTCACAGATTCAGCTTTAGTCCTTACCATTGCATGTAGTACTCCATTTTGTTTATGTATCAAAGTTTGTTTACTCCTTCCATTGATAGGCATTTAGACTGATTACAGCCTTTTGCAGTTGTGAATAGTGCTTCTGTAAACATGGTATATTATCAGCAGTTTCTTGGGGGCAGGAAATAGAACAGGAGGGAAAACGGAGAGACTACACATGGACCTTTAGAAGAGAATGGATATATTTGTTATCTTAATTGTGGTGATAGCGTAGTGGTTACGAATCGGGCTGCGAACCTTAAGGCCAGCAGTTCGAAACTACCAGCCGCTCCGCGGGAGAAAGATGAGGCATTCTGCTCCCGTAAAGATTTACAGCCTCGGAAACCCTGTACAGGGTCGCTATGGGTCGGATCCGACTCGACGGCACTTAACCACAACAACAATTGTGGTGATGATTTCATGGATGTACACATATGTCAAATCATCACATTTTATACGTTCAGTATGTTCAGTTTAATGTATCTCAATTGTTGTTGTTGTTGTTAAGTGCTGTTGAGTTGTTTCTGGCTGATGAACTTGAATCACCGACCTTGTGTTCAAACGACTTTGCAGTCCTGCACATTACTCTACAGGGCTACACCAGATATCTCAATTATATCTGAGTAAAGATGAAAAATGATTTCTTGGGAAAACTTGAAGTCAAAATGATCTTTATAGTCAATAGTTCTTTCTTAGGTTGCTTTTAGTGTGTTATTTAACTCATCTATAAAGTTGAAATTTCAGTTACTCCATTTTTTTATTTCTAAAAATTGTTTATTATTTATTCTACGTAGAAATTCTATAGTCTATGTTTTTCACTCACTTTTCAAGTTCATAGTTTATTTCTTTAAATGTTTTATACATAATTATTTTGTATTTCATGTTGAAGAAGTGTACTAACTAAAGTCGTTGGGGATCTAAATGTATCTCTTGAGTTTCCTCAACTGTTTGTTAAGTTTTGCTAACTTAAACTAATTCATGCATTACAAGGTGCTGGATTGAGGGTGCTTTCCTCCAGGAATGGTTACTTGCTTCTGTAAGTTGCCAGTATATGCAACCCATGTAGGAATTCTTTATTGTCTTGGTTTGGAATTCTTCCAGCCATACAGGTTTGTCTACAAATTCAGAGCTTAATATCACATGAGGGCAGGCCTGTGTTTACACATTCCTTGGATAGAATATTTTTATTACTCATCTCTGCCCAGAATTATGGCTGAGATAAAGAGGTTTTTCTCTGATTTTTCTGCTCCAACATTTTATTGGTGGGGTCCAGGTTCTATGTGTAAGTAAGGGTACAGTGGCAAAAGTGGTTCATCTCAGCTTATTTCCTCCTTATTTTGCTGTTGGCTCAAGTAGCCCCAGTAGTATAGTGAGTTATGTGTTGGACTGCTAACTTCAAGGTCGGTAGTTCGAGTGCACCAGACACTACTCAGGAGGAAGCTAAAGCTGTCTGCTCCCATAAAGATTACAGCCTTGGAAACCCTGTGTAGGGTTGCTATGAGCTGGAGTCAATTACAAGACACACCACCACAATCACAATGTTGTTGGCCCGTATATGGTCATTATTTCAGGAAACTTTAGCAGCATAGTATGGACATATGTTCTCAGGACAGCCATGCTTCTGTTTTTGTTTATCACTTTGATTTTGGATTTTTTCTTTCTTTCAGTTTTCTTGAATTTTTTTTTTTTTTCTGAACTTAGCAATACATTTTAAAACATGTTTGTTGTAAATTTTGGGAATTCAGGTGTTTATCAAGTGAAAGGTGTTCAGAACATCTAGTCTAACACTGGAAGCTCAAGTTTGCATGGATGTGATGTTACCAGAATCAGAAGTGAGAAGGCTCAAATGGCATAACCAAAGGAGCAGAGAGAAGATAGTTCTGAAATTTTATGTGGTTCTTGTGATGTTCGTACAGCATCCAAGAAGTCAGTTATTTTTCAGATAAGTAAAACTCTTAAGGTTTTTATTTGGATAAATGGCATGATTTCATGCACAAAATTTAGTTTGCAGAAGATTGGAGACTGCATGCATCAGGACAGTGTTGTGGATGTTGTAGTTTAGTGATATCAAGATGGTTCTGACCTATAGCAATCTTGTGTATGGTTTCCAAGGAGTGGCTGGTGGACTTGAACTTAAGTAAAAGACCATAGGTAGGGCTTATTTACATGCTGATTTCCTTTGTAACCATAACAATAGCTGGATATTGTTGTTGTTAGGTGTCATAAAGTCAGTATGGACTCATAGTGACCCTATGAACAGAATGAAACACTGCCCAGTCCTACACCAACCTCACAATCTTTGCTATGCCTTTCCAAGGAGTGGCTGGTGGATTTGAACTTAAATAAAAGACCACAGGTAGGGCTTATTTACTTGCTGATTTCCTTTGTAACCATAACAATAGCTGGATATTGTTGTTGTTAGGTGCCATAAAGTCAGTATGGACTCATAGTGACCCTATGAACAGAATGAAACACTGCCCAGTCCTACACCAACCTCACAATCTTTGCTATGCCTGAGCCCATTGCTCCTGCCACTGTGCCAATCCATCTGACAATCCACTCTACCAAACATGATATCCTCCTCCAGGGACTGATCCTTCCTGATAATATGTCCAAAGTACGAGAGACAAAGTCTGACCTTCCTGCCTTCCAAGGAGCACTCTGGCTGTATTTCTTCTAACAGATCTGTTTGTTCTTTTGGCAGTCATTGTTACTTTCAGTATTCTCCCCAACAACATAACTCAAATGCATCAATTCCTCTGCAGTCTACCTAATATAACGTCCAACTTTCACATGCATTTGTGGTTATTGAAAATATCATGGCTTCCATCCAGTGTACCTTAGTCCTCAAACTGACAGCTTTGCTCTTAAAAACTTTAAAGAGGTCTTATGCAGCAGATTTGCCTAAAGCAATCTGTCATTTGATTTCTTGACTGCTGCTTCCATGGTATTGATGGCTAATCTGAGGAAAATGAAGTCTTTTACAACTTCAGTCTTCTCTCCACTTATATGGATGTTGCTTATTGGTCCAGTGGTAAGGATTTTTGTTTTCATTACACTGAATGCAATACATACCGAAGACTGTGGTCTTCGATCTTCATCATTAAGTATTTTAAGTCTTCACTTTCAGCAAGCAAGGTTGTATCATCTGCATGTCACAGATTGTTAGTAAGTCTTCCTCCAATCCTGATGCCACATTTTTCTTCATATAATCCAATTTCTTGGATTATTTGCTCAGCATACATATTGAATAAATATGGTGAAAGAATACAACCCTTGCACATACCTTTCCAAAATTTAAACTATTTGGTGTTCCTTTATTCTGTTCAAACAACTGCCTCTTTGTCTATGTACAGGCTTCTCATGAGCACAATTAAGTGTTCTGGAATACACATTCTTTGCAATGTTGTCCATAACGTGCCATGATCCACACAATTGAAAGACTTTGTGTAGTCAGTCAAACACAAGTAAACATCTTTCTGGTATTCTTTGCTTTCAGCCAAGATCAATCCCTCGTTCCATGGCCTCTTCTGATTCCAGCTTGAACCTCTGGAAGTTCTATGTTAATGTTGTTTGCAGTCGTTTTTTATCACATTTTGTAAAACTTTACTTGCATGGGATGTCAGTGATATTGTCCGATGATTTCTGCATTCCATTGACTCTCCTCTCTTTGGATTGGGCACAAATACAGATCTCTTTCAGTCAGTAGGCCAGGTAGTTGTCTTCCGGATTTCTTGACATAGATGAGTGAGTGCGTCCAGTGTCACAGCAGATTGATGAAAGATTTCAGTTTATATTCCATCAGTTCCTAGAGCCTTGTTCTTTGCCAATGACTTCAATGCACCTTCAACTTCTTCCTTCAGCATCAGTGGCTCTGTGTCATATTCTAACCCTTGAAATGATTGAAAATTGACCATTTATTTTTGGTACAGTAACTCTGTGTGTTCCTTCCATCTTC
Source organism: Chrysochloris asiatica (assembly GCF_000296735.1). Classification (NCBI taxonomy): domain Eukaryota; kingdom Metazoa; phylum Chordata; class Mammalia; order Afrosoricida; family Chrysochloridae; genus Chrysochloris; species Chrysochloris asiatica. Next base: position 20,394,702 of record NW_006408531.1, read on the forward strand.
TTCTGATGCTTTCTGCATCCTTCAATATTTTGTCCATAGAATACTTCAATACCACAAGTTGAGGCTTGTTTTTTTTTTTTTTTTTTTTCTTCAGTTCCCCCAGCTTGAGAAATGCTAAGTGTGCTCTTCCTTTTTGATTTTCTAACTCCAGGTCTTGGCATATTTCATTACAATATTTGACTTTGTCTTCTTAAGCTGACCTTTGAAATTTTCTGTTCAGATCTTGCACTTCCTTATTTCTTCCATTTGTTTTAGCATCTCTATGCAGTAGAGCACGATTAAGAGTCTTTTCTAAACATCCATTTTGGCCTTTTCCTTCCTTCTTGTCTTCTTAATGACCACTTGCCTTTTTCCTGTATAATGTTTTTGATGTCATCCACAACTCTTCTGGTCTTCAGTGACTTTAGTACTTCAGATGATCTCTAAATTCATGTGGGATATATTTGAGGTTTTATTCTGCTCTCATGATTTGTTTTCATTGTTTCAGCTTCAGCCTGAACTTGCATATGAACAATTGATGATTTGTTCCACAGACTGCCCCTGGCCTTGTTTTGGCTGATGATATGGAACTTTTCCAATTTCTCTTTCCACAGATGCAGTTAATTTGATTTCTGTGTATTCCATCTGGTGAGGTCCATGTGTTGTTTAAAAAAAGGTATTTTCCAATGAAGAAGTCATTGGTGTTACAAAATTCTATCATGCGATCTCTAGCTCATTTCTATCACCAGTGTCATGTTTTCCAGCTACTGATAACTTCATCTTTGTTTCCAACCTTTGCATTCTAATTACCAATAATTATCAATACATCTTGATTTCATCTTTGATCAATTTCAGACTGAAGAAGTTGGTAGAATTCTTCAATTTCTTTGTCACTGGCTTTAGTGGTTCGTGCATAAATTTGAATAATAATGGTATTAACTGGTCTTCCTTGTAGTCATATGAATATTATCCTATCAGAGACAACATTGTACCTCAGGACAGATTTTGTTATGTTTTTTTTGATGATGAATGTGATGCCATTCCTCTTTAGTTTGTCATTCCCAGAATAGTAAACCATGTAATTGTCAGATTTAGAATGGTCAATACCATTTCAGCTCACTAATGTCTAGGATATCTATGTTTGTGTGTTCCATTTCATTTTTGACAATTTTCAGTTTTCTTAGATTCATACTTCATACATTCCATGTTCCAATTATTAATGGATGCTTACAGCTATTCCTCTTCCTTTTGAGTTGTGCCACATTGGCAAAGGAAGGTTCTAAGGGCATTACTTCATTCACATCATCATGGTCTACTCTGCTTTGAGGAGGCAGCTCATCCCAAGTCCTGTTTTGAGTGTCTTCCAACCTGAGGGGCTAATCATTGGCACTGTATCTGATAGTATTCTGGTGCTCTTCACCATGTTTTAGTATTCAGTAATCCCCTGCTCTTCATAAGGATTTAAGTGACTAAATATTCAGAACTAGTCCCTCTCTGTTTTTTCCTAGCCTGTCGTTCTCAGCTGAAACCTGTCCACTATGGCTGACCCTGCTGGTATTTAAAATATCCATGGCACAGCTTCCAGAATCACAGCAACACACAAGCCACCACAGTATGACAAACTGATGAGCTGGGTATATTAGATCTTTTTCAGGTTTCTGCCAACAAAAGAAATTGGCCACATTTCCGACACTGCAAATTTCTCTTTGAATATCTACGGTGGTGGTGGTAGTGGGCTGTGGATTTGTGGGAGTTATTAAATAAATCAGTCAGATGTAAGGCCTTGAATTACTTATATGAAGTTTTCATTGAGTGTGATTTGTATCTGATCAAGAAAATTTGAAATAATTACATATGCTTTTTAGCTTCCTTCATTAGTTGTTGCTGTTGTTGTTAAGTGTTGTAGAGTCGATTCCAACCCATAGCGATCCTATCTATATAGGGTTTCCAAGGAGCAGCTGGTGAGCTTGAACCGCCAGCTTTGCAGGTCAAACAACTTCGTAGTCTGGCACATTAACCCACAGCGCCATACCAGGACTCCTTCACTAGTTGTTGTTGTTAAGCGCCATCGAGTCGGTTCTGACCAATAGCAACCCTATACAGGGTTTCTGAGGCTGTAAATCTTTACGGGAGCAGAAAGCCTCATCTTTCTCCCACGAAGCAGCTGGTATTAGTAGAGAGATCCAAATTGCTCATATGCAAATTCAGACTGAAGCCGAAGAAAATGAAAACAAGTCCACAAGCACCAAAATATGACTTGAAGATATACCACCTGACTTTAGAGATCATCTGAAGAATAGATTTGATACATTAGACCAAAGACCAGAAGAGTTGTGGGATGACATCAAGAACATCATACGGGAAGAAAGCAAAAAGTCGTTAAGAAGACAAGAAAGAAGGAAAAGATCAAAATGGATGTCAGAAGAGACACAGAAACTTACTCTTCAGCAAAGAGATGCTAAAGCAAATGGAAGAAATGAGGAGGTACAAGAGCTGAACAGAAAATTTCACTGTTTTGTGAATATTGGATTCCGTTGCCTACTATTGTAAAATAGACACTTGAGTGGGATAGAAAAAAATGTCGGGAAATAGGATTATAGAAAACTCATAAGCCCATCTTCAGCCTATAACTGATTAGAATACTTAAAAAGGGTTCTAAAACTTGCCCAGGGAAATAGGCCTCTTGAGTGCTTGCAGTGTATAGGACCTTAGGTGGAATCCTGATCCCCATCCAAGACCTTCTGAAATGGGACATTTCCTCTAGAAATGACAAGGAGACCAACCTGGAAAAGCTCAAGTAACAGAAGATACATGTTCAAAGAAATATCATCAGGAAAACCATAAAACAAAACGGCAGTATGACTGGCTACTACAAGAATAAGCAAGTTGTTTGCCAGGAAGCCATCAAGGCAAGCAATCAAGTCCCTTCAGGACAAACCCCCTTCTAAGACTGAAACTCAAAGGGAATACATGAACAGTCATGTAAGCTTGCTGACAACCACATTGGTCTACTGGTGAGTGGAAGAGGAGTAAAGGCAGTAATGAAGAAATGGGCTGAGTTCAACCATATTCCATAGACTCTTGTTGACCAGGAGATGAGAGAGAAAAGAGGAAGAGCTGGTTGGTCCAGAGTGTGGTGAAACCTGGGGACACCTGAGCCCATGGACAAGGACATAGCCACAGAGGGCTGTAACTGAGAGTGAAGCATCCAGTTTATATGAAATGAGGGGAGACGCACAAGAACACCCAAACTTGCATATAGTACTCACTTGACCCAGCCTTGATGGCTTGATAATCAGAACTTGACTAGAGGAAGATTAAAAAAAAAATTTATAAAGGAAACAAGGGTATATTGCTATAGTTTGATGAACTTGACCTATGCTCATGGAGGTAGTAGCATTAAATACCAATATAGAGGGAAGGAGGCCTCACATCAAATATCAATGCTATCCCCTTTGTACACAAGGTAAATAGGGATGGGTGACTTAGACATTGGCTACCTGAAATGAGGGAGTGATAAAGGCACAAAGTGACTGGCTTACCAGGTTTCAATAGGGAGTTTAGTTTCAGAGTGTGTGTGGGAAGATAGAGTCCCCACTGGATAATTTTCATCTTGTCTAGATGGGTCTGGTAAAAAGAGATGGGGAAAAGATTCTTATAATTCAATAGTGAATAATTGTTATCATGACTAATTGCAACTGTCATAATTGCTAAAGAAGTCTTGTAACAAAAATAGGGGAGTAGTTAATATTACAATCAGAAACAGAGGACCCTAGGACCATCAGGGAGAAGAGCACAAGCAGAATGCGAGATCTTATCCAGAGAAGCAGTGACACCAGAGATGAAGGCAGAGATGGGGACACGGAGAGAGGGAGCAACAGAGGACTCTAGGTTCATGGGAAGAGAGGACTGAGATTTGGCAGCCAGAAGCAGACTTGCAGAATGTGCCCTTTGGAGATGAAAAATATTATATATGTGTGAGTGTTTTTAAAAAAAAGAGCTAAAATGAATAGAGAGAAATATTGCTAATTGATGGTACATGGAGGGGATTATAATCATTGTAATGAAACGAACTATATGATTTGTTGAATGTAAAGCTGATGATCTTCCTTGTAAACTTTCACTCAATTCACAATAAAAACTTTTTTAAAAATTCAAAGCTAAGCTCGAGAAGACAAAGTCAGAATATTACAGTGAAATGTACAAAGATCTGGAGTCAGAAAACCAAAAAGGAAGAACATGCTCAGCATTTCTCAAGCTGGGGGAGCTGAAGAAAATATCCAAGCCTCGACTTTAATTATTGAAGGAGTCTCTGGGCAAAGTATTGAATGATGTAGAAAGCCTCTAAAGAAAATGGAAGGAATACACAGAGTCACTATACCCAAAGGAAATGGTATATGTTCAACCATTTCAAGAGGTAGCATATGATCAAGAGCCAGTGATAATGAAGGAAGAAGTCCAAGGTGCATTGAAGCAATTGGCAAAGAACAAGGCACCAGGAATTGATGGAATGAAAATTGAAATCTTTCAAGAAAGTTAGGCAGCACATGAGGCACTCACTCATCTATGCCAAGAAATTTTGAATACACCTATCTGGCCAACTGATTGGAGGAGATCTGTTTTTGTGCCCATTCCAAAGAGAGGTGACCCAATGTAGTGCAGAAATCATCGGACAATCTATTTGATATCCCATGCAAGTAAAGTTTGACTAAAGATAATACAGAAACACCTTCAAGCATATTTTGACAGAGAACTTCCAGAGCTTCAAGCTGGATTCAGAAGAGGATGTGGAACGAGAGATATCATTGCTGATGTCCAATGGATCTTGCCTGAAAGCAGAAAATACTAGAAAGATGTTTACCTGTACTTTATTGACTACACAAAGGCTTTCGATTGTGTGGATCATGCAAGCGATGGACAATATTGCGAAGTTCTGGAACACTTAATTGTGCTCATGAGGAATCTGTACATGGACCAAGAGGCAGTTGTTCAAACAGAACATGGGAACACTGAATGGTTTAAAATTAAGAAAGGTGTGTGACTGGGTTGTATTCTTTAAATGTGCTCTTGAGTATCTGTACTCAGACCAAGACGCAGTTGTTCGAACAGAGCATGGAAACACTGAAAAGTTTAAAATTAAGAAAGATGTGCGACCAGGTTGTATTCTTTCACCATATTTATTCAACCTGTATGCTGAGCAAATAATCCGACAAGCTGGGTTATATGAAGAAAAACATGGCATCAGGATTGGAGGAAGACTCTTTAAAAACCTACAGTATGCAGATGATACAACCTTGCTTGCTGAAAGTGAAGAGGACTTAAAATACTTCCTGATGAAGTTTAAAGAGCATAGCCTTCTATATGGATTACATCTCAATATAAAGAAAACAAAAGTCCTCACTACTGGACCAATAAAAAACATTCTTATCAATGGAAAAATGATTGAAGTTGTCACTTGTCAAGGACTTCCTTCTTGGATTGACCATCAACACTCACAGAAGCTGCAGTCAAGAAATCAAATGACGATGTATTGCATTAGGCAAATCTGCTGCACAAGACCTTTTTAAAGTGTTGAAGAGAAAAGATATCAGCTTGAGGACTAAGGTGTGCCTGACCTAAGCCATGATATTTTCAATAACCTCATATGCATGCAATATCTGGACAGTGAATAAGGAAGACCATAGAAGAAACAATGCTTTTGAGTTATTGTGTTGGAGAAGAATATAAAGTATTATGGGCTGCTGAAAGAACAAACAGATCTGTGTTGGAAAAAGAGCAGTCAGATTGCTCTTCTGAGGCTAGGATGGCCAAACTTTGTCTCATACATTGGACATATTGTCAATAGGGACAATAACTGGAGAAGGATATCATTTTTGGTAAGGTGGAGTGTCAGAGAAAAAGAGGAAGATCCCCAGCAAGATGCATTGGCAAAGTGGCAGCATCAGTGGGCTCAAGTGTGACAACAATTGTGAGTTTGGGCCAGGATCGGGCAGTGTTTCATTCTGTTGTGCATAGGGTTGCTATGAGTTGGTACTGACTCGATGGCTCCTAACAACAAACAACTCCAACTTTTTGACTGCAGACTAGAGAACTTAAACTTGATAAAACCTGATAATTAAGAAAGATTGGGTTATGCTTCATTTGTAGCATGGGTGGGGAACCTTTTTTTTTCCAAGGACAATTTGGATATTTATAATATAATTTGTTGTTGTTGTTGTTAGGTGCCATGAAGTAGGTGCCGACTCATAGCGACCTTATACACAGCTGAGCGAAACACTGCCCAATCCTGGGCCAACCCCACTGCTGTTGCCACGCTTGAGTCCATTGATGCTGCCATTTGGCCAATCCATGTCGTTAAGGGTCTTCCTCTTTTTTTCTGATCCTCCACCTTACCAAACATGATATCCTTCTCCAGAGACTGTTCCCTCCTGACAATATGTCTGAAGTATGAGAAACAAAGTTTGGCCATCTTGGCCACCAAGGAGCACTCTGGCTGCACTGCTTCCAACACAGATCTGTTGGTTCTATGGACAGCCCATGGCAATTTCAATGTTCTCCTCCAACACCATAACTAAAATGCATCAATTATTCTGCGGTCTTCTTTATTCACTGTCCAACTTTCACATGCATATGAGGTTACTGAAAATACCATGGCTTGGGTCGGGTGCACTTTAGTCCTCAAGCTGACGACTTTGCTCTCCAATACCTTAAAAAGGTCTTGTGCAGCAGATTTCCCTCATGCAATACATCATCTGATCTCTTGACTGCTGCTTCCATGAGTGTTGATAGCTGATCCAAGAAGAATGAAGTCCTTGACAGCTTCAATCTTTTCTCTGTTGATAAGAAAACATCATTTGTATACCATACAAAATTACCATCTTAAAAATTAGTGTCCTATATTTGCTGAAACATTTAGCTAACACACCCCTAATGGGATGGCTGGACTCCAGGTTTGATCAGCAGTGGAATTTGAACCACAAGGTCTGCAGTTCAAACCCACCAGCTACTCCTTAGGCACTATGAATCAGAACTGACTCAACCGCACTTAACAGCAACAAGAGCAATATGATGTCTGGAACTGCGGTTGCCTTGGCCGAGCCAGACCACATGGTATCATGAGCTTTATATGTCTTTTAATGTGCTGAGGTGGCACTAAAGGATAATGCACTGGACCAAAAGGTCGACAGTTCAAACCCACTAGCTGTTCTTTGGTGTCGGGGACCAGCCTCGACAGGAAAGTTTGGTTCACGAAGTAGGGAGATCTGGCAGCAAAAGAGATAGAGAAAGAATATACACAAAGACGCAACGCAAGAAACTAAGAAACACCCCGAAACCAGAGTGGATGCAAAACTGGCAGGCAGACCCTGGATTGCAGGCATCATGGCCCTGCAGGCAGTAATGCAAGCAGGATTCAATCTGCGTCCGTCTTTTATTTTCAGGGAGGGATTTTACACAAAGGAAGAAGGGGATTATTAAGACAGGGTACAGAAATGAAATGTGAGTAATCGTTCAAAACAGGACACAATGATTTACAGGAACAAATTCTAAAATATACATCACAAATTGTCTTAATAATCTAACATCCTTAATTTTCCAAAAATTCAAGCAAATTGTTATAAATTACTTTTTAGGCTCAAATCCTAAAACAGCGACTAGAGGTTTCTCAAGGCTAATTAACATACCTATAGCGCTTAATCTCTAATGGGTAAAGGTGAAAAAGATTTAAAAGGTCTGAAGGGAGTCAAGCTGTTTCAACTACCTGGCTTAGGCTTTCAGGAGGAAGAAGGACCTCTAGGTTAATTGGTTACACCTGGGGACAATTTGAGGAGGTTGTCACTATTATTCCTTGAACACTACTCTGGAATTCTCCAATCTACTTTGAGTGAATTCCTTGTGCAGATTGTCTCCAGAGCCTCTTTGCGGAATCCCAGCAAACCTGCCTTTGGAACTTTTACGGCCTCGGCTTTAGAAGAGGTTTTTTGTTTTAATATTTGTCCATGGGTATCCAGGGCTCATGTATTAAGTTAATATCAAACATAACTGAATAACTTGATAAAGAACAGTTTTGCCATGCTTGCCAGGTGGCCAGAGCTTGTTCTTCAGAGAGATTTGTTCCCAGGACCTTACGCACTGCCAACACAGTGGAGACATTAAGAGAGGCACATAAGAAACCATTTTCTCAGAAGCTACAATTACTGGAGTTAGAAGCATAGAATGAATAATAAGACTAAAGAAAATTATACAGAGGTAGCCCACCAGTGAATTCGCAAAAACCAATGAACCCAGGACGTCAGGAGGTCACTTCCTTTGGCCCTCATGGTCCCTGGTTAGCAATCCTGAGTGGGGCCTTCATGTTGGATTTTCGTCCATGACACAGGCCTCAGCATCTCAGTGCTTTGCAACACTTTGGAAACCCTATACAGGGTTGCTATGAGTTTGAAACAACTTGATGATGTTTAAAAACAAAAACATATGGCCTGTGGTGGGACATTGCCCACCCATGTTCTAGACTAAGATAGACTAGGAAGATAGTTTTGTTGCTCTACCTCCAAAAATACTTGTAAGCCAATAAAAACCTTTATGAGTCACAACAGATCTTTCTCTGATTCTCTTGCTTTGGACATATCACCAGGAGGAATCTTTCTTCAGAGGGAGACAGTGTGTTTGGGGTAATAGTAGGTCAGTGAGGGTGAGGGAGTCTCTGGATGAGATGGATTGGCACAGTAGTTGCGACAATGGGCTGGTGCATTCTGGCTATTATGAGGATGATATGGGAGCGGGAAACATTTCATCCCATTGTCCATAAGGTCATGGAGAGTTGGAGTTAACTTGATAGCAGTTTGTAACAGCGACAACACTGATGCCAAAGCACCATTAAATTGTTAAAGGAGTCATCATCTCACCTGACCATTCCTCTTAAGTCCCCTTACAGTTGTGCCCCTCTTGTCTGTGGATTTTCAACCCTGGGCACAGTCTTTAATGGTGGTGGTTGATGAATGTTGTTACATTAATGACTCAAGTCTAGACTCAAGTTAATGAAGGGGGATTGTAAACAACATTCAATCAATTTTATGAACTTTGAATGTTTGGGCACCATGGGTTATATACCTAATTTAAGGATGGAATTGAACACTCTGCTGTACAATTTGCAGACATTTCATAGAAGGAGCTTAAAATGTAATGATTCAAGTTGTGATATGAATGTTTAGATATACTACCAGCTCTAAAACTTTCCTTTTTATCTTAGAGTAGGAATTAAGCTTCTCATACTTTAATTACAGGAAAAAGCAGAATTTACTTTGCAGTTATTTTGAAGAGCAATAATAAAAGCCGACAGATTCTGGCAATGTTACTAGTTTGCATTGCTTACAATTAGATCTAATCTTTAAACTGTGCCTGGAGGAATAAAAAAAGTCATTCAATGATTATTTCCTTGTTCCTAAAAAAAATAAATAAATAAGAAGAATTTAAATTTATTAAATTTTCCAAGAAGTAAAAGTGTAAAAATCATGATGAGTAAGTACCAAAATAATACACTTCATTTAAAACTTCTAAAATTATTGAGACAAATTACGTATAAATACAGATACTAGGAGTTTCAAAATAATTTTTAAATAGGAGGTTAGTTTTAAAATATGCTGAGTTATTTTTATATGAAAAGTTGTTTTGGACAAAATGAAAAAGTGTTTATTATTATTATATTTTCTTTCCCCTAATTTGGGGTTATGGTGTTTTATCATGAGGATAATCTGTTAGTAATTGAGTTCTAACCTCCCATGGATGAGCTTATTAGGCCCGAAATTGTAAAACAAAATAAAGTAAAAAAGCAGACTAACAAGTGTAACATCAAAGAAGATCAAAAACCAAAATCCAGTCCAGAGAGACCAAAAAATGTTTGATACAGATGCAAAAAGAGGACATCCAGACCTCCCTCCCTGTAGGAGGGCTCACTGTTTAGGATAAAGCCAGTGTACTGACATCTGCCTTGTAGACTGTAGACTGTGAAGCCTTAACTGCAGGTTTGGGGTAGGAAACTCTTTTAATGATTCTGAGGAGTCCTGGTATGGTGCTGTAGGATAAAGCACTGGACCCCGAGGTCTATTTGAACTATAAAGTTGGCAGTTCAAACCTATCAGCCGCTCTTTGGAAACCCTCTACAGTGTTTATATGAGTCAGAACTGATTTGAAGTCACTTAACTACAACAACAAAGGAGTCCCTGTGAGGTGCAAATGGTTGCTTAACACCTTGGCTGCTAATTCAGAGGCACCTGCAGATAAAGGCCTGCCATTGAAAACTCATACTTATTGGAATCACATGAGCTCACTGTGAATCAGCGGTGATGTGACAGCAACTAGTTGGTTAGAGCCCTAAAATCTAAAATGCTAATACTTGGGTTTTCAGAGGCGCAATGTGCTATTCTAAAAACTTAGCTGTAAAACTATTCTAGTTAATTAATACTTGTAATATGAACTTGGTGGTGGTGGTTGGTGGTCGTATGTTGCAACTCATAACTGTATAGGGCTTCTGAGGCTGTAAATCTTTTCAGGAGCAGCAAGCTTCATCTTTCTCCTGAGGAGTGGCTGGTAGACTCGAAATGCTGACCCTACAGCCAAATTTGTTATCCATTTAAATTTTTAAAATATATGAGAGGAAGATTATATTGTACTGACTTAATGTTAGGAAAATGGATATTTTCTAAAGTTTTTGAAGACTCCATATTATTTATTTAAGTGTAACAGCATATGTCAATAGAATGTGTAAATGATTTTTTAGGAAATATCATAGGTAGATTATAGATGGTAAATATGAGAACAAACATTTAATAAATGCTCTGTATATCCGTATGTAATGGGTTCTCGAAATTTCATGTGATTCTCACAACTTGCTTGTTGTGTTCCGACTCACAGTGACCCTGTGTAGGGTTACCAGGGAGTAGCTAACTGGTGGGGTTTGAACCACCCACCTTATGGTTAGCAGTCTAGTGCTTGTCTTACAGCACCACATGACAACTCTCTGGGAAATGGGAAATAGAGACTTGTACAGTAATTAGGTTGTTGCAGGCCGTTCATGTAGTGATTAAACCAAAATTTTAAAATACATATATAATTAATATTTGCTCACTGTAAAAATTTGAAATGCAAAGCCCATAAAGTAAAAAGCAAAAATTCTTAATCATGTTTCACATTTCATAATAAGACATCGTTTTTTCTCGCATCTATGTTTTGAAATTGTTTAGGCATATGTAATCATTCACTATATATCTATTTCTGGTTCTGTTTTACCTCTCTCTCTCTCTCTCTCTCTCTCTCTCTCTCTCTC
>NW_006408531.1:20406233-20426775 GCF_000296735.1 Chrysochloris asiatica
TTTTAGTTAGACCAGTTGAGATTGTTGTTGTTTTTAAGTACTGTTGAGTCAGATCCGACTCATAGCATTCCTTTATAGGTTTTGTGAGGAGCAGCTAGTGAGCTTGAACCACTGACCTTACCATTCAAGCTGCCTATGCAGTTCAGCGCATTATCCTGCAGCGCCACACCAGGCCTCTATATGTTGTGACTCTTGCTTTTTGCACTTAGCAGTGCCTCTTGGAAAAAGTTCCACTTCAGAATGTATAAATCTGTATTAATTTTTAATGACCGTATGGTAGCCCATTGTTAATTTGATAGAATTTAATTAACAACATTTAATGATTTCCTTTTTGAAGCCATTGCATACATTCTCTTTAACAACGCCTATTAATAAATCTTCTATGTTGCCAACCCAATAGGTAAAAAAACAGTATGACATTGTTTTGATTTCATCTATTTAACTATGAGTTTTAACACCTTCCTCTCTGTTTTGTAACCCCTTGCATCTTTTTATTATAGGAATTTTTTGTTTTGTTTTATCAAAACTTTTTTTTACATTACATTTAGTTGTTTGTTGTTAAGTGTTGTCGAGTCAGTTCTGATTTATAGCGACCCTGCATAGGGGTTACCCAGGAGCAGCTGGTAAGTTTGAACCTCCAATCTTGTGGTTCAAACTCACCATTTCATCCAGTGCATTATCCCTAAGTGCCACAAAACATTTGTCTCAGAGAAATGTTGCAATTATTTCCTCTATTGTCTTGGTAACTTAATGTTTATTTATCATTTCTCAGCTAAGTGTTGCTTCACACTCTTTCTTCTATTAACCTTTAAGTTACTTCTTCAGGCTAGGATGGACCATGTAAAATAAAGTTGGAGTATATTTATAATTTATTGTACAGTTCTATCTCCCTGCCATTCTGTGGTGTGGACCTGTGTTCCTAATAAGATGGTCTTCCCTTTATAGTTTTCTTCTTCCAGAAAACATGTTGGTCCGTGTCTACCTTTCTGTCTTATATAGAATTGGCAGAAATCCCAAGACACTCATTTCTTTGATGTATTGCTTTATTGAAAAGCATGTGTTAACCAATAAAACTATTGGAAAAGTTCTGAGTTATTTTACAGCAATGTGAAGCAGCAAAATCAAATCTACTTTATGCAAATTATATGTGCTTTTGAGCCTATTCAAATTCGGACTTACCAGAATGTGAAACAGAACCAAAAAAACAGTTCAAACATGTAAAGATGTAAGCAACAAGATGTAAAAGCAGAACAAGTAAGCTCTAGTTTTGATATTCTGCTTTTTAAATTTCACACATATAATACAGATTTTGAAATGATGTAGTATGTAGTAAAACAAAAGAGTTGCTACTCCAACTAAGGAGCAAAAACAAAGAAAAAAAGCAATGCATGAAATAATAACTTTCGTTTACATAATTATTTAAGTGCTAAGGAGCTCTGGTAGCGTAGTGGTTACGAATCGGGCTGCGAACCTTAAGGTCAGCGGTTCGAAACTATCAGCCGCTCCGCGGGAGAAAGATGAGGCTCTCTACTCCCGTAAAGATTTACACCCTCAGAAACCCTGTACAGGGTCGCTATGGGTTGGAACCGACTCGACGGCACTTAACAACAACAAAGTAGGACAGGATTGAGTAGAGTTTGAAACTAATTTTTTCTACAAATTACTATGTACTAAACATATTTTCCCCACTTGGTTTTTATTATGTTATTAGATGTCAATTTTTATTTCTATTTTATAAATAAGAAAACTGAGGTTCCCTATATATAGCTTTCAGCAAGGTTAAGTAATTTGCCTCAGGTCACACAGCTAGTACATGGCAAATGCTAAACTAGGTGTCTGACTTCAAGCCATGGCACAATACTGCCTCCTGAAAGATGTTTAGAGAAACAAGAAAGATATCAGCCAAAATAATCAGAGAAGGCTTCCAGGAAAAACAAAAAATCTGGGCCTTCCAAAATTAATAGGAGTAAAATTGAAGAAGGAGGGCTTTTTGGATGTAGAAAACAACTTGAGTAAAATCATGAGGATGAGAAGGAACAAGGTGTACAGAAGTGTATAAGAATTCCATCCTGTGACCTGGAATTCATGCCCATGGGGCTGTGTATGTAAAAGACAATGGCCAAAACCCAAAGCAAACCTTGCTGTTGACTCATTTCCAATTCATTGAGACCACATGTGTGAAGTATCAAACTGAAGGAGAATGCTGTGACGGTCACCTGCCATAAAGATTCACAGCCTAGCAAACTCTGTGAGACAGTTCTGTCCTGTCCTTCAGGATTTCTATGAGTTGGAACAAGTAGTCTTTACAGAAACAGACCACCAAACATTTCTTTTGTGGTTCTTCTGGATGGGTTTGAACCTCTGATCTTTTGGTTTGTAGTCGAGAGCAAACTGTTTGTCCCAGGGACCTTCAGACAGAGGGCCCTGAATGTCAGAATAAAGTATGGACTTTATCATCTATAGGGTGGATGATTTAGAGCTACATATTGAATATTATTGGTCAGAATGCTGGCAAGGTGAAAAGTGCTGATTTGGGAAGATCGGCTGGCTGGGATATGCAGTGTTGACTAGAAGGCAAGTTCCTAAATATTCAGGGAGGTTAAAGAAGGGGTTCTCAAAATAAAGCACACAGGATGGATGGAAGGTATGAATTTGGAAACTGTTTGTGACTAAAAAGTAACTTGGAGGATCGTTTGAAGAAGAGAAACGGGAAACAGGATGAGTCATATATGGCATTTGTTAAATAGGATATTCAGTGCTCTCGGAAGACAAGCTGATTTTCTAGTATTTTACAGAACTAAACTCGGCTATTATTCATTTCGGTAACTTTTTCTTTCCCCTTCCAGATGTGTTAATTAACAGAGCTTTGAACTTCATCTAGATTTGGATAGTTACCTCAGTTTTCATTGCTTGCTTGAATAGGGAGAAGAAACAAACGAGGTGTGATTGAAGGAATCACCCCAAGTGAAATAATTGATGATTGCTATGAGAATGAAACACCTTTGTATACAATGAGTATTCTATTCAAGGCTTTATTTTAGGTAAATCTTTCAGTCCAGAGGTGTATGATGTTTCAGAAGACTAATTCCCTTTGGCAGCTTTGCCTTTCATGCTGTGTTGCCTTACATGGCTCACACTGCGTTAGCTCGTGGTAGAGAAATGCAGCCCAAACTCCTGAGGCAGCAAAGACCACTTTGTACATACAGGGGAAAGGAGAGGGCAGTTTTTCTGACAACCACCGTACAAAAATCCTGGAATTCCTGTTAGTTGAACCAGTCTAGTTTTATACTAAGTCTGGGTAACATAGGTAAGTTTAGACCTTTCAAGGGAGTTAGGGATTATTCTCAATCAAATGGTGTGGCTGCTGAAATTTAGGACCCTGGTAGGATCAAATGAAGGCAGGCAGGCAATATTTCTCTTTCTTCTGACTTAGCTTTTCTCCTGTTGCAGACCACAAGTCCTGTGAGATGGTCAGACTTAGGTTTCGTTTGCTTCGTCTTTGTTTTCTCCCTCATCACCTAACAAACAACACATAGTAGGCAGGCGTTGTTTTTGTTCAGTGAGGCATAAGAAATCAAGTTTAAGGAGGCCTGGTGGTGCAATGAGTAAGTTCTCAGCTGTTGATAAAAAGGCGGGAGATTCGAATCCACCTAGCAGCTCCACAGGAGATAGACCTGGGGATCTGGTCCAGTAAAGATGCTCTCCTAGAAAATCCCATGGGGGCAGTTCGACTTGTTGTTGTTAAGTGTCATCGAGTCTGTTTTGATTCATGGCGACCCAGTATAGGGTTCTGAGGAGCGACTGGTGGGTTTGAACTGTTGATCTTGTGGTTAGAAGTCTAGTGCTTATTCAATAGTGTCACACCTTGTTGTCAGATAGGGTCGCTATAAGTCTGAAATGGCTCAATGATTCCTAGCAATAACAACAATTGGTAGAATTCAGGAATATATAACTAAGAGTTCTTACTCTCACCCTTCCTTTTAAAGATGAGGAAAGGGATGCTCTTGCTGTGAAGTGACTTGTTTCTGGTCATAACACACAGCCAGTTAGTGGTCCTGCCAGGAAGTGAACTTACTCATCTGACCTCCAGACTACCACTCCTTAGTAGCTAGGTGGTCTTTGATTTATGATGGAATATCCCAGTCAACTGAAAATTAACATATATGTTAGTGTAAGGCCAGAAGCTAGCTTACAGTTCATGAGTAGTCTATGAAAAATTCAAAGAACAGCATGAGTATATTCACTTTTTCCCAGTAGACTGTCTGCAGGACAAAGATCCCATTCTCATGGTAAATTAGGTGCCTCACAGACTTGGATAAATTGTCATTCAACAGAGCTTTCCCATTAGGACTGAAGAGGAGGAGGGGGAGAGATTGATAGGACAGATACCCTTATCCTTCATTAGTCAGATGAGCTAGTCATAATCACCTGTCTAAGATGCTAGTTGTAGCTGAAATGTCCTCCTGGGAAGCATCACTGTACAATACAGCTGACCTTATGACAGCCTTTATCAGAGATGATTTGCTTGCTTTTACCTGGACAGAAATTTATACCTGGGTAGACTTTTAAAGCCGGGTGCCAGGAACAAGAACAGACAGGAAGAATAGGGATGGGGATTTACAGAACTCCAGCTCATTATACATTCTACCCATAACCTCTTCTTTTTGTTTTAGATCAAAACTTATTCAGTTGAAAGTTGATTTTGGAGAGCCATGTTCCACTCATGTTTCAACAAGCAAAGAGCCACATCTTAAATGAATAGAATTGGAAAAATAAATCATAAGAAAATTGCTTATGAGAGCTCTAATAACATTTTCTCATACAGAACTTAATATACATAAACCAAACAAAAAGGGTACTTGCCCCTGTTTTCATCCTCCAAATTCAGAAGTAAACCAAGATACACATATATTTGTTGTTGTTGTTGTTAAGTGCTGTCCAGTTGGTTCCAGCTTATATCAACCCAGTATAGGATTTCTAAGGAGCAGCTGGTGAGTTGAATAAGAAGTATGCATAGATGGACAAAGGTTTGGAATACACTTCAGAGAAAGGAACAGAATGAAGAGCAAAAGACTGATACGCAGAAACCAAATTATGAAATTTGAGATCTTATGTGAATAGCTGAGGAGTGCTGGTGGCATAGTGGTTAAACACTTGATTTCTAACCAGAAGGTTGGCAGGTTGAGTCCACCAGCTGATTAACAAGAGAAAGATGTGGACGCTGGTTTCTCTGAAAAAGTCAGCCTTGGAAACCCTGTGGTGAGTTCTACTCTGTTCTATAAAGTTACTGTGAGTTGGAATCGACTTGATGGCAACACATTTTTATTTATTTATTTTTTATATGAGTAGTTGTTTAAGTATCCCAGAATTACTTAGAGTTGTTCAAGAAGAGGATGAGAAAGGGCAGATTACAGGAGTGATCCACAGTGATAAGTTTCTAGGTCATTGGTAAGTGTACTAGTGAAGACGAAGTTCAAATGACCTCCTAATAAAAAATGGTGGGTTGAATGAATTGAATGTTGAGAGGGACAGCAACAATTTCGGAGGATGATTAGCCCTGGTGGTTACAAGAATAGGATACGAGAGTGGAGTTGAGTTGCTGAAATGGATGCATTGTTTAGGAATTGGTTGGTCACTTTGTTAAGTGCCATACAGTTGGTTCTGCTGAAATAATCAGGAAAGGAACAGGCAAAGGAATTTTTTTTTTTTGTATTTTTTATTGTGAATCGGTTGAAGGTTTATAGAGTTAATCAGACACATTTTGTTTCATGTCACTGATTACAATCCCCACAGTGTAATATCACGTTTCCCACTTCTTCTGTGTTTCCTTTTTCCTTTCATTCTTCCTTCTTTCCTAACCATTCTGAAATTTGTCCTTGGGCAAATGTTGCCTTTTTTTTTTTATCTTAAATGGTTGATTATTTTAAGATGTGCATACCTACCTAGTGTTATTGTTCACCTTTTGGAGCCCTCTGTTGTTTGGCTAAAAATTAAACCGTAAGGGTGAGTTCAGTTCCCCTAGTGTCTATCCTACGAGTAAGCCTGGTCTTTTATGACTTTGAGTTTTGTTGTACCTTTTTCTTTCCCTTTATCCAGGACCTACTAAAGCGATCCCTTTCAGTGTAGTTAGTAGGATAGACCATCTAGTTCTGGTCTCAGGATCACGGAGGCTGAGGTATGTATGTCCATGTATTAACTGTTTCCATGCATCTTCAAATTTCTTCATTCTGCTTTGCTCCAAATGAGGAGAGATGTTAGGAGACTGCTCAAAAGCTTTTTAGATGCGAGTCAATACTTTCCAAACTAGGACTTAGAACATTGTCTTTGTGTACTGTTGTTGTTGTTGTTAAGTGCCATGGAGTCCATTCTAATTCATAACAACACTGTGTAAGGTTTCCAAGGAGCGGATGGTGGGTTTGTATCACTGACTTCGTGGTGAGTAGCTCAGTGCTTATCCTACAGCACCATACAAGGACTCTTTTTGTGACTATGTTATGCCAGTTGACCTTGGTTTCCCCTGAGACCATGGTCCTGAGTCCCCAGGTCCAGTGACTAAGACAAATTAATTTGATGACTCATCCTTTTGAATGCTGGATTCAGGGGAAGGGTAGTATTTATTTCAACTCAATAAATGTTTATTAAGCATTCTATGTGGTGGGGGTGTACTAGGCATATTTAACTTTGGATACAGAGAGTAGGCGAAGATGGTCAAGAGAAATTGTATAAATATTGGGAACTTTTCAATTTCTAGATTCAGTTTCATGGTAAATGTTTATTTTCAATATGGTCTTGGCTATGCTCTGATTATTTGAGCTAATTAAGAAAGACTGTTTTATTTTTCTTTCTAAGAATCTTTCAGATGAATGCCTTCCCTTCTCTTTTTCATCTGTATTTTGATTGCTAGGCCATTGATTTCCAGCACTGAGGCGAACAGACAACCCATAGCAGCCAGGCCTGCCTGACTTGCCTCTATTTCATATGCAGATGGACACATAGGCTTATCAATCTATCTTTTCTGTAAACCTCATTTCATGACACACTTTGAAATATCATCGGGTAGATCTAGTTCTGGGTTTGAATCATTGCCACCTTTTCCGTATGTACTGATACATAGTTCTTTGATTTATTTACTTTATTATTATAGAGGAAGGAACTCTGGTAGCGTAGTGAGTTATGAGTCAGGCTGCTAACTGTAAGGCCAGCAGTTTGAAACTACCAGTCATTCCATGGGAGAAAGATGAGTTCTGCTCTCATAACGATTTACAAACTCAAAAACCCTTTACAGGGTCACTGTGAGTCAGAAACGACTCCACGGCACACCACTACCATCACCATCATCATCACCACCATCACCATCACCACCATTATAGAGCAGTCCAGGTGTGGCACTGTAGGATAAGCACTGGACTACAAGGTTGGTTTGAACCACAAGGTCGGTTGTTCAGACTCATCAAGTGCTTCCTGGAAACCCTATACAGGGTCTCTGTGAGTCAGAACCAACTTGGCAGCACTTAACAACAACAATTATAGATCAACACCAAAAGAAAGATTAAATTAAATGTCACTGTGTTCTTAGAAATACCAGTGTATCTATATTTGTATTTTATGTTGCTATGCTATGCTTTAATAATTTTTATAATGCTCCTATTTTTCTGAATCAGAGAATTTGTAGCATTCTCTCTCATTTTAATTGTGATAATAATTTGAAGTAATAATCTGTGAAGTGGTCAAAATAGGGCATATTTTAAAGTGCCGTTCTGTATAGCCCTGAATCAATGTTATCTCAGACATATTTCAAATACAAAAATGTTTAAGTCCAACATCATTCCAAACAATGCAATGATGCAGAAGGGGAAAAAATTTTCATTAACAGTTATTGAATCGCGAGAAAGAAAAATACTTAATGCTGGTGTTCCTCAACAAGGATGAGCGGGTCACAGCTGACTCTCAGATGCTGCTGGATAAACTATACACCTCGGCCTTAGTTGGACTCAAGAAGAATATCATAGCTTATTTAAAATGACTTTCTTCGCTGCTAAAAATAATCGTGTTAACTGGTTGGGGAAGTAGATAGTAAAAGCAGTCATCACTGAGAAATTGGTAGAAGAGTACTGGCATTATTAGGGCTTTGTAAGCATGGAGCTCTGGTAGCGTAGTGGTTACGAATCGGGCTGCGAACCTTAAGGTCAGCGGTTCGAAACTACCAGGCGCTCCGCGGGAGAAAGATGAGGCTTTCTACTCCCGTAAAGATTTACACCCTTGGAAACCCTGTACAGGGTCGCTATGGGTCGGAACCGACTCGACGGCACTTAACAACAAGCATGGCAGCAGAGTCCTGGTGTGGCGGTGTAGGATAAATAGTTGACTTTAAAGTCAGTTTGAACTACAAGGTTTGCGTTTCAAACTTGTCAGTTGCTCCTCGGAAACCCTTTACAGAGTTGCTATGAGTTGGAGCAGACTTGAAGGTACTTAACAGCAAGAACAACAAGGAGCATGGCAGCAACTTGGACAGGCTGAAGCATTCTGGGAAATTCCATCCCATGTTGGACTCTGTGAGGAAATGACCTTGTCCTGCAGGGAGCACAGTGCTCTCATTGCCCAGAGCATGTCCCCTGACTGTGATTAAGAATATTCTTGGCGTCGCATTTAATTTTCTCCATAACTCCTGCCTAACAGTACCCCTACCCCCCAAAAATCTGTGTGTGACAGATTCTACATACACAATACTTTCAGGCTGAATTACACAGTGCTAACGTCTTGGGCTCTTGCTCAGCACACCTGGGTTTCAAATGACCTTGGCCACATCACTGAAGCTCATTTTCCTCATCCCTAGAACAGGAGCCCCCAAAGCCCCCCCCCCCCAAAAAAATAGACCTGAAACCAGTTGTAATTGAGTTTGCTCTGTTATGGAGCCCCCATGTGTGTTAAAATAGAACTGTGTAACATAAGATTTTCTATAACTGATTTTATTTTTTAAATAGATCACCAAACCTTTCTTAGGATCCTCTGGGTAGACTAGAACCACCAACCTTTAGTTGGCAGCTGAGTGTGTTCATCATTTGCACTATCCATGGACTCCATAATTGTTGTTAATTCCATATTGTTGTTGGTGTTAAGTGCTGACCAGTCAGTTCCTACTTATAGCAATCTTGTATAGGTTTTCTGAGGAGTGGCTGGTGAGTTTGAACCACTATCCTTGTGGCTCAAACTGACCTTACAGTCCAGTGCTTATCTTATAACACCACACCAGGACTGCATTTATTGTTGTTAAGTGCCATCGAGTCGCTTCCAACTCATATACCAGCGACCTGAAGGTTTCTGAGTCGCTTCCAACTCATATACCAGCGACCTGGTATAGGGTTTCTGAGGAGTGGCTGGTGAGCTGCCCCCTTAATTTAGCAGATCCCCTTACCTGTAATTCCCTCTCCCTCTTGTCTGCCACATCCTTTCTGCTTTCATTCCTTCTTATCCTACTCTCCTGTGAAAACTATGCAGTTTTATAAGTGCAGTTTTCTTAGGGCATTTCTATTTTCTAGGCTGTACTCTCAGTTTACAATCTGAAGGGTGGATTACAGTGCAGTTCTGTAAAAACCTCAGCAGATTTCAAGGAGAGACAATGGCTCTTTTTCAGGACCTACCTTATAGAGCTTAAGGAACCCTGGTAGCATAGTGGATTCTGGGTTGGGTCAGCAGTTGAAACCTACCAGTAGCTCTGTGGGAGGAAGATGAGGATTTCTGCTCCTGTAAAGACTTACAGCCTTGGACACACTATACAGGGTTACTATGAGTTAGAACTGGCTCAATGGCACACAACCACCACCACTACCCTTTAGAACTTACTGAGTCCTTGTGTAGTGCTGTGGGTTAATGTGCCATACTGCAAAGCCATTTGAACTGCAAGATTGGTGGTTCAAGCTCACCAGTCGCTCCTCGGAAACCCTGTATAGGGTCGTTATGTGTTGGATCCGACTCGACGGCACTTAACAACAACATGACCTACAAGTTCTAGCTAAAGTTATGAAGGACCTAGCAAAAGTCCAATTTTTTAAAAAATGTTTTATTGTGAAATATGTGATAGTTTACATGGGAGAACATTAGTTTTATATTCATCCTATCATATATCGTTTCATTGCTATGGTTACAATCCCCTCCATGCATCATCAACCAACCAAAGGGTATACACTACAAGCCTGCCCCCTGGTTGTCAGCACATGGCCCCTCTCCCTCTCTGTGTCTAAAGTCCCCAACTGCTCCATCTCTCCATGTCATCGTCTCTGCCTCCATCTCAGGCATCACTGCTTCTCTGGGTAGGGTCCTGCTCTCCGCTCTTCTCCCTTGATGGTCCCAGGGACCTCTGCTCTTAGGATGAAAAGTTAATCACTCCCCTCCTTGCTACATAATGTCTACCTTTACATTTCCAACCCTCACAATCAGTCCTGGTAACAATTATTCACTATTGTAGAACAACAGACCTATCCACATTTCATTTCATCAGCCCCACCTAGACAGATTGGATACTACTCAGTGGAGATTCTACCTTCCTTCACACCCTCTGAATCTAGGTTCCTTCTTGAAAGTCACTTCTTGCCTTTGTAGCCTCCCCATTTTGGGTAGCCAATGTCCAAGTTGCCCATCCCTGTCTACTCTGTGTATAGAGGGGGTGGGAATGATCCTTGCTGTAAGGATTTGTTCCCTCTTTTGAGCTACTGCATCCATATATGTAGGTCAAGTTCATCAAATTGTATCAGATTACTCTTTTTTTTTCCTCTTCTTTCTTCTTGTGGTTGAGCTCTGATCATCCAGTCATTGAAGCCAGCTCAAGTGTGTATTATCTGCAAGTGTGGGTGTTCATGTACATATGCCCTCTCTTCTTATCAGCTGGACACTTCACTCTCCACTCTAGTCCTCTGTGGCTATATCACTGACTCTGGGCCCAAGAGTCCTCAGGTCTTGCCACACTGCTGGCCAACCAGGTCTCCACCCGGGTTCACAGAACATTGCAGGGCTTAGCTCACCCCTTTATTGCTGTTTTTCCCTCACTTCCCCTTATCGGTGACGAGTGTGGTCACCAATCATAGCGTGTATTCCCATTGAGTCTTAGTCTTGGAAGGGGGTTTATACTGAGGGGACCTGACCACTTGCCTTTATGTCTCCTGGGCAAGCAACTTGCTTGTTCTTGTAGTAACAGTCGATCTGCCTATGTTGTTTTGTATTTTTCCTGTAGGTCTTTCTTTCAAGAAGTAGCTTCTGTTCTTCTAGCCGCTCCAGGCTGGTCTGCTCGTCCTTTCAAGTGGAAATTTCCCATCTCTGGAGATCTGGATGTGGCTCAGGCTTCCACCTATGGTCTTATGTAATGCAGAGGCTCTGCAGGAAGCCTCCTTCACTGGGACGTTGTAGCCCCATTTTAGGTGTTCCAATCAGTTATAGGCAGAAGAAAAGTCCAATTTTTTGTCTGAATATTTTATAGCTGATATGATGCTGTAGGATCAGCACTGAACTGTCAACTACAAGGTTGGCATTTCAAAGCTACCAGCTGCTTCTCACAAATATTATATAGTGTCGCTATAAGTCAGAATCGACTCCATGGCACTCAACAACAACAGTAACAACAACAACATGTTGACAGTGCCTTGCCTTCCTTAGTCAGGTACCTGTTGTTATTGGTGTTGTTAAGTTCTGTTGAGTCCGTTCCAACCCATAGCAACCCTGTATAGGGTTTCCATGGAGTGGCTGGTGAGCTTGAGCCACCGACCTTGTGGTTCAAATGACTTTGCAGTCCAGCACATTAACCCACAGCGCCACACCACTTATATAAGTCAAATCTCACAAATATTCTCCAGCTAGATGTGGAAACTAAATTTCAGTAGAAATTCTGGGTTACACTTCTTTGCATTCACCGTTTACTGCGTGACCATGCTTGAATGACAGAAGTAAAACAGAGAACCATCTTTGCCTTCAGGGCTCAGGACATTTTAGAGACAGAACAAGTGCAAACAAAGTCATGTGCATGTCTTTTCAGTGAATGTGCTGTTAAAAATGTACATGCAGATTTGGTGTGGCATGACTCACTATACAGCACAAAAGAGTAAATTAAAAAAAACTTTAATCCCTTGACTGCCCATTTAGATCTGTACATACTGCATGCTTCGTCCCCTTTTGGCCACTTTGATTTGTTATTTAAAAGAGAAAAGAAAAGAAAAACAATAGAGGAAATAAAATGTCCTGGGAGAAGACACCTGAAAATGCTTCTCTTTAGCATGTGTGTCTAAATTGAGAGCGTAGCTAGGGTTTCAGAATCTGGTGCCTGCTTTTGCATTGTCAAGACCCAAAACCAGTGTTGATGAGCTCTAAGGCAGGTAAAGTCTTGGAAATTTGGGGACCACCATGGCTTTCTTATCCGTTGAGCCCCGTAATGAATGCAACACCTGCATCCCAGGTAGGTTAAATGCAAGTACACAGTACCCATTTCCACTGGATATAGGGATCTCTGGGATAATGATTAAACTGTTGGGTTGCTATCCAAAAAGTCAGTGATGGAACCCACTAGTAACTCCAAGGGAGAAAGACGAGGCAGTATGCTTCCATAAAGATCTGCAGCTTTGGAAACCCTATGGAGCAGTTCCACTCTGTCTTCTAGGTCTGTATGGAGTAAACTCAATAGCGTGGGTTTTGGATAGTAGAAGGTCTCTGGGCAGTGCAGACAGTTTGTGCTTGATTACTCACCTAAACGTTGGCAATTTGAATCCACCCAGCAGTACCACAGAAGAAAGTCCTGGTGATTTGCTTCTGTTTTGTTATGGTTAAGAAAACCTATAGAGTAGAGCAGATCTTTTTGTAACACAAGGGGTAAACTTGAGCTGGAATCAATTTGACTGCAATGAGTTTGGGGTTTTTGGTTTAGGATAAAGAGAAATCACATTTTTAAACAACTGCTGTGAGGGATGTATAAAAGGAACACAAGTAAGTTAAAAAGAACAGATTAGTAAAGCCCTGTGATGCTTGGAGTATAAATGATCATCATCATCTTCATTATTGCCACTATTATCATTATTGTCCTCTTCTCCAGAGCAAATTATACTTGAAGCACATAACTTTTAGAATGTTTCAAAAAGAAGATTCCTTTGGAAACTACTTTGATAATTGATAAACAATGTAGCACTTCAGGATAAGCACTGGGCTGCTAACCACAAGGTCGGTGGTTCAAATCCATCAGCTGCTGCTCCATACAGGGTCGCTCTGAGTCAGAACCGACTCAACGACACTTAAGAACAACACCAGCTCTTTGATAATCACGTTTGATTGTTTCATGCTTGCTGTAGGATGTCATGTCGTAGGACGGTTTATTTATAACATCTGTCCTTTCCTTCCTGTGTGTGTAGGTTGAGCCAGTGATCCAGAGGGGTCATGAGAGTCTCGTCCATCACATCCTGCTCTATCAGTGCGGCAGTAGCTTCAACGACAGTGTCCTGGACTATGGCCATGAGTGTTACCACCCCAACATGCCCGATGCCTTCCTCACCTGCGAGACTGTGATTTTTGCCTGGGCCATCGGTGGAGAGGTGGGGCTAATGATTACACAGTTCTTTGTCTGCGTACCCCTGTGCCAAATGAGATTCTAATACAGGTAGTCCTCAATTTACAACAGGCCTCCATTCTGATGACTCTATCAGAAAGTGGTTCTGACATAAGTTGAACACCTCTTTTTTTAAAAAAAAAAAATAGTTTTCATTATTATTGTCACTTATTATCAACATCATTAAAAATTCAGATCTTTGTCATTGGAGGCTGGAAACAATAAACTTACAGATATGTTTCAGTGCACATATACACATGTAAAAATGCATTAATCATAAAAAGATACTCCATAAGAAAGAGTTGGACAACTATGGTGTCTTGTCGGTTATAATAGCATCTCTCCTTGTGGAAGGTTCTGGAATATCCCTGGGAATATGCATGGCACTTCTAGTCAGAAAGTTAGAGTTTTCTCTATGGTCCTTCATTTATTTTAGTCATATTTTTACAGGAATATATTTTTCACTACTTCCTAAATCTACCTATTGACTTTAGCAAAACGATCAGCATTTAGATTTATGTTTTCAAGCAACCAAAGCCCCAAGTTTAGTAAAAAAAAAAAAAAAAAAACCCAGCTAATCCTTTTACTGTAAAAATTTTTTGACAGATTCTCTCTTTCCCTTCCTCATTATTTCTTTCTTCAACTTTTCTTTTGTCTTCAAAATCCATTAAGTCCTGATCTATCAGTTCCCCTTCTTTATGATCTATGAGCTGTCCCACATTGGTGAGATCAAGTTTGAAATTCAGCATGGGTGATTTTCCCATCAGGTTATCCTGTTCAGATGTTTGGAGTATGTTCACATGACTCGGCATGCATTTTCCCATAACTTTCCCCTAGGAAGATGCAGTATTCTAAATATACCAAGAATCCTAAATGCCATTCATTTAACTTGAATAGTTAGTTAGTCAGGGACTTGTACTTTATAAGTAAGGCTATACACACTATGTGTGATATAAAAATGGCATATCTCCATTTTTCTAGAGGGTGAGTTTTTCTTTATGTCATTTTATCAATGATGAATGGCATTCCAGAAAATGCTGACAGAGCTTTGGGGTTGTTTGATTTTTGAGTGTAGTAGAACTCTTGAGAAGTTTTATAGGACACTGACGCATGCAATTCTCCACATTTAGGGTTTTTCCTATCCACCTCATGTTGGCTTATCCCTTGGTACTGCGTTAGATCCTCATTATGTGCTTCTGGAGGTTCATTATGACAACCCAACATATAAGGAAGGTAAGCTTCTTCTGCTTATATTTTGCCTGTGCTTTTACAATGTTTCATAATGCTTGTGTTTGTAACAGTTGAAGAAAAAGTAGCAGCCTATGGTAGCTACAGTTACTATTGTTAGGAGTTGCCATGGAGTTAGTGCCAATTCTTGCCACTGCATGTAAAACAGAAGCCGACGTTGCCCACCCCTGGGTCACTGACTGTCATTTCTATGCTGGGGTCCATTGTTGTGGCCACGGTGGTGTGTGTTTTGAGTGCCTTCCAGCTGAGGAGGTTCATCTTCCAGAACGATATTGCACAATATTCTGTTGTGATCCATGTGGTTTTCAGTGGCTACGTTTTTACAAGTGTATCAGCAGGCCTTCTTTCCAACATAGACTGGAAACCCTGCTGAAACCTGCTCATCTTCTACTTGATGATATTTCAAATGCCAGTGATACAGTTTCTATCTGTTATCTATTAGACTATTGAGCAGCCCAATGCATATCCCATGGTGCCACAGCAGGACTCCTACTTTCTTGGATTTCACTTTAATTTTTCATTTATGCCCATATCCTCAGCTATAAATCTGTAAGAATTAAAGTTGGAAAGTTTATAAAGCCAAAAAACATTTAAAAATAAAGTATAACCAATTCTAAAGGTTACATTCCCATGCACATATATTTATCTATAAAACTTCTTAGTGGATGACGAGCTGGGCCACTAATTGCAAGGTCAGCAGTTGGAATCTACCAGTTGCTCCGCAGGAGAAAGATGAGTTTTTTTCTGCTCCTGTAAAGATTTACAAGGAGCTCTGGTAGCGTAGTGGTTAAGAATCAGGCTGCTAATTTCACGGTTAGCAGTTCAAAACTACCAGCTGTACCGAGGGAGAAAGGTGAGGATTTCTGCTCCCATAAAGATTTACTCTTTATTTGAAGAGCAAAGATGTCAGCTTGAGGACTAAGGTGCACCTGACCCAAGCCATGGTATTTTCAGTAACCTCATATGGATGCGAAAGCGGGCAGTGAATAAGGAAGATCGTAGAAGAATTGATGCCTTTGAATTGTGGTGTTGGAGGAGAATACTAAAAATGCCATGGGCTGCTAAAAGAACCAATAGATCTGTTTTGAAAGAAGTGCAGCCAGAGTGTTCCTTAGAGGCCAAGATGGCTAAACTTTGTCTCTCATACTTTGGACATATTGTCAGGAGGGAGCAGTCGCTGGAGAAGGATATCATGCTTGGTAAGATGGAGGGTCAGAGAAAGAGAGGAAGGCCCCCAATGAGATGGATTGGCCAGGAGGCAGTATTGATGGACTCAAGTGTGGTAGCAGTAGTAAGGTTGGCCAGGATCGGACATTGTTTCATTCTGCTGTGCATGGGGTCGCTATGAGTCGGTTCCTACTCGATGGCACCTGATAACACCAACAAAGATTTACAGCCTCGGAAACCCTATACAGGATCACTGTGAGTCGGAACCAACTCCATGGCACATAACAAAAACAACAACATAAAGATTTACAGCCTTGGAAACTCTATACAACCATAAAACTTGTAACAAGTACTGGTAATAATAATAGAAAAATTCTTAAATGTCTATATTTATATTACAAATTTTAGTTTTAAGAGTTCATTTAGTTTTAATTTTATGTTATCCATGGAAAGAATGTTCTATATTCCATATAACAATTCTGCAATTCAAAATTCAACACAAATCAAAGGTGTTACAAAGGTGAAAGATTTGATTGATTTACCTTTTTTACTTTCAATCAAGTTCAGTTTCTTGAGGTGTTTTAATGCAAAATGGGAATCTAAGCTTCTACTAGTAGGTTAATGTAGAACTCAGGAGTCCTGGTGTGGAGTTGTGGGCTAATGTGTCAGACTGCAAAGTCGTTTGAACTGCAGGGTCAGTGGTTCAAGCTCACCAGCTGCTCCTTGGAAACTCTATACAGGGTTGCTATGGGTTAGAATCGACTCAATGGCACTTAACAACAACAATTTTATTCATAATCATAGTTTTAAAACATTAATATTGTTCCAACTCATAGTGACCCTGTATAGGATATATAAGGAGCAACTGGTGAGTTTGAACCATGGACCTTTTGGATACCAATCCAGTGTTTATCCTACAATGCCACACCAAAACATTATTATAGTTACCTTCATTTTTATCACCCCCAACAATGACATGTGGATTTGGATAATTAGAAATGTTATTTTTATAAGCATTTAAAACCCTTTTTATTGTGAACGGAATGAAGGTTTCCAGAGCATTATCAACTTTATATACAACAACAAATCAGACATTACATCCCGTCTCCACTGTGACTAAAACTCTCCTAAGGTGGCATCTTTTATCCCACATCCTCCCTGCATTTCTTGTTGGGATTCCACCTTTTTTCCAAAAGTTTTCATAAACATGTGATGCAGTGAATTAAAATAATTACAGCAAAATCCGCTGGAACTCCTTCTTACTTTTCCCCCTTTCTAACTGGTAGAAGAAAGGTACATATGAAAAAAATATATATATATGTAAAACACAAAACAAAATTATCCAAGCTATGATGAAGGGATTTTCTAGAGTCAGAATAGACCTTTCCCACTGTATGTGCACTGGTAATTATAGAAAATAAGAATTTATAATCATGATTTATTTGTTTAATAAAAAATTGAGTCCCTATGCACTTCACAGAATGGTCAGCCATTTGAGATAAAAAGGGCAGCCTTTACCTAAGGACAGACTTCAGAAGTGGGGGAAAGAAGGAGGACTGAAAACAAGAAACATGGAGGAAGTGGGGTATGTCATGTTTCGTTGGGATTCTAATTGAGATGAAGTGAAGTGTATGATTTGTTGAATATAAAACTGATGATCTATTCAGTGAACCTTCAGTCCATTCACAATCAAAAGTAAAAAGAAAAAGACAAAGTCCCTGGAATATGTCTGTCTACTAAGGAGCTCTGATAGAGTAATGGTTACGAATCGGGCTGTGAACCGCAAGATCAGCAGTTTGAAACTACCATCTGTTCCGCGGGAAAAAGATGAGGCTTTCTGCTCCTGTAAAGATTTACAACCTCAGAAACCCTGTACAGGGTCAGTATGGGTCGGAACCGACTCCACAGCACAGAACCACCACCACTAGACTCTAGAACTACAAAAATGACATGACACTCTTTCTCCTTAAGGAACTTCTGGACTTCTGTTGTGCTTGTTTGGTGCCATCGAGTCGGTACCAACCCATAGGACCTTATGCACAGCAGAACAAAACACTGCCCTATCCTGGGACAACCTCACTACTGTTGCCACGCTTGAGTCCATCGATGCTGCTACTTGGCCAATCCATCTCATTGGGTCTTCCTCTTTTTCTCTGACTCTCCACCTTACCAAACATGATCTCCTTCTCCAGCGATTGGTCCCTCCTGACAATATGTCCAAAGTATGAGAGATGAAGTTTGACCATCTTGGCCTCCAAGGAGCACTCTGGATGCACTTCTTCCAAAACTAATCTGTTGGTTCTTTTGGCAGCCCATGGCACTTTC
This sequence comes from Chrysochloris asiatica, assembly GCF_000296735.1. Taxonomy (NCBI): domain Eukaryota; kingdom Metazoa; phylum Chordata; class Mammalia; order Afrosoricida; family Chrysochloridae; genus Chrysochloris; species Chrysochloris asiatica. The sequence goes on from NW_006408531.1 coordinate 20,424,547, forward strand.
AATATTCTCCTTCAACACCATGACTCAAAAGCATCAACTCTTCTACGGTCTTCCTTATTCACTGTCCAGCATATGAGGTTACTGAAAATACCATGACTTGGGTCAGGCACATCTTAGTCTTCATGCTGACATCTTTGCTCTTCAACAGACTAGCTGTCATTTAATGATACTTGATTTATTCCAAACACTGTTCTAAGCAATTTGGATGTAAGCCTCACATCAGTCTTGTGGGTTGTGCTGCTGCTAGGGAAGCTGTGTTACAGAGTGGGTAACTAAAGCACAGAGGATTAGGTGACTTTCTCGAGGCTTTACAGCTAGTAAAGAGAAGAGCTGGGATTTGAAATGGGGAGATCAGGTCCAGCACCTGGGCTTTAATGACCTTAGTGCTTCCTCAAGCAGATCCCGAAGATCTGAGCAAACTTGAGTCAATGACAATTATGATTGTGTATTCATGATAGCAAATTTGCTGCGTGGGAGAAGCTTGCTGCTGTTGTTTTTTATTTTCAAAGCACTTAAAGAGGTTGAACGTTAAGGATTTCATGGAATATTAATTATTGGTTTAGTTAATTACCACAACGCATCATGCTTTAAAAAACTCAAAAATAATAAAATAACGAATATTTTCTAAATATATATGTGTCTGTAAGGTTTTAGAATTTATAACATGAAATGAGAAATAGTGTAAAGACCTTTGTGTTAAGGAAAGAATGATTAATGATCAGTAGATTAAACTGATGAATTCAAAGAAGATGAAAAATCAAAATGAGGGGAAAGGGTCAATTGGGTAGTCACATGGAGGTAAGTTATTACTACAGAAAGGAGTGAACTTCAAAATGAGTGTAATAGATTAATGAAGTGTTTGCAACTCAGTCTCCTTCCTTAGGATATGTGACAGCAAGCAGTGTGTCTTATTTCTTATCTTCACGAAGCCTCAAGGAGTTCTGCACACGTAATAGTCTTAACTGTTTATCTGTTGAATGGCTGTGTTTTGAACGAATATGAGAACGTTGATAAAGTTTAAAAAGATAAAGCTAGTCTTTAGAACTTTTCTCCATGAAGAGATCATTTCTAGATGAAAGAACTTTAACTAGTATTACTGAACATCACCTCAGAACAATATAAAATGAAAGTTTTGTGGTGTTAGTCTATATTGTAATAAATAATTTTAGAATTTTTATCTGTCCTGTAAAAGAAGTACAGACTATATCAGCTGGGTAACAAACATTTTATTCCATGATGCGCTGTGTGAGTCCAGTGTGGATATAGATAATGTGTTTGTCAGGTTGAATGTCGTTTAATTAACCTCTGATTTTATTTCTTTCTATTGTGAGAATTTAAGGAAAATGAATGAACCCATTTTAACTGACTATGGAGAACTTTCTTTAAGAACTAAATCTCAGTTTTAATTATGTACTTTTGCTACAGGATTAATAGATAATTCGGGACTGAGGTTATTTCATACAACTGATGTACGGACATATGATGCTGGCGTCATTGAGGCTGGCCTCTGGGTAAGCCTTTTCCACACCATTCCTCCGGGGATGCCTGACTTCAGGTCTGAGGGTCACTGCACTCTGGAATGCCTAGAAGAGGTACGTGGCTTTTGAGCCTATGAGTGGCTATTTAAAGGTAAATTGATGTTGTTAGAAAACTATGCTGTAAAAACGTCATGCTTGTTCAGTTTTGTTCCTTCTCTAGTCTGCACGTGGTAAAACTGTTAACATTTTAGTCGTTGATTGTCTTTTAAAATATTGATTCCTGTAGTTGTCCACCAGCAAGTCTAGTTGCAATCCTATAAGAAAGAGTAGAATTATTCTGTAGGGTATCCTAGGCTGTAGTCTTTATGAGAACAGATTATCAGGTCTTTTCTTCCTCAGAGCAATTGGTGGGTTTGAACCTCCAACCTTTTGTTAGCATCCTAGTGCTAAACCATTATGTTACCAGGGAGTAGAATTATGAGGAAAAGAATAACTTCCAGGTGCTTTCCTTCTTATTCCTTCCAAGTAAACCATATTTTATTTGAAATAAAATGTATATATTTTTTCATATTGAATATTTCACAATTTCCATCTATGTGTTGTTTTTTTCTTTTTCTACTGTACCTTTTATTCATGTTAATTTTTTTTTTTTTTTGCTTCATCCATTTAAATATACTTTTTTCTATTTTGCTCGACAGTTCCCTTTCCTTATTTAATCAAGGAGCAAGAACATCTAATAATAAATATATAA
>NW_006408531.1:20426875-20430302 GCF_000296735.1 Chrysochloris asiatica
TATATATATATATATACATTTAATGAATAAAGACTGCTTCTGTTTACACTGTTTCCCCTATAATATATTTCTGTACAGACCATGTTTAAGAACTACATTATTCTGTGGCTGTGGACAGTATGGCAGATTGATGATAAATTAGAAAGTTAACTGTTCTTCTGAGTTACTTAGACCGTGATTCAAATCACCATGGCATCATTTACTAGTTGTAGGTCCTTAGGCAGTTCACTTATTTCCACTGATCCTCTTCTGTTTTCCCAACTGGAAAAGTGGGAATAAGTTCTCCTTTTAAGAGTTGGGATTTGCAGGTTAGTAACATATCAGCTAGAATCTTCTTTCGTAAAAGAAGGAAAAATAAAGATAACATTTAGGAGACGGTCCTCAGGAAGAGTTCGTTCCTTTCTTGTCTCCTGGCAAATATTGCATCACTACGATCACGTTGTTAGGAATAAGTCATGAAAAATCCAAATTCAAAATGCTATTTGGCAGCTCAAGCATTTTCTCCAGTTTCTTTAGTTTTTCCCCTCAGTTGTCACTCCACGTACCTTCCAACACAAACTGTCTGAACACGTACTTGTTTGGGTTAATCAGGTTTTCCTCTGGGTCCCTGCAGGCTCTGGAAGCCGAAAGACCAAGCGGAATCCACGTATTTGCTGTTCTCCTCCATGCTCACTTGGCTGGCAGAGGAATCAGGCTGCGTCATTTTCGGAAAGGGGAGGAGATAAAATTACTTGCATATGATGACGAATTTGACTTCAATTTTCAGGAGTTTCAGTACCTAAAGGAAGAGCGCTCAATCTTACCAGTATGGATTTTTTGTTCTTTTTACGCTGTCTGTTATAAAAATCATGAGATTTTTATCTGCTAAGATGTAGTAAGTTTTTTCCTAGTGAAATGAATGGCTCATCATCTCCATATTCGTAAAGCCACCCACCGTGGGTGTTGCACAACCGAGATGGAATGTGTTTGATCTGTTTTCCAAAATTGAAACTCATTTATCTTCATGTTCCCAGGGGCAGTTTAACATGTTGATTTTAAAAATTGGACTCAGATTCAGAGCACTAACTATTATTGTTTTCTGATTTGACTGAGTAGTTAGAAATCCTTTGTGTTGCAATTGTGGTTAGGGTAAAAATCAGATGTTTTCTTTTAACATCTTGAAAGGATAGACTAGTCTCATTTCAGTAAAAATGAATATAAGGATAATTCTTTAATTTGACAAAAGTATTTGGATTTAGCTAATTACGGTATGAAAGGAGCTCTGGTAGCGTAGTAGTTACGAATCAGGCTACGAATCTCAGGGTCAGCAGTTTGAATCTACCAGATGCTCGGCCGGAGAAAGATGAGGCTTTCTGCTCCTGTAAAGATTTACAGCCTTGGAAACCCTATACAGGGTTGCTATGAGTTGGAACCGACTCCACGACACATAACAACAACAAATTACACTATACTGTGCAATCCAACTTGCAACAATACTTAGGTTAATGGTGGAAGGTAAGAAAAGAATCTTATGCCTTATACTAATCAAAGTTTTTTTTTAATTGATTTTATGATGCTTTTTTTTTTTAATCAAAACTTTTTATTACATAATAATACGGGCTTAATTGTTATACAATTTGCTAATTTGTTCCAAATTCTTAAACTGTTTGTGAATGAGAGTGATATAAACATCTTTTTGACATGATACTGAGGATAGGAGTTTAAAGGAGCTCTGGTAGCATACTGGTTATGAATAGGGCTGCGAACCACAAGGTCAGCAGTTCGAAACTACCAGCTGTTCCACAGGAGAAAGATGAGGCTCTCTGATCCCATAAAGATTTTCAGCCTCGGAAACCCTGTACAGGGTGGCTGTGAGTCAGAACTGACTCCACAGCACATAACCACCACCACCATCAGGGAGAAGGTATGGTACAATGTAGCAGTAAGTGAGAAGGTTAGAGGAGAGGCTCCTTCTTTTCTAATGACTACCATAAGCTCAGAGCTCTGCATCTGGAGTCCCTTCAGAAATTCTTTGACACACTGTAGGAGGAGATATGGTCCTTCAAGAGTGTTAATGGCTGTACTCTCTTTTTTTTCTGTCATCTTTGGGCTTTCTATCCAGTTTTGTTTTGTGAACTCAGAGCTTCCTAATGGCTATTCCGCAGGAGCATATTTGTGTGTTAAGGTACTACACTCTCAGGGCCCTGTAAGAACCAGGCTAGAGCACATGTAATAGGAAGTTAGTGACCAGGTCTGGTCTCTATTTACCTGAGTGGTACACCAGCAACACATTAGTATTTTGTATTCATGCTGGAATGTCTAAAAGGTTGGAACATACATTAATATCAATGTGCCTCACAGTTCTGTCTCAAGGAAGCAAAAATATGACTAAAAGCTGTCAAAGGAAAAATGCAAATGAAGAGGTAAACATAGCTGGCGTCTCTGGTTAACATTTATTAAGAGCTTAATCTGTGCTACAGACAAAATGTACATTATATCGTTTAATGTCCTCACAGTAGTGGTGCAGAATATGTTCTATTTTCACAATTATTTAGAAGAGCAAGTTGTGTCCAAACGGTTCAGGTCCTTACATACGGTCATGCAGCTAGTAAGGGGCAGTGTCTGGCCTGAAGAAAGAACTTGGCTTGTTAAGCTGGGCTGTTAACATGGACCTTCTCCTGAATCAAGTTACTTGATGCAGCCATTTATACAGCAAATGTTAATTGTTAGCTTACCAAATGAATTAGATAAATTCAACAGCATAAAAATTCCACCTGAAAGCTTTTAATTTTATGTTTCAGGGAGATAACCTAATTACTGAGTGTCGTTACAACACAAAAGACAGAGCGCGGATGACTTGGGTAAGACACTTTTCATTATTATCATTATTATTATTTTAAAATTCATTTCAGAAGAGGGAGTAATAAACTTTTATTTAGAAGGATAAAAAAAACAAAACTGTATTTCCACTTGGGAGCAAAACTCATGAATGTCTTGAGCATAAAACATTGTAAAGTGAAATCAGAGCTGTTTTCGTTTTTCATATACTATGGTAATATGTGCAGCCTAATTTATTGACTTTTATGAAAAGTTTTCCCTTGTCTTCTAGTCATCTCAACCAAATATTAGTAATAAAAACATGTGGTCATGAAATGAGTGTCTACTTGAGTCTGGATGTTATCAGACAAATCAAGGCTTCCAAAGAAGAATTTCTGTTCTGTGACCATGTAGCATGTGACCAAAGAGAAATCTTGTGGCAACAGATTTAATGGGGAATTCTGTGAAATAGCCAATAAATAAGTCATGCCCCACCCAATCTCTTTCATGGAACCCAAAAAGAGGGAACCCCTCCCACCAACTCATTTCATGAAGTTTGAAATCAGTTTAATACTCAAAGTTTTTAAGGACAATATGAGAGAGGTCAATAACATATATTTATATGAAATAT
>NW_006408531.1:20430402-20467855 GCF_000296735.1 Chrysochloris asiatica
TGTTGTGAAGTGCCCTGGAGTCAGTACCAACTCACAGTAAGCCTGTATAAGGTTTCCGAGGAGCAGTTTGTGAACTTGAACCGACAACTTTCAGTTAGTCCAGCACTTTAAACTACAGCGTCAAACCAGGACTATGGTTATATGGAGTCCTGCCAGGGCACAGCACAATAAGCACCCGGCCTTAAGGTCGGTTTAAACGTTAAGGTTAGCGGTTCAAACTCAACTGCCATTCTTTGGAAACCCTACACAAGGTTTGGAACTAACTTGAAGGCACTTAACATATTTATAATTTATATAAATATATGTAAAAATGTATTGTTACAAAAGTTTTTGGCTCAGTTAAGAAATGACAAATTGGTTTAAATTAGAAAGTATATTGTTTGTGGTGCTGTAGGATAAGTACTGGATTGCTAATGGAAAGGCTGAAGTTCAAACCCATCAGCCACTCCTCATATGTTGTTGTTAAATGCCGTTGTGTCGGTGCCGACCCATAATGACCCTGAACAGGGTTTCTGAGGCTGTAAATCTTTACGGGAGCAGAAAGCCTCATCTTTCTCCCACAGAACAGCTGGTAGTCCTCATATAGAGTAACTATAAATTGGAACTGACTCAATGGCATTTGACAACACCAACAACACATTAAGGGGTGCAAGGAAAAAGACATGGTTATTTCAAATAGTGGTAGAAAAGGAGTCCACTGTGGAGTAAAGCACTGGACTGCAAGGTCAGTTTGAATTACAAGGTTGATGGTTCAAACTCACCATCTGCTCCTTGGAAACCCTATGCAGGGTTGCTATGAGTTGGGACTGACTCCACACTTAACAACAATGCATAAAAGTAACTCAGTCATGAAAAGAAAGAAAAAGAAAACCAGGAATAGAAGGGTATTGCCTTACCCAGAAAAAGGCTGTTGTTAAGTGCCAGTCAGTTAGGACTCATAGCAACACTGTATCGGATTTCCCAGTAGCAGCTAGTGGGTTTGAACTGCCAGATTTCTGCTTAGCAGTACAATGTTTGGCCTATACTACACCAGGACTTAAGATAAAGTTTAGATTTAAAAAATCTATAGAAAATGTCTAGCTTTATGAAATATAAGAAACATGTTTTTTAGAGTCAGTTTATTTATTACTAATGCTGATGTTCAGTACTTTGCCAAAAAAGGAAAACATAAGTTATAGGGTTATAAAGGAAGAATGAAACATAATTCAAAGATACAGTGATTTTCTACTTCAAACCTCTGGTGAAAATTGGTAATATATGAAATGAATTGTACTTTAGTGCTTAGACACCTGTCTGAAAGAAAATACAACTTAAAATGATAAGTTACATAGAAACAAAATCTAATATAAGATATATTTGATCTCTGGAAATAATTTGCAAATTTGTATTGAGAAATTTTAATGTACACCTTGATTTTCATTAATAAGAAAGCTCAGTAAAATATGTTCTTTCTATTCAAATTAATCTATAAATTTAATTCAAAACAATCTATAAATTTGATTCAAATGAATCTATAAATTTGATGTAAAAGAAAAATCCACAAGATTTATGATTTGAACCTTTGGTTTCTTAACAACATGGAACACGTTGATACTAAAATCCATATGAAAGAGCAAAGGTGTTAAGAATGGGGCAAGAACTCAACAGTCTGCATGGGTAGACTAGACTCCTAGCAGCTCTGTGCAGTTGGTAGGTGCCCAAGGTTGTTAGTGACCCTGTATAGGGTTTCCAAGGAGCAGCCAGTGAGATTGAACCACTGACCTTGAGGTTCAGACCGACCTTGCTGTTCAGCGCTTTCATCTACCTTGCCACACCAGAACTCCCAACATCACTATTGTTGTTGTTGTTATGTGCTATCAGTTCCAACTCATAGTGACCCTGTACAGGGTTTCCGAGGCTGTAAATCTTTACGGGAGCAGAAAGCCTCATCTTTCTCCCACAGAACAGCTGGTAGTTTCCAATTGCTGACCTTAAGGTTTGCAGCCCGATTCATAACCACTATACTACCAGAACATCACTATGTTGTTGTTGTTAAGTGCCATTGAGTCAGGTCCGAACCATAGCAACCCTGTATAGGATTTCCAAGGAGCAGCTGATGATTTTGAAGCACCAACCTTGCAGTTCAAACGACTTTGCAGTCTGATGCATTAGTCCATACCAGGACTCACTATAGGAAAGTGTAAAAGTGCCCCTTATGATTTACAAGGTTTAAAATTAAGAAAGAAGTGTGACAAGGTTGTATTCTTTCACCATACTTATTCAACCTGTATGCGGAGCAATCCAAGAAACTAATTATATGAAGGAAAATGTGGCATCAGGATTGGAGGAAGGCTCATTAATAACCTGTGATATGCATTTACTGATAAAGATCAAAGAGCACAGCCTTCAGTATGGATTACATCTCAATATAAAGAAAACAAAAATCCTCACCACTGGACCAATAAACAACATTCTTATCAACGGAGAAAAGATTGAAGCTGTCAAGGACTTTATTCTTCTTGGATCAACTATCAACACTCACAGAAGCAGCAGTCAAGAAATGAAATGACATTGCATTAGGCAAATCTGCTGCACAGGAACTTTTTTTAAAGCGTTGAAGAGCTAAGATGTCAGCTTGAGGACTAAGGTGCACCTGACCCAAGCCATGGTATTTTCAATAACCTCATATGCATGCAAAAGCTGGACAGTGAATAAGGAAGACCGTAGAAGTATTGATGCTTTTGAGTTATGGTGTTGGAGGAGAATATTGAAGGTACCATAGGCTGCCAAAAGAACGAATAGATCCATTTTGGAAGACGTGCAGCCAGAGTGCTCCTTGGAGTACAAGATGGGCAAACTTCGTTTCTCATACTTCAGACATATTGTCAGGAGGGACCAGTCACTGGAGAAGGATATCATGTTTGGTAAGGTGGAGGATCAGAGAAAAAGAGGAAGACCCCCAACAAGATGGATTGGCCAAGTGGCAGCATCGATGGACTCAAACATGGCAACAGTAGTGAGGTTGGCCCAGGATCAGGCAGTGTTTCGTTCTGCTGTGCATAAGGTCGCTATGGGTCAGTACTGACTCAATAGCACCTAACAACAACAACAAATCCTTATGAAGCGACCTCTACGTCTCTCTTGCAGTGGGATTGGTGGGTCGAACTATTGACCTTTCAATTAGTAGCCAAGCATTTAAGCACTGCACCACCTGGGCTTCTGAAGAATATGGTTATTGATGCTGTCAAGTGACTCACAGCGACCTCTGTAGGGTTTTGGAGATGTAAATCTTTACAGAAACAGAAAGCCTCATTTTTCTCCTGAGGAGCAACTTGGGGATCCAAACTGCTGACCCTGTGGCTAGCAGCCCACTGTGTAGCTCACTATGTACTATGTAGCTAAGGCTTCTTAAGAATAAGCAATATATTATTTTAAAAAAGAAAGAAAGAAAACCAAGATAGGAAATGAACTGCTGAGTATTAACACTAATTAAAGATAGGGTAATTAATTTTAATAGATAATTTACTTATATTTAAATTGTGAAATCTGTGACGCATACTGGGTCTTTTGTATCATTCGGCATTTTGTTCTAGTTTCTCCTATTCAATCCTTGGAGGTCTGGTTGTTGTAGTGGGGTACCGTTGGACTTCTGACTTTGTGTTTCTACCAGCTGCTCTATGGGAGAAAGGTGAGGCTTTCTATTCCCATAAAGATTTACAGCCTTAGAAACCCTAAGCAGGTCTCTATGAATCAGAACCGACTCGATGGCATACCACCACGACCCACGTCCTCTTCTCCCCCACCCCCACCCACCACCTCATCAACAGACAAGGATGGAAGATGAGCAGTAACTCCTGGGACGTAGCCCTTCCTTAGAACAATCAAGTGTGTGCTTTGTCCAGGGACAAAGCTCAGAAGGCAGGAAGGGATAGGAAAGAAGAACACATGGGAACGGTAGACACAGGAAGGAAATGGGAGGAGTGCTGTTACATGGTGGGGATTGCAATCAATGGCATGTAACAAAATGTGTATGAATTGTTAACTGGGAAACCAATTTGCTTTGTAAAACTTGCACTGTAATCACAATAAAAAGTAAAAGCAAAACAAAACATGAAATCTGTCTCCCCTACAGTATGTAAATAACTCCCCTACAGTATGTAAAAAAAAAAAAAAAAAAAAAAATTACTGATGTTTATACATCATGAAAGCAGCAGTCAAGAAATCAAACGACATATTGCATTAGGCAAATCTGCTGCACAAGACCTTTTTAAAGTATTGAAGAGCAAAGATGTCATCTTGAGTACTAAGGTGTGCCTGACCCAAGCCATGATATTTTCAATAACCTCATATGCATGTGAAAGCTGGACAGTGAATAAGGAAGACCATAGAAGAATTGATGCCTTTGAGTTATGGTGTTGGAGGAGAATACTGAAAGTATCATGGGCTGCCCATAGAACCAACAGATCTGTTTTGGAAGAAATGTATCCAGAGTGCTCCTTGGAGACCAAGATGGCTAAACTTTGTCTCTCATACTACGGACATATTATCAGGAGAGACCAGTCGCTGGAGAACGATATCATGTTTGGTAAGGTGGAGGGGTCAGAGAAAAAGAGGAAGACCCCCAATGAGATGGATTGGCCAAGAGGCAGCATCGATGGACTCAAGTATGGCAACAGTAGTGAGGTTGGCCCAGGATCAGACAGTAATTTGTTCTGCTGTGCATAAGATCGCTATGGGTCAGTACCAACTGGATGTCACCTAACAACAACAATACATATAATGACAAGTTTCAAGAAAATTCAGTGAGATCAGACAAAAATTTTATCAAGCTGCTTGGTACCATGTTAAGCAAACATCTCCATGATCCTCTCTGAAATGTTCACTGTGGTGAGAATTTTACATTATATAAATGGAAAAATAAGAAGACTATTAAATTAGTAAAATTTTAAAAAAGGGAACTTTTTCGAGATGGACTGTGGATTGATTCTGTTCATTTTTAAATGTGTCATTACCATCTTTTCCTTTCCTACTCTTATTTTTATTATAAACATTCACAGTATGACTCATAATTCCTGTACTGATGCTCCAACAGCTCTGTAGCCCAGTGTCCTTTTCATCCACTTGTGGACAGCTGGATGAAAGGGAAGATGGTGGGTCCATGGTCCAACCAATCTGCCCCTTTCTTCCTGAGACAGATAGCCCACATCTGGAAAAGAAGGGTGTGTGATAAACCAGAATGTAGTTGCTTATTGAGCCAAAAAATGGTAGCAGCTTAATCCTTTTGACTGCATGTTGTTGGGTCATTAACACAGGGAATTTAGATCCTCTTACTCAAATGTTTCTTGTCAAGAAGAGGGTGATACATTATCTTATGTACCACTGCCTTCTTCAAAGCTAAATTGTCATGTAGATTACTACCCTTCAGATGTGAAATTTATTATATTTCAGTGTTGAAATGAACAGTGTGACATTACTGGCTTGGCTGTTATAAGTGTCAGCAAAATTGGAATAGAAATTCTTCATCATATTAAAGGCATATGTACAAAAGCAAAAGGGGCCGTGGTGGCACTATGAGTTAGGCATTAGGCTGCTAACAACAAGGTCAGCAGTTCAATCCCACCAACTGCTCCTTGGGGGAAAGATGAGGCTGTCTACTCCTGTAAAGATTTATAGCATCAGTAACCTTATATAGGGTTGCTATGAGTCAGAATAGACTTGATGGCAGTTAGGGAGTAGGGATATTTCAATAGAACTCACCAAAGACCACCCAGGTTTTTAAACTGTTGAAACATATACCTTTCTCTATAAACTATCTCCAATTTCAGGGAGGACTAAGCACCAGGAATGAAATGTGTCTCTCCTACCTTCTTTATTACCCAAGAATTAACCTGACTCGATGTGCAAGTATTCCAGACATTATGGAACAACTTCAGTTCATCGGTGTCAAGGAGATCTACAGGCCCGTCACGTAAGTAGTAAATGAATGGGTAATGGGTGTGGGTGATGTACTTTAGGGAAGGATTGTTACTGCTGTTAAGTGCCTGTCAAGTTGGTTCTGACCCATAGCAACCCAGTACAGGGTTTCCATGAAGCAGCTGGTGAGCTTGAACCACCGACCTTGTGGTTCCAACCAACTCTGCAGTTCAGCGCATTAACCCACAGCACCACACAGGGACGGATAGGTTTTATTTTTATCTTGGGTTCATTATCATACTATGGGACTTTTTAATGTGCTCTTCTATTCAATTATTTTGAACTGGGGGGATGAGATAAACTTCTTGGTTGCTATGTCATGAGTTCCCAAGACCATCCCAGGTTCGGTAACTTGCTAGGAGGACCTACAAGACTCAGCATATAATTTTGTTTTTTCTTTTTCTTTTCAGCATATAGTTTTACTATAAATATTTATAGAGGGGAAAGGATACAAATAAAAAACAACTAAAGGAATAGTTACACGGACAACGTCCACAGAAAAGTAGATGCAAGTTTCATGTAGTCTTCTTCTAGTGGAGTCATATGGGACAGGCTTACTTTCACCCATAGCTGATTGTATGTATGAAGTAAGTTTATCGCCTGGGGACACTCAAGGTGAGATTCAATGCACAGAGAGGTTATTGGACACCGAGTGCATAAGCATCCTCTGTTTGCATGTACCCAGATTCTAGACACCCAGAAGAAAAGTAGGCGGTCAGCACAACCACACTATATAACCAGTTGTGGTGTGGTGAGCCACTCTCATTGTTGAGGTAAAGTGTGATGTCTGTAGGGAATTGGTTCCTATTCCCGTTCTCAGACTCCAGCTGTCTCAATTACCTAGTGCTGCTTCCCAGAAATAGAAGTGGGTGGCTTTAACACACAGAGATGTACTTTCTCAGGCTGCTAGTCCTAGAGGAAGTCTTTCCCTCTCTGCTTTGGAGGAAAAGTTCTTGTCTCTTTCAAGTTTCTGTGCTCCTTGGTGATTTTCATGCAGCCTGCATCTGTCTTTACCCATTTCTGCTTTTTTATATCTCAACAGAGATTGGCATAAAACACACCCTACAACAATAGCATCTTATTACCATAACAAAGAAAATCCATTCCCAAATGGGATGTAACCACAGGTGTGTTGTAGTTAGTTGCTGTCAAGTTGCTTCTGACTCATAAGGACCTCGTGCACAAAGGAATGGAACATTGTCTGCTCTTGCGCCATCCTCACAATTGTCGTGTTGGATCATCGTTACAGCTGCTGTGCCAATCTAGCTCACTGAGGGTCTTCCTCTTTTTCACTGACCTCTGCTTTGCCAAGCATGGTGTCCTTTTTCAAAGACCAGTCGCTCCTGATAACATGTCCAAAGTATATGAGACAAAGTTTTGCCTTCCTGGCTTCCAAAGAGCATTACAAGACAGATGTGTATGTTCTTTTGGCAGTCCGTGGTACTATCAATATTCTTTGTCAACATCATAATTCAAATACATCAATTATTCTACAGTCTTCCTTATTCAAATGTTGAAGAGCAGAGATGTCAGCTTGAGGACTAAGGTACGCCTGACCCAAGCCATGGTATTTTCAGTAACCTCATATGGATGCGAAAGATGGACAATGAATAAGAAAGACCGTAGAAGAATTGATGCCTTTGAGTTGTGGTGTTGGGAGGAGAATACTAAAAGTGCCATGGACTGCCAAAAGAACCAATAGATCTGTTTTGGAAGAAGTGCAGCCAGAGTGCTCCTTGGAGGCCAGGATGGCTAAGCTTCATCTCTCATTCTTTGGACATATTGTCAATTGTCGGGAGAGAACAGTCATTGGAGAAGGATATCATGCTTGGTAAGATGGAGGGTAGAGAAAAAGAGGAAGACCTCCAACGAGATGGATCCGCCAGGTGGCATCATTGATGGTGTCAAGTGTGGCAGCGGTGGTGGGGTTGGCCCAGGATCGGACATTGTTTCGTTCTGCTGTGCATGGGGTCGCTATGAGTTGGTTCTGCCTTGATGGCACCTGACAATAACAACAACAACCTTTCGCATGTATATGAAGCAATTGAAAATATCATGGTTTGGGTCAGGTGTACCTTAGTCCTTAAATTGACATCTTTGCTGTTTTAAATTTTAAAGGGGTCTTTTGCAGCAGATTTGCCAATGCAATATGTTATTTAATATCTTGACTGCTACTTCCATGAGTGTTCATTGTGGATCCAAGCAAAATGAAGCTTTTGCCATTTTAATCTTTGCTCTATTTATCATGATGATATTGGTCCAGTTGTGAGGATTTTTGTTTTCTTTACATTGAGGTACAATACACACTGAAGGCTGTGGTATTTGATCTTCATCAGCAAGTACTTCAAGTCATCTTGAACTTCCAAAGTTGTTTGTTGTTGTTAAGTGTTGCTGAGTCGGTTGCAACTCATAATAACCCTATATAGGGTTTCCCAGGAGCAGCTGGTGAGTTTGAATCGCCAACCTTGTGGTTCAAACTGACCTTTCTGTCCAGTGCTTTATCCCACAGCATCACACTAGGAGCTAAGATTTATAGCACAGCACACAATCCCTACACTATATGGTAACGTTGGACTGCTAACTGCAAAGTCAGCAGTTCAAACCCACCAGCCGCAACTGAGAAACCCTATAAAGGATCACTATGAGTAGGAACTGACTCTGCAGCACTTCACAACAACAACATAATCTTTAACATCAACCAAGGGTTGACAGTGCAAGGAGGTATTTCTAAGGGTAGCAATCTGAAGACTGTTACGTTCTTTTCAGAAAAATTGTATATCTTAGAAGCCATTGTTGTTAGGTGCCATCGAGTTGGTACCGACTCATAGCAACCCTACGCACAACCAAAAGGAACACTGCCCTATCCTGGACCAACCTTAAGACCATTGGTATGCCTGAGCTCATTGCTGTGCCGCCACTGTACCAATCCATACTGTTGGGGGGTCTTCCTCTTTTTCTCCAGTCCCTCAACTTTAGCAAACATGAAATCCCTCTCCAGTGACTGGTCCCTCCTGATAATATGTCCGAATTATGAGAGATGAAGCCATTCTGGCTTCCAAGGAGTACTCTGGCTGTACTTCTTCCAACACAGATCTGTTTGTTCTCCAACACCATAACTCAAATGCATCAATTCTTCTACGGTCTTCCTTATTCACTGTCCAGCTTTCACATGCATATGAGGTTATTGTAAATACCATGGCTTGGGTCAAGCACACCTTAGTCCTCAAACTGGTGTCTTTGTTCTTCAACACTTAAAAAAGGTCTTGTGCAACAGATTTGCCTAATGCAGTGCATCATTTGATTTCTTGACTGCTGCTTCTGTGAGGTGAGTGTTGATGGTTGATCCAAGCAAAATTAAGTCATTGACAACTTCAATCTTTTCTCCATTAATATGGATGTTGTTTATTGGTGTAGTGGCAAGGATTTTTGTTTTCCTTACACTGAGATGCAACCCATACCAAAGACTGTGGTCTTTTTCAGTAAGTGTTTTAAATCCTCTTGCCTTTCAGCAAGCAAGTTTGTATCATCTGTATATCACTGATTGTTTATGAGTCTTTCTTCAATTCTGATGCCGCGTTTTTCTTCATATAATCCAGCTTTTCAGATGATTTGTTCAGCATACAGATTGAATAAGTATGGTGAAAGAGTACAACCCTGGAACACACATTTCCTAATTTTAAACCATTTGATGTTCCCTTGTTCTGTTTGAACAACTGCCTCTTGTTCTATGTGCACTTTCCACATGAGCATAATTAAGTGTTCCAGGATACTCATACTTCACATTGTTGTCCATAGCTTGTCATGATCCACACAATTGAAAGCCTTTGCATAGTCAGTAAAGTACTGGTAAACATCTTTCTGGTATTCTCTGCTTGCAACCAAGATCCATCTGATGTCAGCAGTGATACCCTTAATTCTATGTCTTCTTCCGAATAAGTCTTGAACCTCTGGAAGTTCTCTGTCAATGTATGGTTGCCACTGTTTTTGTATTGCCTTTAGTAAAACTTTACTCACATGAAATTATCAATGATATTGTCTGATGATTTCCACTGGATCACCTATCTTTGGAATGGGTACATATACAGATCTCTTCTAGCAAGTTGGCCAGATGAGTGAGTGCCTCCAGTGCCACATTAGTATGTTAAAAGATTTCAATTTGTGTTCATCAATTCCCAGTGCCTTGTTCTTTGCCAATACCTTTAATGCATCTTGAACTTATTCCTTCAGGAGCATTGGTTCTTAATCCTTTGCTACCTCTTGAAATGGTTGAACATCAACCATTTCTTTTTGGTACAGTGACTCTGTGTATTCCATTTTACTTTGATGCTTTCTGTGTTGTTGTTGTTAAGTGCCATTGAGTCAGTTTCAACCTAT
The DNA here is from genome assembly GCF_000296735.1 of Chrysochloris asiatica. NCBI lineage: Eukaryota > Metazoa > Chordata > Mammalia > Afrosoricida > Chrysochloridae > Chrysochloris > Chrysochloris asiatica. The sequence goes on from NW_006408531.1 coordinate 20,440,729, forward strand.
AGCGACCCTGAGCAGCGTTTCTGAGGCTGTAAACCTTTATGGGAGCAGAACGCCTCATCTTTCTCCCGCGGAGCTGCTGGTAGTTTCAAACTGCTGACTTTGCGGTTCGCAGCCTGATTCATAACCACTACGCTACCAGAGTTCCTCCTGTATCATATAACAGTTTGCCCATTGAATCCTTCAATACCGCAAGTCGAGACCCGAAGTTTTTCTTTGGTTCCCTCATCTTGAGAAATGCAGAGCACAATCTTCCCTTTTGGTTTTGTAACTCCAAGTCTGCACATTTCGTTAAATATTGGACTTTGTCTTTTCGAGCTGACCTTTGAAATTTTCTGCTCAGCTCTTGTACCTCCTCACTTCTCTCATTTGCTTTCGCATCTCTACACTGAAGAGCAAATTTCAGAGTCTTTTCTGACATCTGTTTTGACCTTTTCCTTCTTTCTTGTCTTCCTACTGATCTTTTGCTTTCTACCTGTATGATATTCTTGATGTCATCCCACAACTCTTCTAGAGATCTGTTCTTCAGATGATCTCTAAATTCTGGTGGGATATATTTTGGCTCTTGTGGACTTGTTTTCATTTTCTTCAGCTTCAGCCTGAATTTGCATATGAGCAATTGATAACCTTTTCCACAGTCTGCTCCAGGTCTTGTTTTGGCTGATGATATGGAGCTTTTCCACTGTCTCTTTCCACAGATGTTGTTAATTTGATTTCTGTGTATTCTATCTGGTGCAGTCCATGTGCATAGTCATCTTTAATGTTGTTTAAAAAAGGTACTTGCAATGAATAAATCATTGGTCTTGCAAAATTCTGTAATGCAGTCTCCAGCATCATTTCTATCACCAAGGCCATATTTTCCAACTACTGATCCTTCCTCTTTGTTTCCAGCCTTTGCATTCCAATCACCAGTAATTATCAATACATTTTGATTGCATATTTGATCAAGTTGATAGAATTCTTCAATTTTGTCATCACTGATTTTAGTGGTTGGTGCATAAATTTGAATAACAGTGGTATTAACTGGTCTTCCTTGTATGTGTATAGATGTCATCCTATAACAGATAGCATTGCACCTCATGACTGTTCTTACAATGTTCTTTTTGATGATAAATATGATGCCATTTCTCTTCAATTTGTCATTCCTGGCATAGTAAACCATGTGGTTGTCAGATTCACGATGGCCAATACCAGTCCATTTTATCTCACCAAGGCCTAGGATATTGATGTTTATGCGTTCCATTTAATTTTTGGCAATTTCTAATTTTCCTAGATTCATACTTCATACATTCCTATTTACTATTATTAATGGATATTTACAGGTGTTTCTCTTCATTTTGAGCTGTGCCCCATCAGCAAATGAAGGTCTCAAGGACTTTACTGGACTGTTAACCATTAAAATTTTTTTTTTTTTTAAGTTTATACTTGTTTATTTATTTTCTCTGCTCTGGTAGCATAATGGTTAAGAATCAGGCTGCGAACTGCAAGGTCAGAAATTTGAAACTACCAGCTGTTTTGTGGGAGAAAGATGAGGCTTTCTGCTCCTGTAAAGATTTACAGCCTTGGAAACCCTGTGCAGGGTCGCTATGAGTTGGAACTTCTCCACGGCACATAACAACAACTACACTTATTATCTCTCCCTCCTCTACCATGTAATCTGAAGAGGTTATTCAAAATATTTATCTTGTTTAGTGTTTTAACTTTATCATAGAAGCTGCTGAAGTATTTTAACTTCAACATAGAAGCTGCTGAATCTAAAATATATATAAAACAAGATAAATATTATGAATAGCCTCTTCAGATTATATGGTAGAAGAGGGAGAGATAATAAATAAAAATAATAATAAAAAAGAATTGTCAGCAGTTCAGTGTTTATCCTTCATGGAACTGCAGGCTAAGTAAGCAGTGGACTGCTTACCACAAGGTCTGCAGTTCAAGCCCACCAGATGCTCCATGGGAGAAAGATGAGGTTTTCTGCTCCAGTAAAGATTTACAGCCTCATAAGCCCTCTATGATAGTTAAGAATCAGAACCAACTCAACAGCACTTAATAACAACAACAACAACTAAACTATTGACTAGTGGTAGATGTTATGAAGACAATTGGAATATTCAAGAGCCGTGTTGCTACTCTCAGTAGTGGTGAAAGCCTTCTGGTAATTGATGTCTGAGTAGAGACATGAAAATGATGAGGTGTCATCTTTGGAAGGATACACAGTATGTGAGACACAGAGAGAAGCTAAGGTGTGTGTAAAGCTAGTGTGTGCAAGGAACAGCAAGAAGGTGAGTTGTACTGGAGTAATACAGTAAGATAGAGAACATGGGAAGACATTTTGAGCAAATGGGACTGGGTCACGTAAGACTGTAGGCAGCACAAGGACTTTGTATTTTAAGTGCAAAAAGAATCTGTTTATGGTATGAACAAAGTCAATTTGACTGTTTAGAAAGGACACTAGGAGGGTAAGACTGAAGAGAAGACGATCTAGAGATTGTTGTGATTGTCCTATTCAGAGGCGCTGATGCCTTGGAGCATGGTAATTGCAGTGGAGTAGAGAAGTGGTTATATTCAAGTTATCTTTATACTTTTGGATTGATTGTATCTCAAGGAGGTAATGAGGAAAAGAGAAAATAAAGACTTAGTGGTGATATGTGAATAATGTTAGGGGAATATATTTGAAGCAGCAACTGAGAATTCTGTTGTGGATATAGTAAGATGTATATACAAAAACCAACAAATTTTTTTTTCTAGATAGTTAGTTCGACTAGTAGAAATTTAAGGAGCCATGTTGGTGCTATGGGTTCGCTGTTGGACTGCTAACTGCAAGGCTGGTAGTTCAAACCCACCAGCCCCATGGAAGAAAGCTAAGGTTGTCTGCTCCCGTAAAGATTTAATCTCAGAATTTCTACATAAAGTGACTATGAGTCAGAATCTACTCAATGGCAGTGTTTTGTTATTAGGAATTTAGGGATAGTAGATATTGATTCTATATAAGAAAGCAGTTTCTAATGATTATAACTTTTCAAAATGAATGACTTATATAATTAATCAAAACCTACTCAGAATTTTGAGGGAATATATTTAAGGGGAGGCTAAAAAATCACTTAATGAGCATGTGATAAAAGACAGGTGCTGAAGAAAAATATAAATACTTTCTAGTTTTTTTCCTATAGATTATAGATTGTAAGAACACTACTTTATTAAATCTATGATTATAGATATGTTCTACTGAGTTCTTATCCAAACAACAATGATCACCAAATAAAATGACAAAGTAATAAAATGAAAGTAACAAAAAGATTTCTCTAAATTAGTTTGCAGTCTACTAAGTATTTGCACATGGATGCATTCATTTATTTTTACACAATTGTGACTAATAGAATAAGACATGTTAGTCCAGTTTTACAAAGGATAAAATTAGAGAGTAAGAGATTCTGAAGCTATTGGAGTCCAATGCTTATCCTACAGGGCCCCCTGTGCCCCTAAACCATTCCTTCTTGTTATTAAGTGCCTTTAAGTAGGTTCCAACCCATAGCAATGCTGTATAGGATGGTGGATTTAAACTACTGTTTATCCTGCATTGTCCCCTCAGACTCCAGTAATTCCTTAGTGAGGCAGAAACAGTCATTTAAAAATGCATATTGAATAGAATTGTTTCCCAGTCAAGATTAATTTTGTAAAATATTGAAATGGACATTTAAAACTGCAAGTTTACAAAATCAATGAAATACATTCTTCTGTGGTTCAGTTATTATCTTGTGTTCTAATCTGTGTGAAGTCTCCCGAAATGCTCAGCTTCCATTCCCCAATGACCCTTGTCAGTGCCCAAACTTTTGGTCTGCCCCAGCATGTATGGAAGTTGAAGTTTTCATCATTTGGAAAGAGAACAAGGCTGTTTTTGAGGTGCCATTACCCACATAAACCGATTTAACTTCATGGTCAAATGTATTTATTCATCAAAAATACAAGTTAAAAAAAAAGAGCCTCTATTTTGAAATCCATGGTTCAGTTCTAAATCAGACTTCCAAGTCCAGTTCATCAACACAGTGACATAAATGCTGTTGAAGGCCAAACCCACTAAGTGCTGGCTAAAAGATCAGAAGGAGGTAACTGGTTTGGAAGCTTTTTTCTGTCTTGCTCAAAAGGATATTGCTAATTTGACTTCAGGGTACAATATCCAAACGAAATATCCTATAGTCTATTACCCAGAATCTTTTATCTTCTGCTTTTAATGTAATGATTAATTAGGTGCTGTGGTTTACTGTAAAAATTCTGTAGCAATCCTAGGAATAGAGAATGAGTTGGTTAAAAAAATAAAGACGACTACATCTAGTCTCAACTTCATTGTCTGTTCTGGAGGATAGTTTTTCTCTGCTTATTACGAGACTTGGCAAGACTTAAGGAAAAAAAGGAAACAGCCTCACAACACTCAGATGACAGACTAGATAATGAATTTAGATAAATTGTGTCTTCTCTGCTGTACCACACACCAACACTATCTACAGTCTTAGTGAGATTTACGTAACGCAAAGTTCCTGGGTTGTTTTTCTTTCTATGTCTGAAAAAAAGAGTCAAAGGAGTTATTTTTTCTTTTTCTTTACAGGAAAAATCACTTTGGTTTCATAATGTGTAAAAAGTACACATGCTTATGATAAAGAATTTAGGTAATGCAGAAAATGTTAGAAAGAAAGCAAAAGAAAACACCTCAAATTTCATTACCTAGAAATAAACTTCAGTGAAGGGACCAGTACCTGGAGAAGGACCTCATGCTTGGTAAAGTGAAGGGTCAACGATAAAAAGGAAAAATCTCAATGAAATTGATTGGCACAGTGCTGGCAGCAATGAGCTCAAGTGTAACAATGATTGTGAGGATGGCAAAGGACTGGGCCATGTTTAGTTCTGTTGTGGTTAAAGTTGCTGTAAATAGGAATTGATTGACTTGATGGAATCTAACAATGACGACAATGCTGTTGATTGCAGTTCAATGTAATGAAAACAAAAATCCTTACCACTGAACCAATAAATTACATCATGATAAATGGAGAAATGATTGAATTCGTAAAAGATTTCGTTTTGCTTGGATCCACAATCAACACTGATAGAACAACAGTCAAGAGATCAAATAATGTATTGCATTAGGCAAATCTACTGCACAAGACCTTTTTAAAGTGTTCAAGAGCAAAGATATCCATTTGAGGACTAAGGTGTGCCTGACCCCAAGTCATGGTATTTTCAATAGCCTTATATGCATGGGAAAGTTGAACAGTGAATAAGGAAGACTGTAGAAGAATTTATGCATTGACTTTGGTGTTGGAGAAGAATATTAAAAGTACTATGGACTTCCAGAAGAACAAACAAATCTGTATGGGAAGAAATGCAGTCATAAAACCCCTTAGAAGCCAGGATGGCAAGACTCCGTCTCTCTTACCTTGGCCATATTATCATGAGTGACCAGTCCCTGGAGAAGGACATCGTGCTAGATAGAGTGGAGATTCAGTGAAAAAGAGCAAGACCCCTAACAAGATGGATTGACAAAGTGTCTGCAGCAATGGACTCCAGGGTAACAGTAATTGTGAGGATGGTGCAGGGCGGAGTAGTGTTTCGTTCTGTTGTGCATGGGCCACTATGGGTCAGAACTGACTCAATGGCACATACCACATTGTTGTTGTTGTTAGTTGCCGTCCTGGTGGTCCTATGTACAACAGAATCAAATGTTGCCTGCACCATCTTAATAAGCATTGCTGTACTCGAGTCCATTGTTGCAGCCGCTGTAGGTTTTTGAGAACCTTCCAATTCAGGGGGTCTCATCTTCCAGTATTCTCTTAGGCAGTTTCTGTAGTGATCCCCAGGGTTCTTACTGGTTAATTTTTAGAGGCAAATCCCTAGATCTTTCTTTCTAGTCTGTCTTAGTGTGAAAGCTGTGTTCAAAGCTATCATTCACCATAGGTGATTATGCTTATATTTAAAATACTGGTGGCAGAGTGTCCAGCATAATAGTAAATCAAGCCACCACTGTACAACAAACTGGTAGATGGACTGTTAATATTAGTTGCATGCTATTACAAACAGCTTTCTATGTGTATGTTGTTACATGCCATTGAGTTGGTTCTGACCCATAGCGACTCTGTATAGGGTTTTCAAGGAGCAACTGGTGACTTTGAACTGCCAACCTTGCAGTTCAAATGGCTTTGCAGTCTGGCTCATTAATCCACAGTGCCACACCAGGACTCCTTCTATGTGTATAATTATAGATAAGAAGATTGGTAGACAAAATATTCCTATAAAGATTATAATATGTATACTATTTTTAGCAAGGGAGCCTTGGTAGCATAATGTGTTACTTACGTGTTGGGCTGTTAACTGCAGGGGTCATGGTTAATTCCACCAGCTGCTACCTAGGAGAAAGATGAGACTTTCTGCTCCCATAAAAAGACTTATAGCCTTGTTGCTATAACTTATAACTAACTCGTAGTCATGAAAGTAAAATGGAATTCATTGTTAAGTGCCATTGAGTCAGTTCCTACATATAATAACTTTATATAGGATTTCCAAGGAGCGGTGAGTTTGAACTGCCAACCTAGTGGTTCAAACTGATAGTGCTTTACCCTACAGCACCACACCAGGACTCCTGCTTTTAACTATAAGAGTTTTTAATTTGTAAAGAATAAAAGGACTCAATATTGAAGAAAAGAGATCATAAAAAACATTAAGTTGTTGGACTCATTTTTATACATGTTTCAGTTTTGGATTATGAAACATAAGAGCATTAATAATTTCACATTTTCTCCCACCTTTAGGTATTTATTATTGAAATTATGTTTTCTTATAATTTGAAATTTTTGAATATTTACATTATTTTAGATATCATAATTACCACAATTATTTAATATGACTTTTATATTAAATTGGAATTGATTATGACCATTAATTTTGATAGGAATATATTTTTAATTCCTTAATCTGATTCATCAAGATTTTATTAAAAAAATGTTTAATCAAGAAGGACTTCTGGGTGATTTATGCCTGAGTTTTTCATGTTTGAGAATTTCTACATTTATACTTGAACATCATTTTGATTAGACATAAAATTTTGAGGTCGCACGATTTTTCCTTTGAGATATCTCTCTGGATGAATGGAACAATTCTTTGTTTACTTGTAGGTTTTTTTCCATAAGTTAAATTGAATACATGTCATTGTTGAACATTCTGAATCAAATCTTCCTAAAATACAATTTCTTTCAAATATGTATTTTCTTTCAAATATGTTATTTCAAATATGTATTTACTTCTTTATTTTAGGGAAATTTTCTTATATTATGTATATGAAAAAATATCTAATCTATTTAGTATATTCCCCAAGCATTCTTTTAAAAATTCAGTGTTTAACTCTTTTGTTTCTGTTATAATTTATTTGTTGTCTTAAATATATTTCCTTAAATCTGCAACCTCCCCATTGTCCCAATTTTATCAATTTGTGTTCCCATTCATTTAATTAAAGTAATAATTCTTATTAGTCTCAAAGCATAAAATACCATGGAAATTCTTTCCTGTATGATTGGGTTTCTTATGACATCCATTTTGATCTTTTCCTTCTTTCTTGTCTTCTTAATGACTTTTTGCTTTCTTCATGTATGATGCTCTCGATGTCATCCCACAACTCTCTGGTCTTCAGTCTTTAGTGTTTAATGTATCAAATCTGTTCTTTAAATGATCTCTAAATTCAGGTGGGATATATTCAAGGTCATATTTTGGCTCTCATGAACTTGGCATTTCTTAAGCTGAAATAACTGAAGACAAATTTCAAGCCTCCAGCTGCAATATTGAAAGATTCTCTGGGCAAAATATTGAATGATTCAGGAAGCATTAAAAGAAGGTAGAAGAAATACACAGAGTCACTATCAAAAAGAATTGGTGAACTTTTAACCATTTCAGGAAGTAGCATACAATCAAGATCATATGCATGCAAAACTGGATAATTAATAAGGAAGCCCAAAGAAGAATTGATGAATTTGAATTATGAAGTTAGCAAAAAGTGTTAAATATACCATGGACTGCCAGAAGAAAGAACAATCTGTTTTGGAAGAAGTACAGCCAAAATGCTCCTTAGGAGTGATGATGCCGAGTTTGCCTCACATTCTTTGGACATGTTTTCAAGAGGAATCCATCTCTGAAGAGGGATGCCATGCTTGGTAAATGTGAGCCTCAACAAAATAGAGACGGACTGACACAGTGGCCGCAACATGGTTGTGAGGCGAGAGCAGGACCAGGCAGGGTTTACTTCTGTTCTAGGTAGGATCGCTCTGAGTCAGAACTCACTTGACTGCACCTAACATCAACAGCAGCTATTTACCCCCTATGAAACAACATAGAGAACTTTTCCATCATCACAAAAAGTTCTTATGTTTATTCAAAGACTATCTCATTTCCCGAACACAGTTCCAAGAAACTGCAGATCTCCCTTCTGTGTCACTGTATATTAGTTTGATCTTTTCAAGATTTTTACATAAATGGGATCGTATTGTAGTAATCATTTATATCTGACTTCTTTGTCTCCGAATAGTGTTTCTAAAATTCATCTGTGTTTGTATATCCTTGTATGGATATTGTGGTGCAGTGAATTATTTAATATGGCTCTTCTAGCCATAGTCTTTAAGGAGCTCTGGTAGCATAATGTTTACGAGTCGGGCTTCAAACCTCAAAGTCAGCAGTTCGAAACTACCAGCCATTCTATGGGAGAAAGATGAGGCTTTCTGTTCCTGTAAAGATTTACAGCCCCAGAAACCCTGTACAGGGTCACTATGAGTCGGAACCAACTCCACGGTACATAACCACCACCACCATATCATCTCTGGTAGTGGAGTGGTTACAAGTCGGGCTACTAAACTCAAGGTCAGCAGTTCAAAACTACCAGCCATTCCATGGGATAAAGATGAGGTTTTCTGCTCCCATAAAGATTTATGGCCTCAGAAATTCTATGCAGGGTAGCTATGAGTCAGAACCAACTCCACCACACGTAACCACCAACCAGCACCAACAGCTGTAGTCTTTGTAACTATTGCCAACAGCTTTTTTCCTAATGAGTCTGGCTAAGTGAAGGTGGTAAAAGATGCTGACAGGATTATATGACTCAATTGTAAGTGAGTGTTAACAGAGTTCATTGTGATTGTAAAGCCTTGGAATTCTAATGTGAGGATTGGTCAATTTTACCATCCTGCTGAATATAAAATAAGCCAGAGAGGGGATCTCACTACCATCAGGAGTACAGCACACCCTTTGGATCCCAGGATCCCTGTGTGTTGAACTTCTTCAATCCAGGGACAGAAGGTGGTGGCACCAGAAAATTGGCAGAAGCACTTCAGCATCAGAGCCAAGCGATGGAGAAGTGGGCTTTACAGAGAGTTCAGCGTTGCTATTACAGTGAATTATCATGTATAGCTATGAAGTAGGGAGCTCTGTGGGAGGGACGGTTGGTGTCAGAATTAGTAAAGAATGTTGGAGGGTGAGGTATATCTGACCTCAGCCGCATAGGAATCAACCTTGGGCTGATGCTGATGGTGATTTTCATCTTCACCCTTTGTGAAGTCAGGGCAGGTCGAATAACCCTGCTTCAATGCCATTTTTATAAATTAGTTTACTTATTTTCTAATTGAAGGACATTTAGGTTGTTTCCCATTCCTGGAAACACTGAAGAAAGTGACCATGAACATTTTTGTATTAGCTTTGTATGACTATCTTTTCATTTATCTTGTATGGATAGTGGTGAGTCAGTAGATTGTGTACCAAGTTTAGATTTATTTTTAAGACTCCCAAAATGTTTTTCCAAAATGTACCATTTTGCATTTTACCAGTGATATGTAACAGTTCCAGTTGCTCTACATTCTTGTTAATGTGGTTGAGCAGTGACCATTTCATTTTGGTACAGTGACTCTGTGTATATACATTCCATCTTCTTTGGATGCTTTCTGCATTATTCAATATTTTGTACATGTTGTTGTTATTGTTCAGTGCCCGGAGTTGATTCTGACTCTTGTCAACTCTATAGTGTTTCTAAAGGAGCAGCTGATGAGTTTGAACCTCTGATCTTGTGGTTCAAACTGACTTTGTGGTCCAGTGCTTATCTGACAGTGTCATACCAGGACTCCTATTTTTCCCATGGTGGTGGTGGTGGTTATGTGCCATGGAGTCGGTTCCAAATCATAGTGGCCCTGTACAGGGTTTCCAAGACTATAAATCATAATGGGAACAGAAAGCTTCATCTTTCTCCTGCAGAACAGCTAGTAGTTTCAAACTTCTGACCTTAAAGCCTGAATTTTTTTTCAGTTCTTTCAGCTTAAGAAATGCTGACCATGTTTTTCTCATTCCAGGTCTTTGCACATTTCATTATAAAACAAGACTTTTCCTTTAGAGCTGCCCTTTGAAATTTTCTGTTCATCTTTTACTTTCTCATTTCTTCTATTTGCTTTAGCTTCTCTAAGCCCAAGAGTAAATTCCAGAGTCTCTTTGGCATATGCCTTTGTCTTTTTGTTTCTTTCCTGTCTGTTTAATGATGTATGATGTTCTTGATGTCATTCCACAGCTTTTTTGGTCTTCAGTCATTAGTATCTAATGCATCAAATCTGTTCTTCAGATGATCTTTAAATTCAGTTGGGACATATTCAAGGTCATATTTTGACATCCTGGATTTGGTTTAATTTTTTTTCAGCTTCAGCTTGAATTTGCGTATAAACAATTGATGGTCTGTCCCACAAGCAGTCCCTGGCTTTGTTTTGGTGGAAGATATGGAGCTTTTCCACCATTTCTTCCCACAGATGTATTACATCCCATTTCATTTGTAATAACTGCCAAATGTGTACATTCATACTTCGTTTATTCCATGTTCTGATTATTAATAGTCAATTTGATTCCTGTATATTCCAGCTGATGCAGTCCATATGTGTATTGTTGACTTTTATGTTGTTTAAAAAAAGCATTTGCAATGAATAAATCATTAGTCTTGCAAGATTCTATCATGCCATCTTCAGGATCATTTCTATCACCAAGACCAAGTTTTTCAATTATTGATCCCTCCTCTTTGTTTCCAACCTTGGCATTCCAATCACCAGTAGTTATCAATACATCTTGATTGCATGTTTGATCAATTTCAGACTGAAGAAGTTAGTAGAATTCTTCAATTTCATCCTACCATCTCTAGTGATTGCTGTTTAACTTAAAAGAATAGTGGTCTTCCTTTTAGGCATATGGATATTATCCTATCATGGACAAGATAGATCATGAAATATTCTTTTTGGCAGTGAATGTGATGCTATTCTTCTTGAATTTGTGTTTTCAGGCAGAATAAACTATATGAATGTCAGATTCAAAATGTCCGATAGCAGTCCATTTCAACTCATTTCTGGTGTGGCGCTTTGGATAAGCACAAGACTCTTACCAGCAAGTTTGGTGGTTCAAACCCACCAGTCATTCCTTGGAAACTCTATAGAGGATTGTTATGGGTTGGAACCAACTTGACAACACTTACAACAATGCCTACAATATTGATCTTTAGGCATTCCATTTCATTTTTAACAACTTCCAAATGTGTACTTCATATGTACCATGTTCTGATCATTAGTGGATGTTTGCAGCTGTTTCTTCTTGAGTTGTGCTCCCTCAGCAAATGAAGGTCCTAAAAGCTTTTACTCCATTCACTTCCTCATGGTCAACTCTACTTCGAGGGGGCAGCTCTTCCCCTGTCACATTTTGAGTGCCTTCCTATTGTTCTTTTTTCCAGCCTTGTGGAAATTTATCCTATGCATAGTCCATTTTGAAGACCCAAGGTGGTACATATGGTTTGCATTCAACTACTAACCTAAGGATTAGCAATTCCAACCCACCCAGTGGTGCTGTGGAAGAAAGGTCTGGTGATCTACTGCCATAAAGAATCCAACCAAGAAAACCACAGGCTCTGTTCTGTACCACATAAGGTTGCCACAAATCAGAATATACTTAAAGGCAATAGGTGCCCTTTTTGTTCTGATTAGTTTTGTTTCATAGTTAGCTTGTTATTCAATCACAGATTCAGAAAATCCTTACACAGATTTGTAAGTTTCTAAATTGTCTGTGTAATTTTGTCCTTTCCAGTACTCTTTCGGGACTCCCTAATTCTGATGTTGTCTCTTTAAGTCAGCAAGATCGAAGTTCTCTGCATGCGAATCTCCCTTTCCACACCAGGGTCTAGAAAATGCCTCCAGGTAGGAAGCTGGGTTGCACATAGAGTTCATGACCGACAAGTGTATGTGGAGAATCACAGTTCTGTGCTGTCTTTTTTTCAGTGCCTCAAAACAAAACAGCTCTTTCATATAGTTTGTTCAGTTTTTGAGTTGTTTACAACATGAGGGGAAATCTTGTGTCGTTTACTCAGAGCTGGCCAAAAGTGGAAGTCTGGAATTGAGTTTCTGTTTGCTTTACCAGTTTGTGATTGCATATTTATTTATTTATTTGGTGGAGGGAGAGTCTGTGATATAGTTTCATTCAGGATACTGTTTCTTTGATTAGATTTTCCATTTCTTTTCTTTCCCTCTTCCCCTTTATTCCTCAGCAAAACATTAGCAATAAGACTTGTAAAACAGGAGTGGGACTTCCAGAGAGGACTAGAAGAAAAATATAAACACAGACTACCTACCTTCATCTCCTTTTCAATTTATATCGCAAGGGGTCAGTTTAACTTCAAAGTTGTCTGTTGACTGGTCTGAATTTACAAATATAAAATATTCTATCTTTGCTGAAAAAATCAAACCGCACTCTACCCTTGAAGGTTATTGCAGTAACCCCTGCTACCTTCTAAGAAAAAACACATTTCAAAGTTTATGTTGTATTTACAAAAGTAAATTGCCCAACAATGTTAATTCATATTAATCCTATTTGTCTTTCTCAACTACTGTGTTATTTAAATGAAGCCTTTCATTATATGTTTATTCATGAATCAGATGTGCAGATATATAATTGTTTTTAACTTCTATAACTTTGTTAATATCCCTAACTAACCCCTGACACTCAAGGAAGACAGCAGAAGAACTTTAAGCTGCTACGTCAAGGCTAGTTGTTTCTGGTTTAAAGCTTAATCTAAGAAAACTGCTCACCCATTCAGGATTCTTCCTCTTTCTGTCTCCTTCTCTTTTTTAGGGTAAATCGAGAAATGGGGAGTTCCTGGATAGTGCAAATCATTAACATATTAGGTGCTAAGCAAGACAAGGAGCTCTGGTAGCGTAGTGGTTACGAATCGGGCTGCTAACCTCAAGGTCGGCAGTTCGAAACTACCAGCGGTTCCACAGGAGAAAGATGAGGCTTTCTGCTCCTGTAAAGATTTACAGCCTTGGAAACCCTGTACAGGGTCGCTATGAGTCGGAACCGACTCCACGGTACTTAACAACAACAAGCAAGACTGGAGGCTTGAGTTTTCCCAGAGGTACCTCAGAAAGAAGGACAAGTGACTTACTTCCAAAAAATTCGTCATTGAGATTCCCATGAAACACAGTTCTACTCTGCTACAAATGAGCTCTCCAAGAGTCAGCTGACTAGAAGGCAACTGACACTCTGGAAGTAAAGTCCCTGGTTGGTAAAAACCGTTGACACATGGGGTTGCCAGGAATCAGAACTGACTTGGCAACTTTAAAGATATTTATATAATAGACAGATAGATATGTAGACATATAGAATCTGGAGGTATGGTGTTAGACAGGTTGGAGAGACAGAGACATATAGAATCTGGAAGTATAGTGTTGGATAGATTGCAGATAGATAGATCAACAAACGGACATATAGAATCTGGAAGTATGGTGCTAGGTTGGAGAGGTCAATAGATAGGTAGATAGATAGATAAAGAGATTCAAAGAGACATATAAAATCTGGAAGTATGGTATTAAATAGGTTATGAAGGAGTAGAGAGAGAAGTAGGGAGTTTGTTAGTGTAGTAGTATCATAGAGCCTGAACAAAGTTAGGAGTATAAATGAGAAGCTCAGTTTTAAGCACATTAAACACACTATCTCACAGACATTGGTGACTACATCCCCCAGTTTACCCACTTGCTTGGTTCTAGCATAAGAATTCTTGGATTTGATCTCTTCTACATTCTATCTGTGCAGATCTGCTGCACAAGACCTTTTTAAAGTGTTGAAGAGCAAAGATGTCAGCGTGAGGACTAAGGTGCACCGGACATGGTATTTTCAATAACCTCATATGCATGCGAAAGCTGGACAGTGAATAAGGAAGACCATAGAAGAATTGATGCTTTTGAGTTATGGTGTTGGAGGAGAATACTGAAAGTGCCACGGGCTGCCAAAAGAACCAACAGATCTGTGTTGGAAGAAGTACAGCCAGAGTGCTCCTTGGAGGCCAAGATGGCCAAACTTCATCTCTCATACTTCGGACATACTGTCAGGAGGGACCAGTCGCTGTAGAAGGTTATTATGTTTGGTACAGTGGAGGGTCAGAGAAAAAGAGGAAGACCCCCAACAAGTGGCAGCATCAATGGACTTAAGCATGTCAACACAGTAGTGAGGTTGTTGCAGGATTGGGCAGTGTTTCGTTCTGCTGTACATAAGGTCACTATAGTCGGTACCGACTCGATGGCACCTAATAACAACAACATCCTATCTATAGTTAGTTAACAAATGTGGTTTTGTCACTTCTGTCCTTTTGTACTGAACAATATCAATAAATACTACTTTACCTATTATGCCAGGAAAGCTTTTAAGATTTCATGTCCATGTAATGATTGCACTATTCACAATTACCAGCAATGCTGCAGAAATTCACTTGATTTCACTGAAGTAGACAGTCCATTGCCACCTGGTGGTATTGTAGGTGGTGACAGTCTGATTTCTCCTTTCAGCATTCTCTTGGTTGTTGTTGCTAAGTGCTGTTGAATTGGTTCCAACTCATGGCGACTCTGTATAGGGTTTCCAAGGAGCAGCTATTGGGTTTGAACTTGTCTCCTTTCCAAATGAGATACTTTGCCTTTTTAAAAAGTAAATTTGAAATTTAATATTTAACTTACTATTTTTTTTTAATTAAGCCAGTCTGTATTTTTTATGCATTTAATATATAAGATGTACACCAGCTGCTCCTTGGAAACTCTATATAAGGTGGCTATGATTCGGAATTGACTTGATGGCACTTAATAACAGCAACAATGACAATTATGTATTAACATGGAGACCTAGTGCGGCCCTGTAGGATAACCACTGGACTGCTAACTACAAGGTTGGCAGTTCAAACCAACTGCTCCTCATAAACCCTATACAGGGTCGCTATGAGTTGAAACTGACTCAAGGACACTTAACAACTACAAATATAAACATAACAGTCTTCTTTCAAGTCAAGCTTTTTATTTGAAAAGGTATCAGTTGTGGGGACTGCTTCTCTATAAGTCCATATAGCAGCTTTAATTTTTAACTGTTGTTAGCACTGGACTGTCAGCCACAAGGTCTACAGTTCAAATTCACCTGCCAGCTGCTCCTTGGAAACCTTCTACCTGGTTGCTATGAGTCGGGATGGACTCAGTGGTGCTTAAAACAACAACAAATCTGCACCACACTACATTTAATATATCTAGTTGTTGTTGTTAAGTGCCATCTAGTCAGTTCCATCTCATAGCAACCCTTTATAGGGTTTCTAAGAAGCAGCTGGAAGGTTTGAGCTTCCTGACCTTGTGGTTCAAACTGACCTTGCAGTCCAGTGTTTATCCTACAGTGCCATACCAGGACTTGGATGAAGATTGTAGTTGGAAAATATGGCCTTGTTGATAGAAATGATGCTGGAGACTGCATGATAGAATTTTGAAAGACTAATGACTTTTCATTGCAAGTACCTGTTTTAAACAACATAAAAGATTGCTATGGGTTAAAATCGACTCGACAGCACTTAACAACAACAACAACAACATACATGGACCTCACCAGATGGAGTATACAGAAATCAAAGTGACTACATCTGTGGAAAGAGACCATGGAAAAGCTCCATATCATTAGCCAAAGCAAGGCCAAGGGAAGACTGTGGAGCAGACCATCAATTGTTCATATTCGGACTGTTCATATTCGCAAGTTCAGACTGAAGTTGAAGAAAATTAAAACAAGTCAATGAGAGCCAAAATATGATCTTGAATATGTATCCCACCTGAATTTAGAGATCATCTGAAGAACAGATTTGATACATTAGATACAAAAGACTGAAAGACAAAGAGATGTGGGATGACACCAAGAACATCATACAGGAAGACAAGGAAGAAAAGACCCAAATGGATGTCAGAAGAGACTCTGAAACTGGCTTTTTATTCTAGAGATGATAAAGCAAATGGAAGAAATGAAGAGGCAAAAAAGCCAAACAGAACATTTCAAAAGTCAGCTCTAGAAGATCTGGAGTTAGAAAAGCCAAGGGAAAACCATGCTCAGCATTTCTCTAAAACAATTGAGCAAAAACTTCAAGCATCGACTTGCAATATGAAGGATTGTTTGAGCAAAATATTGAATGGTGCAGAAAGCATCAAAAGCAGATGGAAGGAATACACAGAGTCAGTGTACTAAAAGGAAATGGCCCATATTTAACCATTTCAAGATGCAGCATATGATCAAGAGCCAGTGATACCAAAGGAAGAAGTCCAAGATACACTGAATGCATTGACAGAGAACAAGGCTCTAGGAACTGATGGAATACAAATTGAAATCTTTCAACAAACTGATGCTGCACTAGAGGCATTCACTTATCTATGTTAAGAAATTTGGAAGACAGCTGCCTGGCCAACTGATTGAAAGAAATCCATATTTATGCCCTTTCCAAAGGGAGGGAGGTGACCCAATGGAATGTGGAAATCATTCAACAATATCATAATATCATTTGCAAGTAAAATGCAACAGTACATTGGCAGGGAACTACCAGCGGTTCAAATTGGATTCAGACAAAGATGTGGAACAAGGAATATCATTGCTGACTTCAGATTTATCTTGACTGAAAGCAAAGCATATCAGAAAGACATTGACCTATGCTTTGTTGACTATGCAAAGGCTTTCCACTGTGTGGGTAATGGATAACCTGTGGATAATGAATGTTCCAGAACACTTAATTGTGTTCATGGAGAACCTGTCCAGAGACCAGGAAGCAGTTCGAACAAAACAAGGGGAAACTGATGGTTAAAAGTCAGAAAAATTGTGAGCCAGGGTTGTAGTCTTTCACAATACTTATCCAATCTATATGCTGAGCACATAATCCAAGAAACTGGATTATTTAAAGAATAAGGAAGACCGTAGTTGCTTTTGAGTTGTGGTGTTGGAGAAGAATGTTGAAGGTACTATGGACTTCCAGAAGAACAAACAAACTTGTGTTGGAAGTACACCCAGAAGTCTTCTTAGAAGCTAAGATGGCCAGACTTTGTCTCCCATAATTCAGACATATTATAAGAAGGGACCAGGCCCTGGAGAAGGACATATGCCTTGATAAGTGGAGAGTCAGCAAAAAAAGACGCAGACTCTCCCCCCCCCCAACAAGATGGATGGGCGAATTTCCAGCAGCAATTGTGAGGCTGGCACAGAATTGGGTGATGTTTCTTTCTATTATACATAGGGTCACTATGAGTCAGACCTAACAAAATAAAACTGGTCACCTGCAGTAATCTTCTGGAAGGTCCATGGATTGAGTCATTTCATGAAGGGTTTCAGGTCTGCCAACACATTTGCACGTATTTTCCTTTTTTTAAGAATCAATAGAACATATTCATTGAGAGATATTACTTGAAGACGTGGTGTTCTCCTGTTATTTCCTCTCTCTTTCTAGGGCATTAACGTGTTGTTTCCTTGTGGCTAATGGAAGCAGAGTATACTGCCTCTGGCCATTGTTTCCCATTCTGATGTTTTGTTTATTTCTCCTCACATCTCAGGCAACCTGTAGGGGTCAGGCTTTTTGATTGTATGGATTTGAACTTCGCATCTCTGTTGTGATTAAGTGCTGTTGAGTCGGTTCCAACCCACAGTGACCCTGAATAGGGTTTCTGAAGAGTGGCTGGTGAACTTGAACCACCAATTTTGTGGTTCAAACTAACTTTGTAGTAGTTCAGCACATTAACCCACAGCGCCACACCAGTACTCACATCTGTGTTAGGACACTTTTTAAGAACCAACAATTTTTTTTAGAGCACTATTAACATCACACTCTTCAGAAATCAGTTTCACCAGTTACTGTTGTTGTTAAGTTCGTCTATCCGGTTCTGACTCAGCAGTCTTTGTAAAGCAAAACGCCTCGTCTTTGTCCTGCAGAGCAGCTGGTGGGCTCAAACCACCGACCTTGTGGTTTGCAGTCCAGTGCTTATCATATGGAGCCACTGAGCTCCCCTTTACCAGCTATATTGAGTCACAATAAATGAGGGCGACTGTGTGAGATTCTGAGGAAGCTTTCCCAGCCACAATGATTTGGTTCTCTAGAGAGTCAGAACCAATAGGAGATCTTATACATGTATGGCCCATCTCAAAGGAATTGAATCACAAGATTTTGGAAGTTGGCAAATCCAGGCTGGAAGCTGGCGTGTTAAGCCTGTTTGTTGGTGTAGTTTTTCAGGACAGTTACAACTCTGGCAGGTTGTCTGTCTAACAGTCTTGAGGCAGAATCCTTCTCTTGGGAACTTCAAACCTACTGCTGCCGCTCAGAAACCCTATACAGGGTCTCTATGAGTTGGAACTGACTCAACAGCACTTAACAAGAACAATGATCCGTTTTACATGACCAAATAAGGGGTCTGTTTTAGAATGTTGAAAGGGAAAAGGAACATAATGTTTTGTTCTGAATTGGACTAACTGTGGTGATTGGTTTTTCATTCAGGACTTGGCCTTTCATTATCAAAAGCCCCAAGCAATATAAAAACCTTTCTTTCATGGACGCAATGAACAAGTTTAAATGGACTAAAAAGGAAAGTCTCTCCTTCAACAAGCTTGTCCTTGGCCTGCCAGTGAATGTGAGGTGTTCCAAGACAGACAATGCAGAGTGGTCGGTAAGCCTTGCTTCTGTAAAGCTTTGAGAACCCAGCTGTCCCCATTTCTCCTGATGGCCACAACAGCAAAGCCCCAATGACAGACACATATCCATAAATCTGACCCTTCAGAATATTTTGATATATCTGGTAACTTAGTTGTTTACTAGTTGCCTAAGTTGACTAAAAACTCTTGATTCAGCTCTTTTTGAGAATGAAAGTAGCATTGGAGTAAGGAGCCCTGGTGACGCAATGGCTAAACACTCAGGTGCTGATGGAAAGGTCTGTGGGAGAAAGACCTGGGGAGCTCTCCCTGTAAAGACTGCACCCTAGAGAACCCGATGGAGCCGTTCTGTACCGTCACATGGGAATGCAATCTATCTGAATTGACTCCATCCCACCCAACAGTAACACCAGCAGTGGTGGGGTGAAAGCCGGAATAGGATGGCACAAGAGCTTCCCAAAGCAGCATAGTCTGTTTTTGGTGTTTGCTTCTTTTTCTCCCTCCCTACTGAATCCTGAGCTTTTTGAGCCCCTCATGGTTGACTCCTGGCTCCTAAATCCTTCACTCATTTGTATTGTCTCCTCTTTTATTTTCAGATTCAAGGAATGACAGCGTTGCCTCCAAAGATAGACAAGCCATATAAAGCAGAGCCTCTGGTGTGTGACAAGTCGGCTTCTTCCTCTTTGTACAGACAGGGCCCCCTAGAGGCGCTTGTGTGCTTGGTGGTACTCGGGAGCATACTGAGCGGCAAACACTTGTTACCATAATTCTCTTGTACTTGGAGACGCTGTTTCGGTGATCTGCAGCAGTCATTTAAAGTGCAGGGGAAGGCTGTGTCTACTCTGGGCGTGAAGGCGTGGACATTTCTCTCACATCTGTCTTCCTCAAACACCACCTTTCCCTCATGCTCACCCTTTTTTCCCCTCAGAAATACTTGATGGAAGGTACAGATGGTTCAAACAAAAACCGTCCTGACTTAATGGTCTTTTTACAAAATGGAACAAAGTCAAGTAGAAGTAAAAGAATTCATTTCCTTTCACTTTCCATTTTATTGAAATTGATTTTTTTTTTTTTTTCCCTACTTGGGTGTCTGTATGTTTCACATACTTTGGGTATACTAGCAGAGGGACCAGTCTTTGGAGAAGAACATCATGCTTGGTAAAGTGGAAGACCCCCAACAAGATGAACCGGTACAGTGCCTGCAGCAATGAGTGTGTGGACGGTATAGGAGCAGGCAGTGTTTCTTTTTGTCATGCATCATTTGCTGAGGGTCTGAACCAACTCTACAGCACATAATGGCCACAACATTTCCCTTCTATTCCTAACAGTTATTTTCAACTGACCTTATCTTTTTTTAAAATTTTAACTCTTCATAAAGTGTTAAATTAAGTCAATTTCTTTGTTCACCTGTTCAGTTGCTGCCACGTTCATTTCAACTCAAACAGCCCATCTGACCTACAGGTTTTTCTTGGCTGTAAGCTTTATTGGAATCCTGGTTTGATGTTGTAGGATAAGCACTCCACCACAATGTCAGTTTCAACTGCAAGTGTGGTGGTTCAAACTCACCAGCCACCCCTGAGAAACCCTACACAGGGTCGCTATGGGTCAGAACTAACTTGATGGCATTCATCAACAACACCACCACATTTTTATGGAAGCAGAAAGCTAGGTCTTTCTCCTGAAGAGCTGCTGGTGGGACCCGATCGCCAACCTCTCCTTTAGTGTTTAACCTGTTGTACCACCAAGACCCCAAGGAGCTCTGGTAGCATAGTGGTTACGAATCAGGCTGTGAACTGCAAGGTCAGCAGTTCGAAACTACCAGCTGTTCTGCAGGAGAAAGATGAGGTTTCTGCTCCCGTAAAGATTTACAGCCTTGGAAACCCTGTACAGGGTCGCTATGGGTCGGAAGCAACTCCACGGCACATAACAACAATAACCACCAAGACCCCACATTCCATTGATTTAAATGCTCACTGTTGCTATTTCACTTTTATGTTTTGATTTGACTTGCAAATTCCTTTTAACAAAAATGCTTTCATCTTAAAAATATAAAAGGAAGTGTTCTCCATTCAAGTTTTCTTCCTCTTGTTTTTCTTTGGGTACAATTTCCCTGTAACAAGAGTCCCTCTTCATCATTTAAGGTGATCACGTTCTGCCCTTTTCTGTGAGTGACCCATGGTCCCTTTACCTCAGTGCTTTCTAAGGGCTCATGTCTTCTCTCTCGCTAAGTCTGCTGGGACTAGACTCAAGATCCATAGCCAATCCTAAGTCCTTTTCCTCCCTTACTCAGCACTGCCCTCTGAGTTTTTCCTTGGGCTTGGCCACTACCTGAACAGAAAGAGGCTCTAGAGAACACCTAGATGGCAGAGAAAAGGTAACTGGCCACAAATGATTGCTGTGAGAAGTCCTTTAATCAGGTCCCAGTTCAAAGGTCAGGCAGTGTGAGTTGGCACAGAGAGGTGAGGTCTGTGTGCCACCTCACTGACCATTGTTGGTGTCACACATGCTACATACTGGCTCAATCTGAGTCACAGTTGCTATTGTAGATTTATTTTTATATGAGTTAATAGACTAACTTTTCATAATAAAATTGTCACCAGTTAACAATCTTGTTCCTTTCTTTGGTCTCATTGTTCTGCCAAATCTTGTTCCTAAACTACATATGTTTGGATCGTATTAATAAACAACGTGAAATTAAATTTCTGTGTTGTGTCTTGTACACACCGTGAGAGAAGCAAAGGGTTCAGGTCCTGATATTTCCAGGAAAGTCATTTCAGTGTGTTGCATTTTCTGTCTTGTATTTAAGTTCAGCAAACAATGTCTCTAACAAAAAACATTTCATCTCTTCAATAAACATTATGTTTAGAGTATTTCCTTCTTAATTCTTTGAGTTTATCCATATGAAGAAATGTTTATAACATGTATGAGGCATATTTTATAGTTCAATTTCAATCTTTTTATTTTATAAATGCTATATCATCTCTAAGGAGCTCTGGTAGCATAGTGGTTATGAATTGGGCTGCGAACTGCAAGGTGAGCAGTTTGAAACGACCAGCTGTTCTTTGGAAGAAAGATGAGGCTTTCTGTTCCCGTAAAGATTTATAACCTCGGAAACTCTGTACAGTGTTGCTATGAATTGGAACCAACTCCACGGCACATAACCACCATATCATCTCTGGTAGTGTAGTGAGTATGAGTCAAGCTGTTAACCTGACAGCCATTCCACAGGAGAAAGATGAGGCTTTCTGTTGTCGTAAAGATTTATAGCCTTGGAAACCCTATACAGGGTCGCTATGAGTCGGACGGAACCAACTCCACAGCACAACTACCACCATATTAGTGCTGATGTTTCACTATAGGATAAACTATAGGTTTAAACCCACCTTGGAAACTCCATACAGGGTCATTATGAGTCAGAACCAATTCTACTGCACTTAACAACAACAACATGTCAGCATCTGTGATTTTACTTCAGAATCAGAGGGCCTAGGTTAAAAGATTTCCTTTGGAAATGATGAAAACTTTTAGTTCTTTTCATCACTCTTGGTATGGAGATGAGCATATGGCCTAGGATAGAATAAGCCGTTTTTGGAGTCTGTTTGCATTTGTGTAGTCAGGGTGATGTTTTTCTGGTGGATGTTACAGAGAGCAAAGCTGACATTCTTCTACTCTGGGTTTTCATAAATATGAATAGATTTGGGGAATTGACTCCTTATTTGAAATTAAAATAGATGAACTATTGAAAATTCTATAAAATTCGAATTGCATTCTAAGTTAATTTGCTGTTATGTTAGACATTCTTAAATGGTTCATTCTGTATGGAGGCTTTTTGTCACTGCCCTTGTTCACATCGCCTAGTTCTTAGGCCATCAGACGAGACAACCTGAGACCCCAGGACGGATGGAGTTTCCATGCATGATGGGCCAGGTTTGACCCCTACAAAGACCAGTACTCATTAAAGTCTAGTTGAGATCATTTGTATGATGATTTTCTCTGGAGGGAACCTTGGCAATGATGAAAGTAATTTGGTTCACACAAATACAAGGGGACTTCAGAAAGTCCGTGAAAAATGGGATTTCCCCAAACTTCTTGAAGCCCCCTCATAGACAGTGATCAAGTAATAATACAGTAAAGGGTGAAACTACAAACAGGACTGAGTGCTATAAAGGAAAGGAACATACTACAGGATCCTGAACTAGCATCACATAAAGGCAGAACATTCCATGGGCATCACTGGACCAAGTCAGAAAGAATAATAGCTAGATGAGGAGTCCTGGTGTGGCACTGTGGGTTAATGGGCTGGACTGCAAAGTTGTTTGTACCACAAGATCCGTGGTTCAAGGTCACCAGCCGCTCCTCAGATTATTTCAAATATAGTGCCAGAAGATGAGCCCTGCAGGTTGGAACTCAAAATATGACTGGAGAAGAACCGCCTCTTCAAAGCAGAGTTGACCGTAAAGATGTGAATGAAGTAAAACCTCTGGAACCTTCATTTGCTGATGGGGAACAACTTAAAATGAAGAGAAAGAGCTGTAAACATTCATTAATAATCAGAACTTGGAATGTATGAAGTTTGAACATAGAAAAATTGGAAATTGTCAAAAATGAAATGGAACGCATAAACATCAATACTCTAGGTATTATGAAGCTGAAATGGACTAGTATTGGTGATTTTGAATCTGACAATCCTATAGCTTACTATGCCAGGAATGACAGATTGAAGAGGAGTGGCTTTACGTTCATCATCAAAAAGGACAAATCAAGATATGGCTTGAAGTACAATGCTGCCTGTGATAAGATAATATTCATATGCCTACTGATAACATTAAGGAAGACCTACTAATACCACTAAGGAAGACCAGCTAATATCATTATTCAAATTTATGCACCAACCACTTAAGCCAGTGAAGATGAAATTGAAGAATTCTACTAACTTCTTCAGTATGAAATTGATCAAAAGTGTAATCAAGATGTATTGATAATGACTGTTGATTGGAATGCAAAGGTTGGAAACAAAGAGGAAGGATCAGTATTTGGAAAATATGGCCTTGGTGATAGAAATAATGCTGAGATCAAATGATAGAATTTTGCAAGACCAAATGACATCTTCAGTGCAAATGCCTTTTTTTAAAGAACATAAGAGACATCTATATACATGGACCTCACTAGATGGAATACACATGAATTAACCACATCTGTGGAAAGAGATGGTGGAAAAGCAGCATATCATCAATTTCAAAGCCAGGGTCAGACTGTGGAACAGATCATCAATTACTCATATGACAAATTCAGGCTGAAGTTACAGATAATTGAAACAAGTACAGGAGAGTCAAAACATGACCTTGAACATATCCCACCTGAATTTAGAGATCATCTCAAAACCAGATTTGATGCATTAGACACAGAAGACTGAAGATCAGAAGAGTTGTGGGATGACATCAAGAACACCATACAGGAAGAATACAAAAGGACATTAGGAAGACAAGAAAGAAGGAAAAGACTGAAATGGATATGTCAGAAGAGACGCTGAAGCTTGCTTTCCAGCACAGAGATACTAAAGCAAGTGGAAAAAGAGGAAAAGAGCTGGACAGAAAGTTTCAAAGGTCAGCTCAAGAAGACAAAGTCAAACATTATGAAATGTGCAAATACCTGGAGTTGGAAAATCAAAAGGAAAACATGCTCAGAATTTCGCAAGCTGAGGAAACTGAAAAAAAAATTCAAGCCTCAACTTTCATCATTGAAGGATTCTCTGGGCAAATTTATTGAATGATGCAGAAAGCATCAAAAGAAGATGGACGGAATACACACATTCACTGTACCAAAAAGAAATGGTCTATGTTCAGCCACTTTAAGAGGTAGCATATGATCAAGAGCCAGTGATACTGAAGAAAGAAGTCAAAGGTGCATTGAAGGTATGGGCAAAGAACAAGGCACTGGGAAGTAATGGAATACAAATTAAGTCTTTCAGCTAACGGATGGTACTGGAGACACTCATTCATCTATGTCAAGAAATGTGAAAGACAACTGCCTGGCCAGCTGACTGAAAGAGATCCATATTTGTGACCATTCTAAAGAGAGGTGACCTAACAGAATGCAGAAATCATCAGGCAGTATCATTAATATCACATGCAAGTAAAATCTTGCTAAAGATAATACAAAACGGCTATAATGACAGAGAACTTCTAGAGGTTCAAGCTGGATTTAGAAGAGGACATGGAACGAGGGGTATATCATTGCTGATGTCAGATGAACCTTGGCTGAAACAAGAGAATACCAGAAAGATGTTTACTTTTGCTTTATTTACTATTAAAAGGCTTTTGATTGTGTGGATCATGACAAACTGTGGACAGCATTGCAGAGAATGAGTATTCTGCAACACTTGATTGTGCTCATGAGGAACCTGTACATAGACCAAGAGGCAATTGTTTAAACAGAACAAGGAAACACCATATGATTCTAAATTAGGAAAGATGTGTGACAGAGTTATATTCTTTCATACTTAATCAGTATGTTGAGTAAATAATTCAAAAAGATGGATTATATGAAGAAAAATGTGGCATCAGGATTGGAGGAAGACTCATTAGCAACCTGTGATATGCAGATGATGCAAAATTAATCGCTGAAAGTAAGAGGACATGAAATACTTACTGATGAAGATCAAAGAGCACAGCCTTCAGTATGAGTTGCATATCAATGTAAAGAAAACAAAAATCCTCATCACTGGACCAATAAACAGCATCCATATCAATGGAGAAAAGAGATTGAAGTTGCCAAAGACTTAATTTTTGTTGATCAACCGTCAACACTCATGGAAGTAACAGTCAAGAATGTAAACAATGTGTTGCATTAAGCACAAGACCTCTTTAAGTGTTTAAGAGCAAAGATGTTAGTTTGAAGACTAAGGTGCACCTGACCCAAGCCATGGTATTTTCAATAACCTCACATGCATGCAAGTTGGACAGTGAATAAGAAAAAAAACATAGGAGTTTGGTGCATTTGAGTTTTGGTATTGGAGGAGAGTATTAAAAGTATCATGGTCTCCCAAAAGAACAAACAGATCTGTGTTGTAAGAAATACAGACAGAGTGCTCCTTGGAAGCCAGGATGGCCAGACTTTTGTCTCTCTTATTTTGAGCATGTTATCAGGAGGGACCAGCCCCTGGAGAAGGATGTCCTGTTTGGTAAAGTGACGTGTCAGAGGAAAAGTGGAAGACCCCAATGAGATGGATTTTCACAGTGGTAGCAACAATGCGCTCAGGCTTAGGATTGATTGTGAGGTTGGTGCAGGACCGGACAGTGTTTCCTTCTCTTTGTCCTGGGGTCCCTATGAGTCAGTGCTAACTCGAAGGCACCTAACAACAACCTAACAACTGAAGTCCTGGTGTGGCACTACTGGATAAACACTAGACTACAGGGTTGTTTTGAATCTCAAGGTCCACAGTTCAAACTCACCAGCCACTCCTCAGAAACCCTATACTGGGGCACTGTGAGTCAGAACTCACTTGATGGCACTTATCAGCAACAACAGCTGAATATTAATTTATCATAAGTTGAATTTTGAGTCTCTTTTATTTTTTACCATTAACTTATCTACCAATATCTTCCTATCTTAGTGAAAAATTGTTATAAATTAAAACATCTGACTTCCCATACTTAGAGTAGTATAAATGGTTAAGCTCTGGTCTACTAACCGAAGGTCAGCAGTTCAAACCCACTCAGAGGTGTTTCAGGACAAAAGCCTGATGCTTTGTATGTGAATAATCATAACCTTGAAAACCCTGTGAAGCAGAGTTCTACAAGCAAACATGGAGACTCCATGAGTAGGAATTGATCTGACAGCAACTTTTTATTTGCTTGCTTTTTGTTTTATATTCAAAATTTCTAATTACTTTTCTTCCAAGAAAATCAAACTACCCTCATACATTTATTATTGCAGAAATACACATATTGAACTGTTAACTGAATATGAAATAAACATTGTTTACTGATATTTTGCATCTAGATATGGGTTGTTGTTGTTATTGTTAAGTGCCGTCGAGTCGGTTCCGACCCATAACGACCCTGTACAGGGTTTCCGAGGGTGTAAATCTTTACGGGAGTAGAAAGCCTCATCTTTCTCCCGCGGAGCGGCTGGTAGTTTC